>NC_052626.1:51823648-52135148 GCF_016161935.1 Mauremys reevesii
CAAGTACTCCTGTTCTTTTTACTGTCAATACAGTTTAATTTCTGGCTATGAGATCTTTCTAAAATTATTAAATATACTTAGTAATTGAGAGTCCAAATAAAGTCAAGTGCTTGACAATAGAATTATTGTAGTATCAGGTCCTTAATAATACCAGAAAAATTGGAGAAAATTCCTTTCCATGCATCACTGTCTATCCCCAATTGTAGAACAAATACTAAGTATTTCTGGTTCAGTTTAGTCACTGATAATTCCATTTTATGTAGCTCTCTTATGGTTCAGTGAGACTAGAAATTTCTCTACATTTTTGTTTCCCACTGTTCTGATTGTTGGTATCTGAGAAGCAAAATGGACAGTGTTGTGTGCACCTTTGTCAGCAGTTCATAGGTCTAATTTTAGTTGAATGCAAACTCCAGACCATCTTACATAAACTCACATCTGAGTAAATTATTTGTGATCCACACATTAATTTATACCAACATATCAAAGCAACCTGGAATCCTCTAGTATTTATCAGATGTTATCTGATCTAACTGGATAGCTGATTTATACTCTAAAGTTCCCCAACTCTGGATTATCTATGATAAGGTGATATGCATCCTGCAGTCAACACAGATCGTTTAATTTGTTTCCATGCAAATTGGCCTTTTCTGTCTTCTCGAATTCCACAATGCAATCAATAGCTACATTTCAAATACAGTTCACAACTGCCTTGTCTTAGGAAATCAAGGACAGCTTCAACATACTATTTTTAGACTTCCCTCCTGGAGTCTATTATTATTGTACTGTAGCAAAGAATTATTTGTTCCTTTATTTTCCAACTGCAGGCTACACATTTTTGCTACCTTGTCATTCTATTAGTATGGATCAAAATGTAGAGAGGGCTGTCATTATATGCAATGCATTTTTATATATAGAAAATTGTAAAGAGGTTGATCATATTTTTGTTCTACAGCATGACAATCTCACAATTTAAAATACTGTACTTAAAGTATTTTTCCATTGTTTTCAGGAGCCAATTAAAATCATTTAGTGACTCACAGGGGAATCTTTATTCAGTTGTTGTCCAACTGAAGGCAGTTGATTATGTGGTGGGGCAAATCCCCACCCAGTCAAGAAAGGGTTAAAAGAGCTCCTCTGGGCACAATCAATCCCTGTGAAGCTGTGAAGTGAGTGAGTCCTTAAAAGGAAGGATCCTTATTAAGCACAGGGTGGCACTCTAAAGAAGCAGAACTGCAAGTCAAAGGTCTCTGGCCCAGGGAAGAATGGGTTGTGGACCAGCAAAATAGCTTGAGAATTTTGGCTGTCCAGGCACTCTCAGAAAGGAGAAGGGCTGGTACTTTCTCTTCTCTTCCCTCCCCCTAACTTCCCTGTTCGGTGTCCTGAAGGCCTGAGACTCTGCTCTTTGTGAGCTGTGGAAGCATGCTGACCCTACAGACTGCTTTGGCTCCTCTTTCCCCCTCTCTCCACTTGCTCCTCCAACCCCATAAGAGGGCAGATGCTTTGACCAGCACAGCTGAAAGAATGTGGCCTGGACTATGGAACAGGAGCAGAGCCCATCTTTTCCCCAAGGTAGCCTAGCAAGATTTAGCCTACTACAGACTACACTGAATAACTGCTCACCAGTATGAGCTTTTTAATTTGTCCCATGGCTTGTGAATATGTTAATTGTGTAGCACTAAACTGCTGTGTAAAAATGTCTTTGGAAATCTTATAGCCAACTAGTTTTCTGTAACAGACTTGCATTCTTATGTGCACCTGCATTTGCATGTGATAATCCGTTAATTGTGTAAACAAATGCAAGTGTTGGTATTTTGTGTAGGTTTCCACTCAATGGCTAGTCCACCTTAACAATATATCTTAAAAGTTATGGTATGGCAACAGTTATTTATGAGCACAGTAAAGATAGCTTGTTGCTGGCTTGCAGCTTGTGTTTTATTTCATTTATGTGTGTTTCCATAGAAAACTTCCCAATTTGTAGTAATCCTCCACACTTTAGAGATCTGGCCATATGTGCCCAGTTACAATGTTGAGCAAATTTGTATAGCTATGCTATCAGCCCCTGAAAATGTCTTCTATCATCTCCTGAACAATGTTGCTATGATGCACCTGACTTTGTTTCTGCTTCAGTCAGTTCGCGGTAGCCCGAAACTAGTATATTTTTCAGCTTTTCCATTCATACAATATTATAGCAGGTATAAAATGCAGTTAAATGCTAAAATACAAAAGTTTTTAATGAACTTTAGCTTCAGGGCCTAAGTGAGTCTTAATTAAGCTGTTGATTTCCAGCTTTCCCTAACTCTTAGGGTTTTCTCGATCCACACCCATAATAGCTCCTTCTTTCACTTGCAGACCTATATCATCAGTCAATATTCTGTAGCTGCCCTCTTCTTAGAGGTAGTCAATGGCTTGATCTGAATCTCAATTTTACTGTTAGATCTGGCATATTCTTATTGAAGACAATGAATTTATAAATTTACACCGATTTAAATGAGATCAAAATCTGATGTGATGATTGTGCAGTCTGATAACCATATATGGAGATCAAGCTCTTGGGAAAGTCTCCCAGTGTACTAATGCCAAAGTGAGGGTTTTTTTCCTGGCTACATGAACTTCATCTCGAGAAGTATTCAGATGGCCTACAAGCTTTTTTTGGCTTACAGGCTAGTTCTAGAGGTCAGACACACAGGGACCTATGGTGAGAAAAAATATCATTTTCCTCAGTGAAAATTATTTAAAGCAGTGATTCTCAAACTTCCTGTATTGGTGATCCCTTTCACACAGCAAGTCTCTGAGTGTGACCCTCTGCCCCCATACATTAAAAAAACACATTTTTTAGTATTTAACACTGTTAAATATAAAATGCTGGGCTGGAGGGGCTCGGGGCTCACAGCCTCATGCATGGCCAGGCTAGGAGCTGACAGCTTGCAACCCCCATGTAACCACTTCCCAACCCCCAGTTTGAGAACCCCTGATCTAGGGGGACATGGGAGACCTTGAAGGTAAGGTTGTCACCAGTCCAGATTTTCGCAGGATCATACCTTTTTAGAGAGAGCTATGCTGGGAAATATGTAAGGGTGCTCAGTACACACTGCCAGTGGTCCAGTTTTATGGGCCTAGCATCATCCCAGATGTCTTGGTTTTTTGAACCTTAGAGGTACCAACCCTACTCCAAGGATATAAGAGTGACAGGAGCCTATAGGGAATTAATACGTCTCTGACCTGTGTTAATTCCTTATGTGGTTTCCAAATAGAAATCTTGGGGTTGTCAGAGGACAGTGCAATAAAGAGGGGCCAATCCCTTGCTCAACCCTCAAAATTCTGTGGATGTCCTTCTTCACAAAACCTCCTCTGAGGAGTTTTTGTTAGCTGCAAGGGAGAGGAGAAATTGCAAGGAGATAACATTCCCCACTCCCATGTGACTAGGCAGCAATCCACCTGTGAAGGGGACATTTCAACACAGTATACCATACTTTGAAAACCAGATTTTTTTAACCCCAGATAGCAGAAGGTGACTGGCAAGGAATACTTACCTTACCCCTCCAAAATCAGCCATTGATCCACTCCCTGCCACTCTCAAAACACACAGATCCTCAGGAACTGTTGGAGACCATGGCCTTTCTGTGGAGACCTTGTACCCCATGATAGCTCTGGAACCCCAATTTCTTCCCTGTACATCAATCCAGTGCAATCCTGCAATATCAGGATTAGTGTGTTGCCATTGCTGCCTGCAGAATTTCCCTCTTAGAGAGATCCCTACTGCACAGCAGGTCTGCACAGATGGTAATAGCTCCAGGCTGATAACTTTTCCTGGTAACCTCCACGCTCGAAGGAGGGAAAAGATATGCATCCCACTCAGCTTCACCAATATGTAGCCCCGTATTTACCCCTCTAGTCCCTTATCCTATGAAAATCCCACCCACATTGGGCATCCTCTCTGGGGTTCTAGATTGTGCCACAGGATATGTTTACATTCCAATGTATGCTCAGCATTCAAACTCAGACTCAAACCTAACCCCCCTTCCATCTACACACAAATCATGACAACCAGGAGCTCAGACCCAGAGTCTCAGGACCTTATGGGGGTGGAGGATCACAGCCTGAATCAAGGCAGGAAACAGGATTTGAGCCCTATTGCATTGCAGTGTATATGCAGCCCAACTGGACTTGTGCTCTGGTAGTCTGCAAAAAGTATTCCACAATCCTATGGACTGACAATTTGTCCTCTAGACGGTCAAGTTTGGACACTCAGATTTTTCCATACTGCATCACAACCAAAGGGCTAGAGTGCCTATATTTTGGGAGGGTGCTAGGAAATCTGGGGTGTGGGGGTTGGACATGGCCCTCATAATGCAGTCCAAACACTGGAGCCCTAGGTTGGGACCCAGAGGTCAACAATTCCTAAACTGGGTTACAAATAAATATACCCTTAAGCCCTAGGTTAACAATCCCAGGGTCTGCTAACTTGATTTCTACTAACCCTGGGCTTACATTGCAGTGTTGACATACCCATAGAGGCTGCTGACCCTCTGCTCCTCCTTGCATGAAGGAGTGGTGCGATCTCAATAAAGATTCAGTTACGTGAAAGACTAAATCTCAAAGGCAAATGCAGAAGTGAAGTAATTCAATACATTATTGTGCCCCAAGACCACCTAGGCACAATGAGGCAGTTCCTCTATGTATCCCTGATTCTGTTTCTAAGCACAGAGAGGCTTTAAATGGAGTCAAGTTATTTTATGTGTTTTGCCCTTCATATCCTACTCTTTGGGGGTATGAACTGTTATTGACATTTAAGAAGACTATTTTATGGCTGTGATCAAAATGGAGCACAGGTAAATAAAAAGTGACATTATATGTAATATGATATAGAAACCATAAAAATGCAAATTGTAGTAATTCACCCTTGCTGCTATTTAAGGCCACTGAAAGTATTATGAAACCAGAACTGATGTCTGTTTGCCTGTGGTAAGGAAGAATAGGAAAAGGAAAATAATTAGATTATAAATCTTTGGTCTGATCCTGAATAGTACTCAGCCCTTACAATTCCCCCTGAAGTCAGGATGAGGTCATGTATTAATAGAAAATGCTGAAAACAGTAAATCATATAAACATCACTTATATTAAAAAGGGATTCATGATATGAAGTGGAAATCATATGAAATTCAGCCACCTAATGTAGTGTCAATCCATACCCAAGGGAAAATGGGTGAATGTGGAAGAGTTTTTTTGCTTGGAGTTTTAATGATTTTTCTTTGCGCTTCAGAGTTATGCCTGGAGGCATGAACTTAGAATCATAGAATCATAGAATATCAGGGTTGGAAGGGACCTCAGGAGGTCATCTAGTCCAACCCCCTGCTCAAAGCAGGACCAATTCCCAACTAAATCATCCCAGCCAGGGCTTTGTCAAGCCTGACCTTAAAAATCTCTAAGGAAGGCGATTCCACCACCTCCCTAGGTAACCCATTCCAGTGCTTCACCACCCTCCTAGTGAAAAAGTTTTTCCTAATATCCAACCTAGACCTCCCCCACTGCAACTTGAGACCATTGCTTCTTGTTCCATCATCTGCCACCACTTATTCAATTTCATCCTATTTACTTCAGACCATTTCTCCAGTTTGTCCAGATCATTTTGAATTTTAATCCTATCTTCCAAAGCACTTGCAACCCCTCCCAGCTTAGTATCGTCCACAGACTTTATAAGTGTACTCTATGCCATAATCTAAATCATTGATGAAGATATTGAACAGAACCGTACCTAGAACCGATCCCTGTGGGACCCTACTCATTATGCCCTTCCAGCATGACTGTGAACCATTGATAACTACTCTCTGGGAACGATTTTCCAAACAGTTATGCACCCACCTTATAGTAGCTCCATCTAGTAGCTTCCCTAGTTTGTTTATGAGAAGGTCATGCGAGACAGTATCAAAAGCCTTACTAAAGTCAAGATATGCCACATATACCACTTCCCCTCATTCACAAGGCTTGTTACTCTGCCAAAGAAAGCTATCAGGTTGGTTTGACATGATTTGTTCTTGACAAATCCATGCTGACTGTTATTTATCACCTTATTATCTTCTAGGTGTTTGCAAATTGGTTGCTTAATGATTTGCTCCATTATCTTTCCAGGTACAGAAGTCAAGCTGACTGGTCTGTAATTCCCCGGGTTGTCCTTATTTCTCTTTTTATAGATGAGCACTATATTTGCCCTTTTCCAGTCTTCTGGAATGTCTCCCGTCTTCCTTGACTTTTCAAAGATAATTGCTAATGGCTCAAATATCTCCTCAGTCATCTCCTTGAGTATTCTAGGATACATTTCATCAAGCCCTGGTGATTTGAAGACATCTAACTTATCTAAGCAATTTTTGACTTGTTCTTTCCCTATTTTAGACCCTGATACTACCTCATTTTCACTGGCATTCACTATTTTAGATGTCCAATCACCACCAACCTTCTTGGTGAAAACTGAAACAAAGAAGCCATTAAGCATCTCTGCCATTTCCACCTTTTCTGTTATTGTCTTTTCCTCCTCATTGAGTAACGGGCCTACTCTGTCCTTGGACTTCCTCTTGCTTCTAATGTATTTGTAGAATGTTTTCTTTGTTTCCTTTTTTGTCCCTAGCCTTGGCTTTTCTAATTTTGTCCCTACACACTTGTGTTATTTCTTTATATTCATCCTTTGTAATTTGATCGAGTTTCCAGTTTTTGTACAACTCTTTTTTGAGTTTTAAATCATTGAAGATCTCCTGGTTAAGCCAGGGTGGTCTCTTGACATACTTCCTATCTTTCCTACACAGTGGGATAGTTTGCTCTTGTGCCCTTAATAATGTCTCTTTGAAAAACTGCCAACTGTCTTCAATTGTTTTTCCCCTTAGACTTGCTTCCGCTGGGATTTTACCTACCAATTCCCTGGTTTGCTAAAGTCTTCCTTCCTGAAATCCATAGTCTTTATTGTGCTGTTCTCCCTACTACCATTCCTTAGAATCGTAAACTCTACCATTTCATGATCTCTTTCACCCAAGTTGCCTTCCACTCTCAAATTCTCAATGAGTTCTTCCTTATTTGTCAAAATCTAATCTAGAACAGCCTCTGCCCTAGTAGCTTTCTCCACCTTCTGAAATAAAAAATTGTCTTCAATACATTCCAAGAACTTGTTGGATAATCTGTGCCCTGCTGTGTTATTTTCTCAAAATATGTCTGGGTAGTTGCAGTCCCCCATTACCACCAAGTCCTGTGCTTTGGATGCTTTTGTTAGTTGTTTAAAAAAAACTTCATCCACCTCTTCTTCCTGGTTTGGTGGTCTGTAGTAGACCCCTGCCATGACATCACCCTTGTTTTTCACCCCTTTTATCCTTACCCAGAGACTTTCAACAAGTCTGTCTCTTATATCTATCTCAACCTCAGTCCAAGTGTATACATTTTAATATATAAGGCAACACCTCCTCTCTTTTTTCCCTGCCTGTCTTTCCTGAGCAAGCTGTACCTTTCTATACCAATATTCCAGTCATGCGTATTATCCCACCAAATCTCCGTAAAGCCAGCTATGTCATAGTTGTGTTTATTTACTAGCATTTTGCGTTCTTCCTGCTTATTCCATATACTTCTCGCATTAGTATACAGACATCTAAGATACTGATTTGATTCCCCCCGCCCCATTCTGTCTTGTCTCTCCCTTATTTCTGCTATAACAGCCCGTGCTCCCCTCAGATTCTGACCTTTCTCCCAGGTCTCCATGTTTGTGACTTACCTGTGGGCTTTGGTCACCTGCTCCCATTGAACCTAGTTTAAAGCCCTCCTCACTAGGTTAGCCAATCTGTAGCCAAATATGCTCTTCCCCTTCCTTGATAGGTGGACCCCATGTCTGTTTAGTAGTCCTTCTTCCTGGAACAGCATCCAGTGTTTAGATGTGCTGTCTCTAATAATAAAGCTGTTTGGACTTCCAGACAAATGTATTAAACCAGAAATAAAAGAAGAAAGACCATTTGTTTTGCATCTTCAGTCATTGTACTCTACGTGGATATATGAAAACAATGTTTTCATTAAGTTGAGACATTCCACAGGGACTCACTTGCCCTACAGTGCTTTCTTCATTTTTTTCATATAGTTCTATTGGTCCTATTGATTAGGCATCTGTTTTTTGTATAGCCATAGTTTGCTCTTCTGGAACAATGTTTAGCAGCTGTTACAATTCAGACAAGTGTTAACAGGGTGAGAATTAATTTAACACCCAATAATATTTTAACACCTGGCCTGACAACAGCAATATCATTGAATTTCACCTTTTAGAAATTGCTTAGTGAATTACTTTATCATTACTTTGACTTTGACTACAGCATGCACTGTTTTGTATTTTGAAACAAAAGTCTTGGAATTAAAACACAATCTTGTATTATAAGTGAGTGCTATTTGTACGAATTTTTTCTCCTATAGGATTATTCTGCAAAGTTGAATATACCTTTTTCTTACCAGAGCTGTACCTCCAATTTTCCACCTAAGTTGTAATAGATCAACAGAGATCAATGCACATAGTTCTAGTAAAATGTTTATGGAGCCAAGAAATTACAAATTCCTCTTACTCGTGTGAAGTCAGATGTGGGCTCCATGTATAAAAGTACTGTACAAATCCTCATACAGATGAAAGAATTTTTTTGGCAACCAGTTCCAGGACTGATTACAGAACATCTGATAAAACACCTGCTAGAAAGGTAATGTATTCACACAGTGGTCAGGATTAGTATTTTTCTGGCTGTGTCCAAAACTCCTATGCAACTAGAATATGGTTGAATGTGCTTAAGAGATTTTGTCTGGGGACCTGTGATGCTTAAAACAGTGGGTCTGGCAGCAAGTGAAGCTTTACTTTCAAAAGTTTTTATTATACTGTGCTGGAACAAGATTCAGTCCTCTGCTCAAAACCTTTTCTATCTATGTGTGAAGCGTAAGGAGAGACTGTTTCTCTGTGAATATCTAGATCTATTTTATAAATGGTGGTTGTGCCAAAGAATTGCAGCATTTAAGCCAAAGGAAAACATCAAGTGACTGCAGCCTACTGTTCTCAAATCAGTTTACAGTGTCTATATACTAGTCTAAAATCAGATTAAACAAAACTCTACAATACTGAGGAAATTAGATTACTTCAAATGCTTATCATCCAATTTATGCATTCGCTTTACAGATGCTGCATCATCCTTTATGCCATTTCATTTAATACACTAAGAAATTCCAGCTCCTTGAATGACTTGTGTAATCTCGATCTTTTTACGTTTCATATCAGCAGCAAAAATAGGCAGGAAAATATAGCCGGGTGGACAATTTCCACTAGTGCCAAACAGATGAAGATTTGATATATCTACCAAATCATCCTCGTTTCACATGTTAAACATTATATTGAAGTTGAGGCACAGGAAATGGCATCAATTAAATATTCACTGAATTTATCTGCTACTGGGCTATCCTCTGCCCTTCCACTGATTTCTGTGTTTTATTGGAGTGCTGTGTGTCAGGGAGATGTGGAAAAGGCACAACCAATCTCTTAATGCTAACCACTAATTTGAACAGATGGTAAACACATCAAAAACTAGAGAATAAAAGCACAGAAGTTTTTCTTGGTCAAGGAGTAGGAATTAAATCTCCAGCTGGATATGAATATTTCAAGAAAATATCTTGGGTCTGATTCTACAACAGTTTTGTGCCTGTGACTTATGGTATGTCTACACTGCAGCTGCAGATGCGATTTGCAGCTCATGTAGATAAACCAGTGCTAGCTGTGCTCTAGCTAACTTGCTAAAAATATCATTGCAATCTTAATGACACAGGTTGTATGAGCAAGTACAGGTCCAGGTGGTCATATGGCAGCCTGCATCATCACATACTCACTGCTATGTACAGCTAACGCAGATACATCTACATGAGCTGCAAATCACACCCCTGGCTGCAGTGTAGATGTACCCTTAGTGGAGTTTTACAGATGTTAAACTTGTACAACGGTGTGGAGACTTAGGTCCATGGTGTGAAAATAAATATATTAACCCTCGTATGGACCTTCAGACCCAACCAGTCATTGTACCTGTCATAGACTCAACTCCACCCTAGGGCTCTGCATTTGGGTTAAACAGGAAACTCAAAGGCCAAATTCACAATTCAGGATAACTCCAAATAAATGATTATATTTGTATTTATATTTCACTACCATTTTAATGCCTCAGATAACCATTTCTGAAGCCAAAATACTATAAGATCTGGTTTTCATATGGTATTTCCAACATCCAGAACATAAACTACAATGAGAAGGTAAGAGTTTGTGTATTTTAGCTTAATAAAATGCTCCTTGAAACATTAGAAAAGCCTCTGACCAAGGCAAACACACACAAGCACAAGTATTTGAAATGATAAATCCTAGGCCCCTCTCCTCACATGCACAAACATAACTAATATGCACACTGAGTATCTGTACACGATAGACTTTGTTTAACCTTCTTATGAGGGGCCAAAGCTAAAGTGGTAAGTTGGTGGTAGTATAGCAGCATGTGCTGTTTTACCCAATATTGTGTCTCTTGCTGGCTGCTGTTATCCATAAATGATGTTTGCTTGATCTCCATGGCTGGATTAAAGGGAGGCAGAGGGTAAGAGAGTGGTAGTAATAGGAGTAAAGTAAACTCCACTGAAGGTAGGAGAGAGAAATATTAACTTTTATGGTTGATTAGGCCAGGGAGACAGCACTTAATGAAGTATCACAGAGTAAGAATATTGTGGGGTAAGGGATTTCCCCCCCATTTTGTTATATTTTTCCTGTTTCTTTGGGGACAGTGGAAAGTATCACAAGCACTGAGGGCTTGATTTAGCTTCAGGTTATGACTGTCTGCCAGCATACTGTCTGGCAGAGTCCCCCAATGGCTGAACATCTGCCTGGAGGTGATTCCTCTGAGGGTTCTGCATTTAGCCAATGGAGACTTAAAAGTGTGACCAAAGAAGCCATGCAAAGCACTTGTTCAGAAAGCTCATGTGGCCCATCTTCTCTAGTTTGAATCTTAGCTCTTGAGCCAGAAATTCAACTGGCTGTCCCTGAGTGGAACCTTCCTGGGATCTACAACCCATCCTGGACAATGATCCATTGCTTTTACAGGCCTTGGGAGGCAGGCTAGTCCTCGCCCACAGTAGACAACCCACCAACCTTAAACATATTCTCACCAGCAACCACACACCGCACCATAGTAACTCTAACTCAGGAACCAATCCATGCAACAAACCTCGATGCCAACTCTGCCCACATATCTACACCAGCGACACCATCACAGGACCTAACCAGATCAGCCACAACATCACTGGTTCATTCACCTGCATGTCCATCATGTGCCAGCAATGCCCTTCTGCTATGTACATGGGCCAAACTGGACAGTCCCTACGTAAAAGGATAAATGGACACAAGCCAGACATTAGGAACCGCAATATACAAAAACCTGTAGGAGAACAGTTCAATCTACCTGGACACACAACAGCAGATCTAAAGGTAGCCATCCTGCAGCAAAAAAACTTCAGGACCAGACTTCAAAGAGAAACTGGTGAGTTTCAGTTCATTTGCAAATTTGACACCATCAGCTCAGGATTAAACAAAAAACGTGAATGGCTAGCCAACTACAAAAGCAGTTTCTCCTCCCTTGGTGTTCACACCTCAACTGCTAGAAGAGGGCCTCATCCTCCCTGATTGAACTAACCTTGTTATCTCTAGACTGATTCTTGCCTGCATATTTATACCTGCCTCTGGAAACTTCCACTACATGCAACTGATGAAGTGGGTATTCACCCATGAAAGCTTATGCTCCAATACGTCTGTTAGTCTATAAGGTGCCACAGGACTCTTTGTCGCTTCCTGGGATTATAGCAATGGAGATACCACAGAGCAGTCTGGGGCACAAGAGCATACAATTTACATTTAATTGCACAGTGGGTGTGAATTGAACTTTTGAAAGTTTCCCCTTTCTGCCACCCCTCTTCATTTATGTATATGCTGTACTAATTTTGCAAAGACTGGTGAGTGTTTGCTCAGTTCTGATTGAGAACTTTAAATTAGGAGTACCAAGAACAAACCAATGGAAGAGTATTTCCATCCTAGAATGGGGGAAAGCTTGAGGGAAGGGATGTAGAGACAGACTGGTCCATACCTGCCCAATGGGAGTTCACTACTACTGAACCTAGTTTATCAAGGCAAATGGAATTTGCCCTATGTTCAGTAATTGCCAAAGTGTTTAAACTTGTGCCCTTAATGCAACCAGTTTTATTAAACTTCAATGAATTCTTCTAGTATATAACTTTCTTCCATCTTGAGATGGAAAACTCTTCTAACAAAGAGTTCATCTAGTCTGGACCTTGCATCTTCAATTTCTGTGATGACATCCACATTAGGAACATAGAACTTGCCAGACTGAACATAAGAACTGCCATACTGGGTCAGACCAATGGTCCATCTAGCCCAGTATCCTGTCTTCTGATAGTGGCCAGTGCCAGATGCTTCAGCGGGAATGCACAGAACAAGACAATTTATTGAATAACCCATCTTCTGTTGTCCAGTACCAGATTCTGGCAGTTTAGGAACAGCTTAGGGACTGGATCAGATCAAAGGTCCATCTAGTCCAGTATCCGGTCTTGGACAGTGGCTAGCACCCAGTGCTTCTGAAGAAGGTGTAACAGCCCTGCAGTAGGCAGAATGGGATCATCAGCCCACACATAGTTTTACTTTACTATTTGCTTGTATACGTGACTCTGCTTTCCTTCCAGAGTTACTTGGGAGCAGGCAACACTCACCTGTGTGCCAGGCTGCCTGATGTCAACAATAAAGGAGATCCTGAGCATCCTAGTGGTGATGTTGGATAGTGGAAATCCTCCATCTACCCTCTACTTTTACTTATAAGAAAATTAATCTTGGTGCATCCACTTGGCTTAGCCCTGTGAACACACACACAGGCATACCTTGGGAGTGTTCAGGAATAAAACTGAGCTAATCTATGCAATGGGTTTAATACAGAAGTACCAACTGTAAACTCTATACAGCCAATATACTTAGATTGAAGTTCAAACACCTTTACTTAACAATTTAGAAAAAACATGATATAACAGATTGAAATTAATCAAATGTCACAACCACTTCAAGTCATAGGGGGCACATCAATAAATCAATTAGTGCATGTTACAGTAGTACATGACACTCAACCAACTTTCATTTACACTGGCACCATTTGCCCCACCCGACTGCACACTATCCATATACCAAACCTTGTTTAACACTATTTATTTAATGTTTGGTTATGACAGAATCAAGTTAACATCTTTGACTCTTGGGCCCATATATTCCATCTAAATTAATACAACAATGGGGAGAAGGGTGTATGCCTATCACAAGGAATAAACATAGGGGTCATACTTATCCACAGCTACTGCATTTATCCACACTGCTATCTGAGTTACAATGTCATCTAAGATAATTGCAGTATGATAATATGGATCAGGGATGACACCTGGCTGCTAAGCATTTTTTGGATTTTGCTCTGCAAAGTGGGTGAAATTCTGGCTCCATTGAAGTCAATGGCAAAACTCCTATTGACTTCAATAAGGCCAGGATTTCACCCAATTTGTAGGCTTGGTCTATACTAGAAAATTATGTTGGTAAAACGACATTGCTCAGAGGTGAGAAAAATCCACAGCCCTGAGCAACACAGTTAAATCAATCTAACCCCTGGCGTACACAACAGTAGGTCAACAGGAGAATTCTACCATCACCCTAGCTACCACCACTCTTGGAGATGGAGTACCTATGCCAATGGGAGAATCCCTCCTGTTGGCATAGGTAGAGTATTTACTGAAGGGCTACAGCAGCACCGCTGCCACATTTTATGTGTGGACAAACCCTACATAGTGTTAGGAAAATCATTTATTCACATTTCCCTGACCATCACTCTAGGCTATTAAAGTATGACTTCAGATAGAAAATACGATGGAAAATAGATATGATGGAATTTGTTTTCTCTGTGTGTGTGATGTGCATATCTTAATATACAAGTATGTTTGTGTACCACTACAGTGTCATATGATTATAAAATTAAACTTATAAAAATAGGCAAATAATACAAGAGTACATGATTTGCATTGTTTCTGTGTGACACAATATCCTGTTCTTTTTCTTTTCTAGTCTGACTTTCTCTTCTTCCTTCAAATTGTTTATGCTTATTTTTTTTATCATAAAAAGTCAGTGGAGAGAACAACACTGTAAACTTCCAGTCCTCCTCCTCTTATTATCTTGCAGCTCATTCTCAGCGGTCAACTGAGACAACACTTAGCTCCCAGGGTATGTTGCAGTTTACTGTAAATAGCTATGCATTTGCCAGTGTGGAAGCACAAAAACACTAAAGGTTACCACCTCTAGTCTGGAAAAACAAAGGATTCTAATCTAGTAACTTCTCTGAGTTCTGAACAATGAAAGGTTTGGGTTTTTGGAGAAGTGACCGGTAATCAATGAAAATCTCAGAGAGTTTTTCCTGAAAGAGCCAGTAACAGATGAAATGGAAATCTGGTAACTGTATTTGCAAGCCAGTGTTGGTGATTATATACTGTGATGGAGCAAGGCCGGATGCCTACAGGAAAGTACTCAGGAACAGGTATGTTAGCCCCAGGCTAAGCAAATCCCTAGTACCATGGGAACCAAAATGGCAGTTGCTCCAGGGTAATTAAGGCACCTGGGGCCAATTAAGAACTTTCTAGAAGGCACCGGAGAGATCTACATTGATTGGAGCACTTGCAGCCAATCAGGGCAGGCTAATCAGGGCACCTGGTATAAAAAGGGGAGCTCACTCCAGTCAAGCAGGAGGAGCCAAAGGAGAGAAGTGCATGTGAGGAGCTGGGAGCACGAGGCACAAGGAGCTGAGACTGAGAGGGTGTGCTGCTGGAGGATTGAGGAATTATCATACAATCAAGCATTATCAGACACCAGGAGGAAGGACCTGTGGTGAGGATAAAGAAGGTGTTTGGAGGAGGCCATGGGGAAGTAGCCCAGGGAATTGTAGCTGTCATGCAGCTGTTATAAGAGGCACTATAGACAGCTGCATTCCACAGGGCCCTGGGCTGGAACCCGGAGTAGAGGGTGGGCCCGGGTTCCCCCCAAACCTCCCAACTCCTGATCAAACATAGGAGGAGTTGATCCAGACTGTGGGTTCCACCAGAGGGGAAGATCACTGAGGTGAGCAAATCCACCAAGAAGCGCAGGACCCACCAAGGTAGAAGAGGGACTTTGTCACAATACAAGGTTAAGATAAGTAAAATAGGAGACCTGTGTATACCATGGCAGTCTGGATCTAATTTCTGCAGCAAAGCTTGTGCTTTTTGTAGTGCTATGAAGCACTACATTTGAAATTTTGTAGCAGCTTCATCTAGATGAACAAAATTGGGGAGCGGGAGAGGGTTGCTGATTTAAATAAGAAAATTCAAAAACTACAAATATCACTGCTTTCCCTCTGTTATTTATTGTGATACTTGGTTTAGGCTGTGCCACATTTTTCACTTTCAGTCTGCCACAGTCTTTGATAACAAAAGCATGTAACTACATTGTAGAAATCTTTCATGGGGAAGCTGGCTGGGTTGGCAGCTAGGTAGGAAGACACTTGATGCTTTTGCTCCCAAGAGGATTCAGAACTGCTGTGTCAAGTCTGCTACATTCTGACTGTCCACAGTTTAACTTCCATTGATGTTGGCCAGCTTGAGAATCAATCCAGATTGGTAACTATAAATTTCTAAAACTATGGCTGCTCCATAGATGTAGGAAATGCTAGATTAGATAAGCTTTGTAACCTGAGACAAACGCTCATTGAAGGAGATATTCAATTTGTGAATAAGATAATAAGGTAATGATGGTAAGATATAAACGTATTGTATGGATAATAGAACTGGTCTAACTTTGTCATTAAAATGTTTTTTTGATGAAAAATGGTATTTTGACCAAAGGAAAACTTTTGCAAGAAAATTTTAGTGTTCTTAAATATAAACCAATTTTTAGACAAGCGAAACTCAAAATATTTAATTTCAGTTTTTCAATTAAAATATGAACAATTCAAACACCAAATCATTTTGATGTATTTCAAATTTTCACTGGAAAATAAACTCCAATTATTTCAAATTTTCAAATTTTTACTGGAAAATAAGCAGTAACGATTCAAATTAAGAATATTCAATGTGTTTTGAAATAATTTGGTACTTCTAAATAAATTTATTATAAAAAAATCATATTACATAATTGGTGCAATAAAATGTAGAATTATAAACTCTTATTTTAAGGAGACAGGAATTATACATACACTGACGTAGGCCTAATTAATTACAATCAGTGCTGTTAACACTAGGTGTGAACAACTCTTTTAAATAACATGTTGATAAAAGGTGTTTTCACCTTTAAATTCTGAACGTGTGGGAACCACTACTACAGAGCACCGAATGTAATTTGCTTACCTTTTTAGCTTCCTCTGGTAGCCATGCTCACTCATCCCAGAAGCAAAAGATACATGAAAGGAGAGAATAATTTAAAACAGTCCTTTTCTTTAGAATCCATTCATGTTGTGTCTTTATATATGTATGCTAATTATGTTTCCCCCTTGATGTGAGGCAATATTGTGTTGTCATACTGAGAGAGTGGGTGTGCAAGAAAGAAAACAAAACAGCAATATTTCTGAGGGTCTCTTTTTGTAGGCTTCTCTTGGAAAGTTGGATTTATATGTAGCAAAGGTCAAGGGTGGATTAAGGCAAGACTAGAAGGGAGCCATGGACACACAGTATTTGGATCCAAGGGAAAGCCTATCCTTGGAGATTTCTGGGCTACGTCTTATGGCTCGGGGAACAGATGTAAGAATTGGCAGGGAGGAGAACCAGGAGTGCCATGAACACACCTGGAAAGAGGGGGCTTTGCGCTGTTGTGAAGTGGCATTTTGGCTTGTTGAGGGCTCTTGCATCTGGGCCTTGTTTACTTTACTCTTACTTGGGCAATGGCAGAGGCCTCTCTCTCACCACCTGCTCTACCCACCTAAATTCCACTACACTGGGTGTTTAGAAGTATTATTGTGACTGCAACATATGGAAGAAAAAAGCCTGTCCATGTTTCCCATGTGTATTAAACTTTTCTGGGTTGAGGGAATGCATTGTTGTCTGAATATGAGAAGCTTTTCTGTCTACATATCTCTGTGGGCTCAAACAGAAACATTACCTGTAGCAGGGATCGGCATCCTTTGGCACGCAGCCCATCAGGGAAATCCACTGGCAGACCATGATGGATTGTTTACCTGCAGCGTCTGTAGGTTCAGCCGATTGCAGCTCCCACTGGCTGTGGTTCGCCATTCCAGGCCAATAGGGTTTGCCCAAGTAACAGCTGTAACGACAATTTGCCAAGAGGTTTGAGAGCCATACCTAATTTTGCATAATATAAAGCAGATTTATGTGGAATGTGAGGTATTTAGCTATGATTCTGTTTTGTCTGTACTGCACCTTTAATGTAATAAGTCTGCCTGTCGGTTTGCTAGAGCAGTGCTTCTCAAAGTCGGGCCGCCGCTTGTTCAGGGAAAGCTCCTGGAGGTCCAAGCCGGTTTGTTTATCTGCCGTGTCCGCAGGTTCAGCTGATCGCAGCTCCCACTGGCCGCAGTTTGCCACTCCAGGCCAACGGGGGCTGCGGGAAGGGTGGCCAGCACATCCCTCGGCCCGTGCCACTTCCCGCAGCCCCCATTGGCCTGGAGCAGTGAACCGTGGCCAGTGGGAGTCGCGATCGGTCAAACCTGCAGACATGGCAGGTAAACAAACCGGCCCGGACCACCAGGGGCTTTCCCTGAACAAGCAGCAGACCGGCTTTGAGAAGCACTGCGCTATAGGGCAAGACTGTGAGAGGATTCAAGATGGCAGCTCATATAGAGTGAGATGCAGTGTGCTTTATTTCTCATGGATATTTTGTCTGTTGTTTTCCTTAATCTAAAACAACAGCTGCCTGGACTGAAAGCATAGTAGGCCTTTCACTGTTTCTCTATAAGAAATATAACACAGAAGTGTGGTTTGTGACCTGCTTTTCAGTTAATGATGGAGCAGTGCACTTTGGAACCTGTAGTCAGTAAGGTATGCCTCCACACCAAAAATGATGGAGGCCATTGGTCACAGTGCCAGTCTCTTTTGGCCTGCAGGCCACTCCACGTATCAAGCATTGTTTGTATTGACTGATTTCTGGGCAGGTATTTTGAAATGTTGCATTTGTAATCTTGCTCTCTGTTCTCTTATCACTGCTTATCTACATCTATCTCCTCTCTTACTTACATTAATCTTCAAAAATAATTCAGGATTGCTTTACGTTTCCCCTAAATTTTACTTTCTGAATTTGTTCTTAATCTCTTGATGAATACTGTTGGCAAGTATTAGTCAGTAAGATTAGCTGTAATGTGCAGGCTTTTTTTTAGTATCTACAAATAGCTGTGAGTAATCCTTATTTAGACATGGGTCTAATTCACTTATACTTTTGGAACTGATGAATAGCATTAGAACGACTATTTGAGAATTTTACATAAAAATTAATTGGAACTTAGTGTCATTATGCAACCTTATTTTTACATATTTTAAAATTTTACATTGAAGAGTTACATTCAATAATGGTGTATAGCAGTAACTAATCTAAGATAGTCAGACTTTATTTCTGATCTGATATACTTGTACTCATTTGCATAATACATCACATGAGTTTATATACACCTTAACACACATGCATAATGAGATTTTCATGTGCACATTGAAAGGAGACTAGGCTCCCAATTTTCTGTATTAAGCATTTACAAAACTTTCCAAACAATAGCAAGGAACAAACTTTTAAATGCAGGCACCCCAGTTTTGCAAGGAATTCTTTCTTTCTTTCTTTCTTTCTTTCTTTCTTTCTTTCTTTGGTGCACCAATCACTTACAAATATCTCTCTTTCAGCCTTAGCAGTGGAAATAAGCTTAAAATTGCTGTAGGGATTTGTGAATGATTCATAAATAATATAAATGTATAAAGTACAAGTAATTAATATTATGATACTATAAACTATATGCTATTACTATGTATCTTCCATCCACAAAATCCAGAACTGCCTGTTTTTCCATTTGTTTCCCCACTGAGTTGGATTGTGGCCTAAGAGTAGAAATGTTATGAGAAGAGATGACATTGTGAGATTTCCACCATGTTGGGCCTAAATCTTACACAAGCAGACTACATTACTTTAGAGCCATCACCCCAATTTGGTCCCAGATCTAACCTAAGAACCATTGTCTAGATATAAACAAGATCCAAATACCATCCCCTGATCCATCTGTAACATAAAGACTCTGTAATGAAGTGGTCTGTGGGTAGAAGATTTAACTTTCTGGTGGTGTCCGTTAAGCACCTTTTGTTAACTGACAACTAATGTAATCAATTTATGTGAATCTGAAATGGTGAAACAAGTGGCAGCCTCAGCTACACACCAAAAATGTCTGGACAGTTGGGGCTTGATTCTTCACTGCCTTACAGCTCACCTAATTATTACAAATGTGCAAATTTGGTGTATAAAGCCACCGAATCCAAATTCCCCACTCACTTATACCTGAGGAGAGACACAAGGATGGATTCTAAGTGGCAGACCACAACTTCATGAAACTTGCCCTGCCCTATCACTCAGACTTTCACATACCAGGCATTTTAAATGGTTACAATGTGGTGAAGTTACAGAGTTCCTACCAACTGTGTTTAATTTGTAATGAAAGAGGTGCCAGGGCTCAAGCAACTTTTTTATTTTCCTATCTGATCTGGCAAGCACAGAGGTGCCAGGGCTATGAACTGCCAAGCTCAGAGGTGCTGGGTCTCAGCCCTGGCAAGTCTTGGCACAAATTAAGCACTGACTACCATATAACCTGTAATTCAGGATAGACTCATCTCAGCCTTCCCCTAGGCATGATTTTATGCCTCTGAATCCTTTTGCTTCCTTTTTCCATCCCACAAGATATTAAATAGGAAGGAGGGGGGAACTTCAGCCCATGAGGGCCACAAGGACTCCCCCTACCCCATAGCCACAAGGCCCATCAGCAAAATCACAGGTCTCTTACTTCTTTAACCACACTTACAAATGGCTGAAAATGATGGTGAACTAATCTCACGACCAAGTACTACCACTAATTACTAAGCCCTACTGCTATTTAAACTAACTATGCCTCCAAGATGCTGTGAGAAAGGTGGAAAAAACTCACCACGCCTCTGCCCATTTGGCCCCAGCAGGAAAAAAAAATCCTTCTAGATCCCCAAAACATGATTAGTCAGATCCACAGCATCTGCAAAACTCAGCTTCTATCCTACAGTTACAAGGATTCTATAAGATTGGGCCCTTAAGAGAAATTTGTACAGGAATTGACTGAAAAGTGTTTAAAATGGGATCCCTTGCAAGTTCTTACTCTTTACACGTGTGGTCATTTTAAATAACACGAACAAATAATACCTTCAGGAGAAGAACTTGAACACTGCAAATATAGATTAAGCAAGCCCAAATTATCTTTAATTATAAATATAGTTCCTGTATCTAGAGTTCATCTGGTATTTGGCATTAGCTAATTTTAGAGTTAATTAAGTATATTATAGCTACCTCTGTTTTTTTGCCCTGGTTGCTATGAAATTGTAAGCTTTTAGGCAAAAAATGGAGGGGATTATCAATACCATACTCTAAAATACCTCAGTCCAGTGCTCGGAAAATCAAACCTATGGGATCCTCTGGAACACTCATTATTCTACCATTTTATACATGTATGAACTGCAAAGATGAGTCAGCATTGCTTGGTAGATGTTTGACCAGCTCTTTTATTAATATGAATAATCACATATACGGCTGTGAAGGAAAAAGTAACACATTATCTGCTTCCCAGTTATTGTTCATGATAATTGTGGAACAAATCAGTAGCTTTACATCACATTTTATAGCAGTACAGTTTATGAAACCATTTTCAAAGTTCTAATGGAAAATCCAGATCAAGAAATTAAATTGGATGGAAATCATAATCTATATAGACACTCACAAGTATTAAAATTATTTTCTGGAAAAAAGTATGAATATATTTTAATATAAAAATCAGAATATCTTACAGTATAGTTCAGGCTATCTTTGCAGTTCTGTCACAATTTTACTTTTCTCCACTAGGTGGATGTTTATTATCAATGCACATGCTTAGATTTAACATAGCTGACACATTCAAGTTAAAATTATGGGGAAAATTGTTAATTTTAAAAGCAAAAAAGCAAAAACTTGAAATGAAAATAATTACACATCTCAAGACATACTCATGAAAATAATCACAAATATTACAATTTAGCTTGCTGTATAAAATCAACGTGCTCATGTACTACTCTTGGACTCTTCTATTATCCTTCAGAAGTGAGCATTTAAATTACTAATTGTATATGTTATACAAGAACCAAAACTTCCTATACCCTATTTTTTTTCTATTGCTAATTCATATGTAGGGAATGGTATTCTGCTATAGGCTTGGTCCAATTGCAGATTTCAGTACTTGCTGATTTCAAAGTGTTGGTGGAGGAAACAAAAATATGTTCTAAGTTTAGAACAAGCAGATTAGCTTAGGATCTTCAAATAGCTTTGAGGGTGGTAGAACATTTTCATTCTTGAGTTCAGGCCTGATCCTTCAATCATGTACCACAAAGTCAGACCATTGGTCAGTAGACAAGTTGTATTAAGCAGGATCATGCCCTTAATATGTAGAAAATGCCAATTTCAATGGAGGGAATATTGTGAAGTTAGAGGAGGAGATTTGGAGTCATTACTCCTGGGTTCTGCCACTAAATTTCTTGGTGAATTTGGGCATGTTATTTAACCTGTTTTTGAATCACTGTTTCATGGGCTGAAATACAATAAAACCTTAAAGCCAGCTTAACTGGCTACGTGGGGGATTCCTGGATGGTATCACTGGGTCTACACCAGCCCCTTCCAGCCCCCATTCAGAGGCATAGCAAAAGTGCTCTTCTATGGTTCCCTTGAGGACCATTGCAACTGGTTACACTTAGAGCTTAGAGGCTGCTTTAACTTATTTCTCAGCAGCGAACCAGCGCCCTGTTGCATGAGGATTAGGGAGATGCAAAGGTGGTGACTGTGATGTTTTGGGGACCACTCATAGTAGTAATGAGTTCTGTCGCCACCTGCCCTGGAACCCTGGGGGCCTTTGTTCTGACACAAGAAGCCAGCCCACAAGCACAAGATCTCACGAAGCCAATCACTCTTTGTAAGGCCACACCGACAGCCCTTCCAGTCCCAAGTCTCCCCAAGTACTTCCTCCACAAAATCTTAACTGCCAGATACTCAGCCCCGAAGGTGTGAAACTAGCACCTCAGATATCAGGTCCCTTTGGCACACACACTCCATACAGTTTGTGCACTGGAGACCTGCTTGGGGTAAAAATAAACAAGAAGTTTATTTAATAGAAAAATCACAGAATCAATAATGAACTAATAAGGGAAATCAAACTTATACAAGTTACACAAAAACAAATATAAAAGTGCAACCTCAGGCTTCACATTTTCATATTAGATAAAATCCCTTTTCTATTAAGTTACCTTTTGCCTTAGAACAGTTTCTCAGCTATAGGAGGGATCCAGTATTCAGAGACAACCTCCCTTCTCTAGACTGTCCCCCAAGTTCTGGATAAAAACCTCAGTTCCAAGCCTGCTTTGAAAAGCTTTTTCCTTTCCTTTTCTCTTCTTTTATTCTTTCAGTCCACAAGTGACTTGTGATTAATCTGAGTGGGGGAATTCCCTCTTGATTTAATGTTCTGGAGCCAGGATGTTCTTTTCAATTTTGAGTTCTCAATGTCTTTCCATTAACTCCAATGGTCCTCCATTGTCTTTTCCTGAACTGGACAATGGATAGTTACGTGAAGCCAACTTTTGTGCAAACAAGTAGTTTGAGAGTTGCCCCTTCCTGCCTCACTGCTAACCATCATGCTATGAAGTGGTGTTGAAGGTGCAACACAGATTATGAGCAGTACTCTATCCTATCCACAAATGCATAATCTCATCATCAGTCTGTATGTATATCTCATAATGACTGTCATGTTCAGAACATGACAAGCTTCCATAAAAGACCTTACTCAATGTACAATAACATTGTATGCAATCTGTTGATCCAACTGCTATTTGGGGGGTTTAAACCTTCCATTCTCCCTCTGGGGTGTCTGGACCCTGACTGCAACAGTTATATGCCAATTTTTGGCCCTCCAACTCCTGAGCTGCGCTAGTAGCCAAACAGTTGATCTCAAGATCTGACCACCCCGATAATAGATATAATAATACTTATCTTCCCCACAAAGGTACTGTGAGTCTTAATTAATATTTGAAACACACTTGGAGATCCTTGGATGGAAGTCCTAGAAAAGTGTGAATAATATCCACCATCATTACTAATAACAGAGTACGTAGTATCATCTAAAGATCACAAATCATGGTCAGTCCTCATCAAAGAAGATTACCAGAGACCTCAGGCCCCAAGAAGAGTGCTAGTGAGGCTCTGAGTATTTGGGTACTGTTACCACAGTGAGATTCCTAAAAGGATTTATCAATCTTTTTTTGCAGATTAGAGCTCCGATGCTGTTTTGGGATCTCAGCCTGGTTCTTATCTGTCTCATGAAACTGCCCTTTGAGCCATTAGCTACATGTTCATCAATGAAGACGATCTTCTTGGTGGCCATGACTATTGCTTGAAGGGATAGGGAGATGGGGGTTCTAATAGCAGACTCTCCCTATGCTTTGTTCCCCAAGGAGAAGGTACCTTTATGACCTCATCCAAAATTCTTACCTCAGAGGACACACCTTAATTGCGTATCAACCAAACTATTCACCTTCTAGTGTTTTTTCCCCCCCTAAGTGGCATCAGTCTACACAAGAGTCTACTTTTCATACACTAGATGTTAAGAGGGCATTAGCCTTTTACTTGGCCTACATGGGCTATTCAGGAAAACCCCTAGACTCTTTATTTCTATTGCACATTGTTCTAAGGGACCACCTATCTCCACTCAAGAGATTTTCTAAAAGGATCCTGGATATATTATTGCCCACTGTGGTTTCACTGAAATTACACTTCACCTAAGAGTGACTGCACACTCTACTAGATCAGTCTGTCAGTAGCTTTACTCAAAGACATTCCGATTGCTGAAATCTGCAGGGCTGCAACATGCTCCTCAGTGCACATGTTTTCTAACCACTATGCCCTAATTCATGTTGCAAGATCAAATGCAGCAGAAGGAACATAGTTATTTCTTCAGTGATGGAATCTGCTTTGAAATGCCCACCTTTCTAAAGCCTCAGTACAGGGCATGAGAATGTTTAGGACATGTGGGCAAAATGGGCATTGCTATCAAAAATCTCTGATCAAAGGTGTGGGGGAACATATGCTCCCACAAGGACACACATCTCAAATACTTCCAGTTACTATACAAATTGAGTAACCTCTCCGTAACTGCCACTAGGCACTCATATTTGAAAATGGTGACCTACACATATGTGTAGATATGGTGACCTAGATATATGTATAGATACAGAGCTTGATAGATAGATATAGATTTTAATATATAAAGATCAATCATATATATTATCCATCAGCACTGGTTTGGCATTGGCAGCTTTCTTTGTATTGACATGTTAGACTGGAAGATGAATGAATTCCAAAGTGTGTTTACCAAGGCATGTCACTACACAGCCAGCAAGCACAAGAAACCAAAAGTTCTGGTAGTGCAATACAATTGCCAGTGATGGATGCAGATCAATCTAGGAGGCACTTGTTCAGCAAGGAAGCCACATCCCTTTGGGATTTGCAATGATGATGATATATATGTCTGTGTTTATAATTTAGATAGCAGCCTTTTAAGTATGAAATCTAATTTCAAAACATTTTATCATTTAAAAAGAGTCATCATGAAGGAAGTTTGATTAGTGATTTTCAAGTCATGTTGAACAGGCTATATATTGGTCCATGTTTTATTCTTCAACACAGAGCATATTCGCTCCACTGCAGCTTAGTTAAGCTTTATTTTAATACAACTTCAAAGTAGATATGTTCTCATGATTTCTAAGTGGACATCTGAGAGTTTAAAAACACTCCAGTCGCAAAGACTAGGTTACTTTTTATGGAAGTCATGGTTAAGAATCAATTTCTTATTTCCCAGCTTTGCATTCCACTTGCTTATATAATGAGATGTATTCAACTAAGAGCTCTTCAGTTCCCTCTATTTTATTTATGCACCTACTTATATAAGCATAGATGAATTGTGCCTGATCAAGAATGTCTATGATTGTTTATGTTTTATGCTAATACCATGTTCTGTTTCACTGGTTATTAGGAATGGTTGAAACTTGTTGCATTCAATAGCTACATAAAAAAGAAATTGCAGACTAGAAATGAAAAGTTCAAATGTACCTAAAGAAATGGATTAAAGTTTTATATGTGCAAGCATGAAAGCTAGAAGCTATGCCAGCCATATTCACACACTCCCCTCTTGCCCTCCCCAAACGTGGCATGTAATATCTTCAGCTGAACTGTGAATTTGTAGCATCTTTTGTAAAAATATTTTTTTGGTAGGAATGAGACTAAGGTGGTACAGGAGACTTTTTTGGACAATTCCTATCCTTTGTTTTACTCTCTCCAATGAGCATGATACTGTCAGCAATTTCTTTCTAAGGGTCAGGTTCTGCCACCCTTACTCACATTGAGTAATCTCTTGCTCCATAAGTCCCATTGCAATCAACAGGTCTGAATGTGTAGAAAAGTAGAACTCTGTATAGCAAGGGTTGAAAAATCTGTCCCAGACTGTTTCATATCTTCTGGGAAACTTAAGTTATTGTGCAAAGTTTGGAAGCATTAATCAGAGAAAGAAAAACAAAGCTAAAATCAGACAACTTTTTCAAGGGTAAAGTCATGTCAGACCTTGTAATTGTCTCCTCCACAATGGAATCTTGATGTTGCATATATCTGATGACAAGGAATTATGTCAGAAAATCAGACATCCCAAAAATTTGCATAATCATCATAATCTTATTAAACAAAATATAACTTCTTGATGGAGAATCCTCAATCAACTTGGGGGCTCACATTTATGCATGCAACTGATTACATCCCCATATTCACAAAAAGGCCACTCAGTTCAGATTGAAGGTAGTGAAGAAATCACCAAAGACTGTCTTCTCTTCTCCACTCCTGCTCCAGCAAAACACTTACACAAGTCAACAGCAGTACTCAAGTTCTTAAAGTTACACAGATTCTTAAGTATTTTGCTGCACTGAGGCCTTAACAAAAAAACCATAGCAAAATCACAAAGTCTACTAAATAATTTGTGTGGCCCACATTTTTGTTCTTAACCTCGGTCTGCCCATGAAGGGCAATTTCAAGTGGATATACGCAATTAAAAAAAATTTAATATGAAAGATGGAGAGAGTTGCTGGAGGAAATGCAGTAATACCTAACAAACCTAAGATATTAAACTGGTAACTTCTTTTGTAAGACTGAAACCTAATTTGAACAAGGAATATTAGGAAGTATTTCTGAAGACAATCAGTGGGGTTTTTGTTATATGATTTATTAGATATTTTCCAATTAATATTCTTACATTTCACTTTCTTAAACATTTATTTCAAAAGGCTAATGTCATTGCATTGAAATTTCACAGTATACATTACTAACAAGATTGAACAGCATAAAAGAAAAAAAAAGTAACATGAGTGAATGGTTTACTGTGCATCATATTTGAGGTATGGCAGCCTTCCTTAGATAAAGAAGACCATACAGTTATCTGCGTTACTAAAGATTGACAGTACTATTTCAGTTAAGTTTATTGTTCATACTAAACCATGACAAAGTGTAGTAAGAGAGAGAACAAATTTGATTTTGAAGTTGACTTTTTATGCTCAGAGCATGTGATGAGGGAAAATGTTCTGACAGCTCAAGCTTACTCAAGCTTAATGACTGATCTAAATTGGAGCTTGGAGATAAAAGAAATTCTTTAGTGATGCCTCAGTTGTCATTGATTGCTATGAGCAATTCAAAAGCTATTTAAGATGAGAATTGCCAGCTTGGTTCTAAAAGTGGAGAAAGTGGTACATAAGATTAGAGGCTGGTACAAATGCTATTGCATTAAAAAAAAGAACAGGTTTGTATTACTTGCGTACATAGGTGATAATCACAACTACATATAGAGTTTTATATCAGCAGGAAATGACTCTGTGAATCCACAAGGTACATTGTAAGCACTAGCTATGCTAGGGAAGATGAAAATGAAGGCAGCTTGCATTACAAGCATGTATAGCAGTAAGAAGGCTGAAAATAAAATGTTATATGCCAAAACCAACAAGCCAGTTAAGAAACTGCTCTCATAAATTATGAACTCTCTGGCAGTGCAGTAAATTTCTTTTTTTCAAGGGTTTGCCAAGAATCTTAGAATTAAAGATTATAATGAAGGGTTATTTTCAGTAGTTCAAAACTTTCAATCTCTGTATAATGAAACTATCAGTTTCACATAAATACTATAATATGCAGGCTCCATTTCAACTATTGGATCCCATCATATATTTCTATCATTTAAGTGCAAATAATAGTGAGGAGCTAGATAAAAGCATCAGCACTCTAGGCTCTCTTGGAGTCGAACATAAGAACATAAGAACGGCCGTACCGGGTCAGACCAAAGGTCCATCTATCCCAGTATCTGTCTACCGACAGTGGCCAATGCCAGGTGCCCCAGAGGGAGTGAACCTAACAGGCAATGATCTCTCTCCTGCCATCCATCTCCGTCCTCTGACAAACAGAGGCTAGGGACACCATTCCTTACCCATCCTGGCTAATAGCCATTTATAGACTTAACCACCATGAATTTATCCAGTTCTCTTTTAAACACTGTTATAGTCCTAGCCTTCACAACCTCCTCAAGTAAGGAGTTCCACTTGCCACCACCCATTTGCCACCACCACTCCAAGTAAAGGGTTTGGCCACAGCATGGAGGCAAGGCGATGTGTCTGGCACCACAGGGGAGTCTCAGGGTTTGTATTCCTGGACTGCCTAATACTGTTCCTGGATGGTGACTAAGAAAATATTCTTATTGGCTAATGTGGTTTACTCACTAAGAATACCTGGAGAAAAAATTGGGGTCACTGAGGGTCCAATTCCACTGCCGTGCACGTACTGGAAGTAGGATCAGCCCCTGAGACTGTTTCCTGGCCAAGAGTTGACATCCATTTTTTAAAAAACCTTGTGCACTGAGCTTTGTTTTAGTTCATTTATTTTTTAAATGAGGCAGTCTTGTCAGGAAATAGTCCTTGAGTGCTATAACGTATCTAAAAAGAAATAAAATACTCATTTTCCTTACATCGTATGCAATAGCTACAAAATATCTAGGTGCATACGATTTCAGAGTCCACTACTGAAGATATCATTGTACCTTAATAAAGAATGTCTACTGGCTGTTCTTTGTGAAGGGAGACATGTTAGCAGACATGTGGTATATGTATATTGTTGAGTACAAGAAAATCTTCCAAAGAAATCACCCAAGGAGACTTAGGAAGACTAAAATTTTCTTATGCATATACTTTCTTCTGTTGGCAACATTTTTTTGTTAACTACAGAGGCACTAGCAGAAGAGTTTTCCTTTCTCATGAGTGGTTTTCTTTACCAAAGTGGTTCTCTGTGCCAAGAATTGTTTAATGAAAATGTTCAGTACCAGCCAAGTAACTTTTATAGAAAGGAGACAAATCAGATTGTAGAAACTATCACAGATTCGCCCTATTGTCCTCTTCCAGAAAGATCCTTGCCAGAATTCTCCTCAACTAGATGCTCCCCGCTCCCTTGCCAAGGAAATCCTCCCAGAAATGCAATGTGGATTTAGATAATCTCTAGGTACCATCAACATTGCTCTCCAACTTCAGGAAAAATGCCGTGAACAGCATCGGCTTTTGTACATGGCCTTCATCGACCTCACAAAAGCATTTGATTTAATCAACTGTAAGACTCTGTGGAGAAATCTCCTCAAATTTGGATGCATGCCAAAAAATGTTACCATCCTCCAACTCTTCCACAACAACATGTCTGTGATGGTTGTCCATTTTGGATCCATTGCTAACAAAAGATAGAAGTCAAGAAAGGCTGTGTCATTGCTCCACCCCTCTTCTACATCTTCCTTGCTGTCATCATCCTTTTCATCACTGACAATCTCCCCTCCAGACTTAACATCCAATATAGAATGAACAGCCAGCTCTTCAACCTCAATCGCTTCTGATCCAAGAGAAAGACTATTACTAGATCAACCACTGACCTCCAATATATGGATGATTGTGCTCTATGTGGCCATTTGGAAGAAGATCTTCAAAAAACAGTCGACTTCTTCTCTGAAGCCTACAACCAACTAGGCCTCACATTCAGCATCAAGGAAACTAAAGTGCTCCACCAACAGGCTCCAAATTCCCAGGATCCAGCTCTTGAAATCAAGATCAACAGAGATCCATGGAGAATGTTGAGCACTTCCCCTACCTTGGCAGCTATCCGTCGCAGAAAGTCGACATTGACAAGGTGATTCAACAGCACCTCCAGTGGGTAACTGCAGCTCTTGTACATTTGAAAAAAATCTCTTTGAAGATCATGACACCAAGAACCAAACCAAGCTTCTTCTGTACCAAGCCATCATTATCTCTTCTCTCCTGCGTGGTGCTGAAACCTGGGTTATGTACAGTAGACATCTCAAGGCTCTTGAACGATACCATCAACGGTTCCTCCACAAGATCTTCCAAAGCAAGTGGAATGACTGACACACCAACAGTAGCATTCGGTACCAAGCCAAAGCTTCCAGCACTGAAGTATGATCATCCTCCACCAACTCCATTGGGCTGGTCACGTTTTTTGAATGCCAGAGAATTGATTCCCAAAGTGGGTCATGTTCTCACAACTGAGCCAAGACCAATGGATCAGGGGAGGGCAAACAAAGTGCTTCAAAGACACTGTCAAAGCCAACATGAAGAAGTGCAACACTGACAGAAACTTATGGGAAACCCAAGTCCTCAACCCATTAAAATGGAGGACCTTTGTGGCAAGGATCCTAGCATTTTGAGATCCAGAGAAGACAACAGGAAACAGAAATAGAAAAGGAGGTAAATGCGCAACAATTTACCGGCCCTTCCATTGGGAAACGTTTATCCCAACTGTGAAAAGATCTGTGGATACCGATTGGCCCTTCCATTGGGAAACGTTTATCCCAACTGTGAAAAGATCTGTGGATACCGATTGGTCTCATTAGCCACCTGCAGAACCACCAGCAATAACCAGTCATCATTTCTTGGAATACAGCAATCATTCTCTAAGATCAGAGGGGTAGCCGTGTTAGTCTGGATCTGTAAAAGCAACAAAGAATCCTGTGGCACCTTATAGACTAACAGACGTTTTGCAGCATGAGCTTTCGTGGGTGACTTGCATCCGAAGAAGTGGGTATTCACCCACGAAAGCTCATGCTGCAAAACGTCTGTTAGTCTATAAGGTGCCACAGGATTCTTTGTTGCTTTTACATTCTCTAAGAGATCACAAACTATTTTACTATTCACTGACACTCTTTGTTCTCTGTTTTACTACTGGTCTGGCAAACTGCATTGATAGATCTCCCCACTTTTGTCCAGTGAAACACTACTTGAAGATCTCCTATGACGGTCTGTGTGTCTGGGTACTTCTTTTGCTTGGAAAGTTGAGTACATCACAGGGATTCATAACATCAATAACACTTTTTCAGACACCTATAATTTTGTCTCCATATGCCAACAGAAGTCTAATAGGCAAACAGAATAATTTGTAATCTTTGCAATGAATAAAGTCAATGGAACTATTCAACTTGAATAAATTGTCAATTTTGATCTTTTTTTTATTAGCAGGTTGTCCAAAACCCAATCATGATATTCTCACATTTGTTCCTAATTCACAGTTTGACAAATAGTTTGAATAATCATATTTACCTATGTTGCAGACAGTTCCTTGCCTGAACTCCCAGGGCCAGCTCTAGGTTTTTTGCCGCCTCAAGCAACAAAAATTTTGGCTGCCCCCCACCCCAGCCCTGGGCTCTCCTCTCCCCACCAGTGCCCTCTCCCACCTGCACCTCCTGCCGTCCCAGACCTGGGCTCTCTCTCTCCCCCCACCCCACACCCCATGCTGCCCAAGCCCTGGGCTCCCCACCAAATGTGACCTCCTTGTTCACCACAGCAATCCCCGTTTACACTTGCAGTGGGGATCAAACCATTTCTCCTGTTTTTACTTCACTTTAGTATAAATCTCGCCCTCCCCTGTCCCCCACAACTCCATCTTTAGTGCTCCAAATGCACATGGAAGGCATAGGGACTAACTCTCAAACCTTTTACCCAGAAAGGGATGATCTAGTAAAGAGGGTTCAGGCAGAGGAGTGGGTGTGGGGGTGCTTGGGGGCTATACACTGGCAGAGAAGCAGGGTGTGATGTACTCGTGGAGGAGGGTGGAGGAGGAGAGGGGGTATCAGGAGGGTTGCGGGAGAAGAGGTGCAGGGGAAGAGGGAGGTGTGGGAGGAGAGGGTTGGGGGAGGGTACAAGGGGAAGAGGTGCGGTGAAGGAGCAATGGGTGGGGGTACAAGTGAAGAGGCTGCGAGCGGGATGTGGGGTGCAAGGGCTGAGAGGGTCAGGCGCTGACAGCTGCTTCCCCAGCCCCGTGCAGGCAGAGCCAAGAGGACGGACACTGACCTCCATGTACCCGAGCCGCGGGGGTCCCCCGGTGGGGCAGTATCCCCGCTGCCCCGCTCAGCCGGGCTCTGCCTCTCCCCACCCCTGGTGCGTTGGGGAGCCCGAGGCAGGCAGTGCAGGGCTGAAGTGAGGGAGGTGTGTGGCGGGCTGGGTCCGGGGCAGGAGGGGGTGGTGGCAGCTCCCTGGCAGCTCAGGCTGCCCAGCCACTCGCCCCATCAGCACAAAAGCCTGGATCTGTGCCCCCTGCCCAGCCTGGCGGTGCCCTGAACAGCCCACTGGGGCGGGGAAATGCCGTGCCGCCCTGGGGAGACTCAGAGCAGCAGCAGTGGCGGCAGCAGGCCCACTCCTCCCTCCCTGCATCCTGGACCCCGCTTCCCTCCTTCCCCAGCTCCTCACACACTCTGGGAGCCCCTCTCACCGCCGCAGCCCAGGCTTGGTTCCAGGGGACGATGCTCTGGCTCTCCAGTGGCAGGGCTCTGGCCAGGGCCAGCTCCCGGCTTTTTGCCGCTCCAAGCAAAAAAAAAAAAAGGGGGGGGGGACCGGAGTGCTGTCCCTTGGAAAGTGCCACCCCAAGCACATGCTTAGAGCACTGGTGGCTAGAGCCGGCCCTGTGCACGCCTTCAAGTGTTCAGTATTCAGCCCATGTCACTTGGTGTGGCTTCTGTTCTCTGAGTCAATGACTTAACCTTTATAAACAGGAGGTTTGCCTGAAGAAATCATTGGGCCATTGTGTCTCTCCGGGAAGAGGTGCACAGGAGATAAACAGGTCTAGGAATTTCTAGGACACTTACAATAATTTGTTGTCTTCTCTTGCTCAATGAATGGTATTATATGCAGCTGAATCAGAGACCGACTGAGGGAAAGAGAAAGGAATAAGCCAGAAACTTTTGGCCCTCTAAGCAGAATTAACATTTAACTTTCTCTCTCAGCATGTTTACAAAAATAATTAATTGTACATGCATGTAAGCGTGTAGACTTAGTTTCAAAATTCCAACCAGATTCTCATCTAGGCCATTTAACTGCCTGCATGTCAGGGCTCTAGCCAAAATGGTCAGGGAACTGCTGTACTTTTCTCCTATGCACTATATAATAACAATAATGATAATCTATATTATTTAAAATCTGCTAAGTGCATTGATTGAAACTACTCTGTATTTTATATTGGCTATCATGTATTAACCACATACCACAGTGATTAATTTAACTTACTAGCACAGTGCTATTTGTGAAGAATGAAATAACCTCTCCTTGTCCTCCCACTTCATTGAGGCTCAGGACAGACAGGTCGGGGCAATTAGGGAACTGCTGTAATAAGTGACCCATACAATAATATTTAACATATCTGCCAACTGCATTTATCAAATTTACTAATCTCTCATTCTCTGACACCATCTCCCACAAACACTGCCAGTCACAAACAGTATTGTTGGAGAGCTATCTTGCCTCTGACTATATGTGTTACTGGGGTGAAGTACTTGTCCCCAAGTGTCTATCTCCCCAGCTTGGCCCACTCCAAGAAATGTTATCCATGTCTCCAGATGTCTATGGAAAAGACAACAAGGGAATGAATGTGATCAGGTCAAATTGCAAGTTAGACTTGTTTAACAGGCCTGTGTAACCCACACTGGGAAAACATGAGTCTCTGTCCTCCCCTAGCTCTGGTCCACATACAAGGTTCATGCATCCGAACAAGTGGGTATTCACCCATGAAAGCTCATGCTCCAATATGTCTGTTAGTCTATAAGGTGCCACAGGACTCTTTACTCCTCTTACAGATCCAGACTAACACGGCTACCCCTCTGATACATAAAAGGTTCAGACGTCTGTTATTGCTTCCAGCCACGTAAGATAGTATTTCAGCTCAGTTGGTAGGAGCCCATGATTTCAATGCTGCATTTCATAGATTCAAACCACACTGATGGCCCAAGCAGGGCCAACTACATTTGCAAATAAGTGTTCTACATTCCCAGATTCTCTCACTAGTTTGTATGGTTCACAAAACTAAACAAAATTTTCAGAGAATCTGCTCCCAGTTTATTGGTCTTGTTGCTTCTCTACAAATATTTTGCTTGGGAGAGGGAAAATTCTGAAAATCTTTTCATCCATGAATAAGGGTACGTCTACACTACGGGATTATTCCGAATTTACATAAACCGGTTTAGCAAAACAGATTGTATAAAATCGAGTGCGCGCGGCCACACTAAACACATTAAATCGGTGGTGTGCGTCCACGGTCCGAGGCTAGTGTCGATTTCTGGAGCGTTGCACTGTGGGTAGCTATTCCGTAGCTATCCCATAGTTCCCACAGCCTACCCCGCCCCTTGGAATTTCCGGGTTGAGATCCCAGTGCCTGATGGGGCAATAATCATTGTCGCGGGTGGTTCTGGGTAAATGTCGTCAGTCACTCCTTCCTCTGGGAAAGCAACGGCAGACAAGCATTTCGCGCCTTTTTTCCCTGGATTGCCCTGGCAGATGCCATAGCATGGCAATCATGGAGCCTGTTTTGCCTTTTGTGACTGTCACCGTATGTGTACTAGATGCCTCTCACAGAGGCGATTCAGCAGCGCTACACAGAAGCATGCTTTTGCTTTTGCATGACAGCAGAGATGGTTACCAGCCATACTGCACCATCTACCATACCATAAATTGGTAATAAGATGATCATGGTTACCAGTCCTTTTGCACCATTTGCTGCTGTCATAAGTGCCCCTGGCTAAGATCAGCCAGGGGCGCAAAAGCCAAAATTGGGAATGACTCCTTGAGTCAATCCCTCCTTTTTGGTATCTAAAAATAGAATCAGTCCTGCCTAGAATATGGGCAAGTATACTAGAGAACCACTGTATCAGAGAGCACAGCTGCTCTGTGTCAGATCCTGCAGAAATTATGAGCTGTATGCTATTCACAGGAGATGATCCTGCAACAACCCCACCTGTTGATTCCGTTCTTCCCCCAGCCTTCATGGGCTACTGTAGCATTGTCCCCCCACTTGTGTGATGAAGTAATAAAGAATGCAGGAATAAGACACACTGACTTGTTAGTGAGAAATGAGTGGAAGGCAGCCTCCAGCTGCTATGATAGTCCAGACAGGACAGTAAGGAGTGTGGAGGAGAGGAGCCCAGCATCTCTTTGCTAGTCCAGGGGCAATTGAATCTTTTTTTTACACATGAAGGGTGGGGGCTGATGGAGCTCAGCCCCCTGTTTCTATTATGACGATGGTTATCAGCCATACTGTACCATCTACCAGGAAAAATTAGGGCCAGGCGCCCTTGATCGACCTGACGGATGCTAGTCAGCATGGTTACCAGCCCTTTTGCACTGCCCCATGTGCCAATAGGCTGATGATGAGGACGGGTACCAGTCGTTTTGCACCATCAGCCACCCATGGCAGGGGGGGGGGAGCAAGGATGTTGGTGTTGAGTGCTGCAGCATCGCGTCTATCTGCAGCATTCAGTAAAGATAGGGTGACATGTAAAAGAGTCAAGAGAGGATTGTTTTCCCTTTCACTTCTGGGGGTGGGTGGGGGGGTGCGTAAATTGCCGAGCTATGCCCTGACCCACCGTGGACACTGTGTTTGACCCTAGAAGCATTTGGAGCTCAGCCAAGAATGCAAATGCTTTTCAGAGAGACTGCAGGAACTGTGGGATAGCTTGAGTCCTCCAGTCCATGAGCGTCCATTTGATTCTTTGGCTTTCCGTTACGCTTGTCACGCAGCAGTGCGCTGAGTCCCTGCTATGGCGTCTGTCTGGAGATTTTTTAAAAATGTTTTTTAATTCGTCTTCTGTAACGGAGCGCTGATAGAACAGATTTGCCTGCCGTTACAGTGATCACGTCCGCATGGTCCATGCGGGAGCTCTTTCTTTATTTTGATTTTTAACTGCATCACCACACGTGCTGATCGGAGCTCCACGCTTGGAAAACAGGAAATATTCAAAAGTTCGTGGGGCTTTTCCTGTCTACCTGGCCACTGCATCCGAGTTCAGATTGCTGTCCAGAGCGGTCAGTGGTGCACTGTGGGATACCGCCCGGAGGCCAATACCGTCGATCTGCGGCCACACTAACCCTAATCCGATATGGTAATACCAATATTAGCGCTACTCCTCTCGTTAGGGAGGAGTACAGAAACCGGTTTAAAGAGCCCTTTATACCGATATAAAGGGCCTCTTAGTGTGGACGGGTGTGGCGTTAAATCGGTTTAATGCTCCTAAAACCGGTTTAAACGCGTAGTGTAGACCAGGCTTAAGATTAACTCATTCTGGGAGCGCTCTGAAAAACTCCATAGCCACAATTTTTAAAAAAATCACATTTTGTTGTCAATGGAGATACTACAAGTTAGTCTTATGTTTCTGTAAGCATTATTTTCTTTGAAGGGTGAAAATGAACATACTAAACACTAGTGAATGGAATGAGCTAGTATGGAAATGCAGTAAATGCAACCCTTTTATTGGTTTTAGGTATAGTTTTACATGTCAAATTTAATGTTGACCTAAAAGGACAAATTTTACTGCAAAATATTATTCTGCTATACTGTTACTCAGTAATCATGATTTTCCATTTACAAGCTCAGTCAAATTTTCCAGGTTTTCTTTTCTCATGTAATATTTTCTTGCCTTAGATGACATAGGTTAAAGACAAATCACAACATTTCACTAGTGTTTTTTTCAGGCAATTTATATTAATTTTCCATATAGCAAGTTTAAATACAAGTGGATGGAAAGGATGGCCAGTTCACTTAGCTACTAAAGTCAAAGGGCATTGGCATATTACAAGTTAAGAGAAAATAGAGATCTGGGATTCCAGACTTGAAAAATATGCAAAAAGATGTGACCTTTATCAAATTAGCTTATGCGTCATGTATGAAGAACTCGTACATTTACAGTGCATATACTTCCCTATGTAAGTACGCTGAGGCTTTTTTGACATTGACTGACCGGAATTAAAAGAATAATAAAATATGACACTTGGAGTTATTTAGTTTACAGTTAATTTGCAAAAATATATGTTACACAAATACCTAAAAATGTGATTGGTAATCCAAATAAATTAGCCTTGTTTGACTCTGTAGGCTCCCCTTCTTTGCATGTTTATAATAAATATGGTGCACACATATGCCTTTGTCAGAAGATATAAATATTTTAATTTTGACTAGTCTCAAAGTGTGTGGAAACTCTACAGACAGGTGTGTGTGTGTGTGTCACTTACAAAGCCCTATATGGATGAACTTGATAGAAGAGACCATAACAAAATGTGTTTATCTGAACTTTCATTTTCATCCCTAAAGGATTTAAATAGCAATATGATATTTTCCTTTCCTAATCTGAAGAAAATAACAATGATAAGGTTCACAAAATAGAGTAAATCCACTGGGAAATATATCAAAAACAGAAGAAAATGGTTTTATCATAATTCTAATATAATCTGTTATGCTGAATTTAACTTGAATCTTTCTCTTTTATTTTGATTAATTGACACTTGAAAGTTTGTCAAACAACAAGCAGTTTATATAGTTAGAGGAGAAGGATAATTCCTGACTGACTACATGCAAAGGTGTCTTTTTTTCTCTCTCTCTCTTTAAATGCAGGATTGTGAGAAATAATACATTCAGGAATCTACAACGTTGTGAAATAAAAACCCTTTAGGGCTGAAAGTTGGGGCCGGATCCAAAGCTGTGTGAAGCCAGTTGGAGTTTTTCCATTGACTTCAATGGGTGTTAGATCTGGCTCTGGTATAAAGGTTCCTAGCTACCAAGACAATGTTATTTTTATTAAATTTCCCTAATATTGGTCAAGCTGTCATTCTCTGTGAGTTTGCTAAGGAGAGAGATTAGAAACTACCACTATGATATAATTTTACAAGATCACTGATGCTTTCAGTAGAAGGGTTGCATGGCCCTCCATACAATGAAATCTTCACAGTGGGAGCTGCTGGTGAAATGGACCTGCAAGGGGGACTCTACCACCCCACATTAGCCAGTAGAGAGGCTATCCATGCTATTTCTGTGTATAATGGTATAGAGAGGAATGAAGGTGGAGGGCCAAGGGTGGACATGTGGGAGGCCATAGGCTCCTCAATTGCATTGTTCCTTTGGAGCTCTGATATCAAATATAAGTGAAAAAGTGGGATCATAGGCCAATATTTCAGTCCATAAAGTGGAGTCTTTGACATCATTCAAACTGTACAAATTATTAGGAAGTTGTAAAATCCCATTTCTTGTCTAAGGAATCCATTTCCTATAAAGTTTCTAATAAAGTATTATCCTGACCATGCCATAATATATATTCCTGGGGATTTTATGGGCCCAACATTATGGCTAAGCGGATGGTGCAGAGTGGTGAGGAATAATTTAGCAGTGGAGAACTGGCTAGATAGAATATCTGGGAATGCACAGTAAGATAACATTTGTTCTTTTGTTTTTTAAGTTGCAGAATTTTTGCAAAGGAAGTGTCATATTGTTTTGGGATGTTATCTGAACGTTACTTAAATTCACATTCAACCTGAACTCTTTTTAAACTAAGTTTATTGTTTAGGAATACTTTATAGTACTGACTGTTGACCTATTCATTAGATTAAGAATCTGTATGTACTTGCACTTTGTAACATGAGTAAAGCTGCAATATATCTTAGTCTAGCATATAAAGGGGTGTTCATTCTTTCATTTCATTTTTAATCAGATTCTAAAAGAAAAGAACATTCAAATAGAGAGGAAGTTATTTAATATGCCAACAATAATGCTGGCAAAATTCTAAAGAAAATTAAGTATTATAACTTAAAAGCATTACTCTTCTAATAAGATTACAGCTAACATTGTCTAGTCCGTATCTTACTAACTAAGGCCATATCCTATTCTCTTCTGCTGGCTAGCCGAACAGGTAGTAGTCTGGCAGGTGAACTAGATTATGTAGAACTGCTATGTCCCCACCACCAGGAAGGTGGTGGTACTTGGATGGAAGTGATCAGAGCCTTGGCTCCACCTTCACCCGCCAAATCTGCCAGCCAGCCTAGCTCTTCCATTACCCCAGGGAGCCTGTGCTGTGCCAAGTAGAGCCCTAGTGCAGTTTACTCCATCCCTGGAGCAGAGAAGGAACCAGGAGAGAAACTGAAACTGAATGAAAATGCACAGTGCAGTCATGATCTGGCCCCAGTTAAAGAACTAATCCTGCATGCTTGTAGGAAAGCTCCCAGGCACTTTTGTTTAAATAAGGATTGTAGGATTGGGGTCAAACTTCAAAGACCAGCTCAAATCGGTTGATCCAGTTGGTTCGCTCATTCCTGTCCTTCCCCTCTTTAGATACATAGTTATTACTGTCTCTGTCTGGGACACTTATCAATTGATTCAATGGACTGATTTCTAGCTAACACAGTGACTGTTTGCCATTGTGCTCCCCACACTGAATACCTGCAGCATTTATATGCCTAATCTCTGCCAATCAATTTTGTCTGTCAGTCTCCTTCAGCACTTGATTCATGTCGGAATACTCCAGAACACTGTTCCTGCACTTTCTTTGGGAACCAGAAACACATTCTGGTACTTGTGATAATTGTAAAGTAAACCAATGATTATTCATGCTAAAAATATTGGCGTTTTCACAAGAGCCCTTTTTCAAAAATCCCGCATCTCGCCCCTGCTAATGCAAGGTATTATTACTGTCGAAATTGTGTTCCGGCTCTTCTTTTTCAGGACTCAAACACCTTGTGAGTTATCTGCACATATCAGGCTCAGTCCTGCAGTCTTCATAGCTCAAAAATTTCCATTGGCTTCAGTGGGAGTTTTGGGTGTGCGTTCAGTGAAGGATCAGGCCTTTAAGGTAACCTGATTGAATAGTGTTATTGTAACCCATTATGTTAGGAATCCAGGATATATATCACACACACACACACGTCCGCGCGCACCCGCCAAGCTGCAGTTTCTAAAGGTAGAAGGACAAAAAACCAAAACACCCAGACAAATAACTTGTTAAAGATGTGACTGGGCAGAAGACTATTCTTAAAATGATTCCTAAACTAGCACTCAGTTAAGAACAAAAGAGAAACTCCCGACTGAAGCACATAATAGAAGAGTAATAGTACTAGAAAGGAAGGGGAGATAATTGATTTAAATATAAATTTACCTGAGTAAAGACAGAGTAAACAACTAAGGATTTGGTCGCCTGGTTCTACATGTACTTTCATGGTTCTATTTCTCCTTTGTGAGGTAAAGAAAACTTTGCTTGGCCTATCAGGTGGGTGGAGAGACAGAGAGGAATCATCCTGATCGTTAATGGATGCAGAGGTGCTTTAATCTGACAAAACTGGCCACTCCTAGACCTGCTATGATTCAGGAGTTACCTTATAGAATAAATTCAAAGGAATCATTAATTTAACATAGTACAATTTGTAGGATTCACAATGGATTTCATAAGCCCCACAACAGAAGTTAGTTTGGAAACATCCAAAGAACAGATAAGGAAAATTATAAGAGAAAGGAGGATTTAGTTAAGGAGCTTAGCAAGCATAATAGGGAAATTGTTAGTCTTAAAACCTCCTTTTCTCATAAGCATACCTCATTGCAGACATTTATAATTTACAGCCAACAGTCCAAAAGAGTAATATAAGATCAAGTAGAATAAATAAATTGGAAATAAATGTAGAATAATGAAATTGGTGGTAGAAACCAAAATCTCCTTCACTCAAGTAAATTCAGATTTAAAATAACAGATGCTGGCAAACTTTTTCCGCCTAAGCAAGGAAAAAGAAGTATCTGGGACATATAAGTAAAAGGGCCTGTCTGCAATGGCATTCAAATCATTTTAACCAGAACTATGTTTAATCCAAGAGCTAACAGCTCCATCCTGCACCACTGAAGTCAATAGCTGCTTGCAATTGACTCTGATGGAAGCAAACTTGGGGTCCTAGTCTGTAACTTGACTTTGTAAAATGGGTTATAGTATGGTTTATTCCTGTCTACACAGACAAGGTAAACTGTATTAGCACCTTGCTAGCCAGACCCATGCACCAATTCAGAAAGGACTTGTTAAATGTCAGAAATGCCTTCCATAGGAAAAAAAAATCTGTTCCCTTAAATTTGATAGAGCACTTAAATACTGATGGAAAGTGTGTATACATTGCTAAGACACTCTGAACAAAGCCAAACAGTTCTGCAAGCTGAATAGCTCAAGTTTTTTATTTTCCTTTAAAACAATAACAACAACAAAAACAGCTAAATACACTCCTAGGAAGTAAAATGAAAAAACTGCATGAATGTAATGCCGGGATTGCAATTTAAATCAGAAATAGTCAGGAAATACAAACGTTAAGGTTCCAACAGCAATATTTTGCACGTATATTTCTATACACACACTATTTTCCATTCATTATTGTCTTATGAAATGTGTAACTTCATAAATATGGCTGTCTGTATAGTAAAAGATATACCATAACAAAATGTGGAATGTACAGTGTAGCTAAATTAATAGTGTAACAGACATATCGGAGCATAAGCTTTCATGGGTGAATACCCACTTCATCAGACGCAAGTGGGTATTCACCCACGAAAGCTTATGCTCCAATACGTCTGTTAGTCTATAAGGTGCCACAGGACTCTTTGCTACTTTTTACAGGTCCAGACTAACACGGCTACCCCTCTGTTAAATTAAGAGTGTTAATCTTAAACTTTACATTTCTTCACTTCTGTGTGATTTTAACAATTCAGCCATTAACACTTTTTTGCATTGAATGATACAATTGTGATGTACATAAAGCAATAAATTAATAGTTTAGACTAAAATTTTCTTTGTAACTTTCCCAATTATTCCTACTCCAGTAGTTGAAGCATAAAGTACTACATCCAATGCACAGGTATAATGGGTGATTTAATGGATCCAGTTTTGTTGATGTTGCCCTTTATAAAAGCAGCATCTAGTCTCTTAAGTCTGAATTTCCTTTCTTTTTATTAAACATTATTGTAAACTTACTCTTTGTATTTATCAGAAGTACCTTCTGCTTTCCAAAACTTTCAAGCATCTCTGTATAGCCTTCTACATCTTCAAAGCACTACCTCAGAGATGGAAGCAGAAGCACCTGAAAGTCATAGGACTGCAAAGCACTAGCAGCACTTCAAGGTTGTCAGGTTATATTGTGTCAAGGCATCTATTGTGAGTACTAAATATTGATACAGTATTTCATAACCAGTCATTCAGAGTTGTCATCATGTACTGTAGTTCTGCACAAGGACTATGCAGCCACTACTACAGACCTTTGACACAATTCATTCATCACAGTTCCAGTTATGTGATAGTGAGGGCATGTTATTATAAAACACAGGGTGACAGGCTAGTTGTTAAAGGATAAAAACACAAACGTATCTGTCTATGCACAGAAACTAATTTACCACTACCAAATGATTCAATATTTAAATTATAGCATTTCAAAATATTCTAGTTCAAAATCAAGCATATAGATTCTCAACCTGACCCATTTGACATCAATGGGGGAAAAAAAAGTCTTCAAGGTGAGACACTTGTTTGTTTAAAGAATTTATTTCCTACTTAATAACAAATGTGTTCAAATTACTGCACTGAAACCGAAAATGAGCATACTCATTCAAATAAAACAAAGAAAGCCATTTTACTAAATGTTGTATATTGCCTGTCAAATTTAAGTTTGAAATAAGTTTTAATAACTGGTACCCCTTCAACAGAGATGATGCTGAAACTGTTTAGATTTTTAGATAGATCTAAGATGGTACATTTTCCACAAACTAGGAGTTGACCCGAAATGTAGAATATAAGCACACCAGCAGAAAGATTGCATTCACTGATTATAGTTAATAGCCTGAGAAACACAGACACCACCACTTTTCACATAAATGCCTGAGTAGATGTTACAACCAGGAAATAGAAGAATCCATGCTGTCCTATAACAGAAATTAGAAGTTAATGTACATATTTCGATCCTAGGCACTTGGCACAAGTTAGGAAATGGAAGAAGGAAAGGAACACTTTATACCATCTCTATTCTCCCACAATCTTGGGGCTGGTCCAGTCTCTGGCATAAGCACAGTATCTTCAGGGCTGCTCTAACTCATGCACCACTTCCAGCATCCCCCAGGGTCATTCAAGCAGCTTGGGATCACCAACCTGGAGATTCTGCCACCCTAAAGGATGATTAAATTGTCTGTACAGATGCATTACTCATCTTGGTGACATAAAGCAGCCATAGCCAGGCCAAGAATCTGGCCCATTGTACCTGCGAAATACTGTATTGTGGATAATATATCCACACCTCTGAATAATAAACAGCAAAATCAAATGGCCATTATGCTCCCTTTTTCCACAGATCTTTGGCTACCATTTTTCATACTACGAGAAAAGATAAAAACCTATCAAACATTATCCACAGCTACATTACTAAACAATAATTGTCTAAAAGCCCCTGCTTATAAAAGTAATTTATAACAATGTTATGCAACCTATATTTAACACACGCCTCTCTTATATTATTAAATTAATCCTTTATCAAATTTTCTTGTACACACTGGGCCAGATTATCAGATGATGTAAATAAGTGAAGCTCCACTGACTTTAACTAAATTTCTCCTACCAAAGCTCTATCCCTATGGATTAAAACATAGATAGATTCAAAATCTAATTGTCATAGATAATTGTTTACATATCTATTAGCGATGGAGTCTACATTCTATTAGCGATGGAGTCTACATTCAACTGCTGGATCTGAACATTCCCATATTTTGAGAGAGTTTGAAATCCAAATTCAGATCTAAACATCATGGTTAGGCAATCTCTTTATAATTAACTGATTCCAGGTCTTTGATCTGAACAGATGACATTTCAAATTTGGATCCAGCTCCAAATTTTGCAGCATGGGTCTATCTTTGATATAAACAATGTAACGACAGTACATGGATAGTGTCTTGTAAAGAAGATTTCTACCATTAAAAAATAAGGGAAGACATTTCATTGCACCACATTTCTCTCAAAAGCTAAAATTAATGTCAATACTATAGAACAGTATTCTCTTAATGTACTATTATGAGCATCACCTGAACATAAAACTGAGTTAGTTGACAGTATTAAAGAATGTGTTCACAAGTGATATAATCATAGCTGCTTTGATGAAAAACGTATAGAAAATGAATATGTGAAGATATACTCAAACCACCTTAGGATAAGTTTATTTTTAAAATAACCTACTGAGAAATTGAGTTTATATAAGGCTCATGAAAATACATGTGTATTTCAAGCAAAAAAATACAAAGTTTTGAGGAGACTCATACTAATATCAACTTAATAGCACAACTTATGTGCATAAAGTAAATGAGAAAATGTTTGAAGGATCAGGACCATAACTTGGTAAGCATGATAAATTATTTCGCTCAGCTGCTTCAGTATCAGAAAAAAATATTAATAATATGTTTTAAATGAAAGGAATTGCAAGCAAATGAATCATGATATTCTGCTGGTATAACTTGTATGATTTCAGTGGAGAATTAGGAAGCGGATTCTATTTCTTTCATTTGTTTTCTCAGTATCGATGGATACTCTTCACCATGTTATTAACCTACTTGAGAGGATAGGTTAGCACAAAACAATTTTGAACTATAGTGCACTATCAGGGAATTCCAAGTCCTTGTGTTAGTCACTTAAGTAGATAGGATCACTTAATCAGCTTTTTATGTGATTGATTTGTTAGGGTTCAGTGAGATGCAAGACACAAGTAACTTACTAATATCCATGGATGGACGCAGTTTTCAAATTGATTGTTTAATAGGCATATCCTATTAAACAATCAAACAGCAATAACAAAAACACCACACCAATTTGTTTACATTGCACAATTACAGACGTATCATGGAAACTTTTTTCCACATCTGGTTACTGAAATGTGAGTTGGTTGTTCTTATAGTCCCTTATAGATCCAGCCTAAACATAATTTGCTGCAGAAGATCCCTTCAGTAAATAATTAAGGAATAGTCCCAACATCTCCAGAACAAATTTGTTCTTGACTGATAAATCACTTGGTGGGGAGGGGGGAACAGGTGAAGAAACCCATCATACCCAGAACCTTAATGTAAGGGACTTATAGGATTTATGGTGCATTTACAGCGTCAACAAATGGAATGGTATTCCGCCTTGTCAGCTGTAACATACCTGGATGAGATTTTGAACTCATTATCCAAGATTATCATGAAGTCAATGAAAATACATACAATGGGTAACATTTATTTTAAAGTCTTCATAAAAGCTTTCTAAAAACATTAATATCTCATTTATAAAGATGTGCCCAAAACAGCACCAGCAGTGAACATGCAAATTAGTGCATGTACTGTATACAAATTCAGTCATTCATCAGACACATTGGGCGCAGGTTTAGATTAGATTTCTGACTAGCAATGCTGAAGTACTTTATGCTCCATCTTCTTGAGAGGCAAAAAAGAGATGCACTCCTATGACTAACTTCACAATACTCTCTTTGGGGTTATTTACTTTCTAGTAGCTTTTTACTAGGGTGTTAAAGATATATTTTAAAAAGGAAAGTAATTAATATGAGATGCTAAATTGTATTTTTAGGTCATGTAAAGTCATGAAGTTTTGATAGGACAATAATTGTATATTAGGAATTTGTGAGATTCTTAATTTGATATTACCGTTCGTCTGCCAACATACTAATCTACATTCATTCAGAGAAGATATTACATTGTCTATATGAACATTAAGGGTAAAATTCTTCTCTTTGATCTGGACCATGGGAACCCTGCCTCTGCCTACTGTTCTAATTCACTTAGGGATCCATATTACATTTTAAAAGGAGAGTGGTGGCAGGACACAATGTTTACAAATTTGGATTCAGTTGTGCTAGATAGGAGATTGCACCCAGTAGAATACATCAATTGACCCCAGAGAATGGCATTGACCCTGCTGTCCAAGGCATTAATAGGGAGGAGGTCGTTCAGTCATTGACTGAAGGGAACAAGAGCCTGATTACCCCCTACAGAGGGAATCCCAGCACCCAATTGGGCTTCTCCTTCCCCAAAACAATCCTACCAGCAGATAGAAAGAGGGAGGGAGAGTGGGTGGGTGTGTCTCAGATGGAGCTGATAGGGGTCAAATTCATCCATGGAGTAGCTCTTTTGAAGTTGATCAGATATCACAGATAGATTTGGCATATATATATATATATATATATATATGTTTGCACAGGTATATATAAATGTAAGAAAAATATATTTTTGAAAATATGCTTTTACCTGTGATGTGTTTGTATTTCCCTTCCCATCATAGCAAATTGTCAAAATGTTTGTGCACAGAAAATATAGAAAATGGAAAATTTCTTCTTTTATAATCAATCTCTTTCACGCTGATTCCATAAGTGCCAGCAAAGTTCAATACCTTAGAAGTAACTGTAAAATGACAAACACGGGGTTGTGAAATCAAAGAATGAATTGGCCAGAGGGGACAGAGTAAAGGAGAAAATATCTAGTTAACAATCAAATATTTTAGCAAATACCACTGATGGTAAAGGTCCATTTGCAGTGGGTTTCCTGGGTTATTAATATTTTTGATACCACAGTCCTATATTGAGTTATATAATCTACTGGCAAAAAAAGAAAGACTGTTCAAACATGACTCACTTTATACCCTTTATGAATAAAATGCAAGATGAATGATAAAAGGTCTACCTAGCTGAACTCTGGTGTTTTGTCCCTAATGACAGCAGAGTGCACAAGCACTCCTGAAAATATTTTCCTTTACCTTTGCAACCATTAAGCTGCTAGGCTAAATTTGAACATAATGGTCTTTGTTTTCTTTTTCATCATTCTGTATAGGTGTTCTTGCATCATTATGCCAAATTCAGCAAAGATTTGGCTAAGCCCAAATATGTTTCCATTATTGGGCTGAAATAGGCCATCAACATACCCCCTAAAGACTCATTAATGCATAGCAAGGCTTGGTATTATCGTGATTAGCCTTTCATAAAATTGTTCATAAACTTAGCTTCCTGATGGACTCTACACTTGTTCTCTGCTTCAATAGTTTCATTTTGCTTTAGACTCTGTTGTGCTCCTTTTTCTGTTACCTAAACCAGGTGCAACCTTCTGAGATTTCTTCAGTACTATAAAGTGAAAAAAAAAAAAGATTCTTTCCCCACAGTCCTTTATTCCTCCCTTCATATGTTGATTCTTTTGCTGTGAAGAAAATAGAAAACATAACTACATCTAATATTTTTACCAACCAACTTTAATCCCTGTTTTCTCTATTTTGCTAACTATACACATTCCATTAAGAACACATTAAGGTTGTACATTGTAATACTGAAAAGACAGAATGTGCCATGCATATATCACCATGTTAAGTCTAGCCCACATTTTCCTTTCTTTCTGCTGAATGAAGGAGAGGCAGGTAGATTGTCTGCCCCCCCCCCCCCCCGCAAATTGCCTCCCAAATTCATATGTATAGGGGATTATATGTAGCATGCCTATTTGATTTGTATCCTTTGACAGGAAAGATAGAGGGGCTAGCTAGCCATCCCTCTACTCCCAAAAAGGTTAAGAGGGAAGGGCTCAGAAGCTATTGGGCTTTCACTTGAGAATGGCACCAGATAAATAAGAGGGGAAGAGGGCCCAGGGGAGTGAACAGATCCAAAATAATCTGAGTACAGATGGACAAAACATTTTTATCAGAACAGTTTTCTGTTGGAAAATGCAGTATCATCAAAATTTCAGTGTTTCACAGGAATGCGTTGATTTCAATGAAAACTTTGAGATGAGAAAAAGTTAAATAAATTATTTTGAGTTTTCTCATTTGATTTCAAAAACATTTTGTTTTTGTAACCCTGTGCTTGCTCAGAGTGGTATTCTGTCCCCCTCTAGTGGTGGCTAGGCCAGCTAGAGTTTGATAAACCAGCTACAGCCTTGGCTTTGAGAGAAGTCTTTTCTAGCTCACGCAGTAGAGGCTTTTGCATTAAGCTCCAGGGGGCCCAAGTTTGATCTCTGTTTCCAATGTTCCAGTGTGGGTCGGCCTTACATATTGACAAGTATAAATGTTTCATTTGGATTTTATAATTTTTATTTATTTTGTTTAGAGTATAGTAGAACCTCAGAGTTATGGACACCTCAGGAATGGAGATCGTCCATAACTCTGAAATGTTCGTAACTTTGAACAAAGCATAGTTTGGGCTCCAGATCCAGCAGCTGACACGCCAGGCCAAGTTTTGGCAGCAGCTGAGCTCTCTCCTCTGCTCCTGCAGGCAGTTTCTTTCAAGCTTGTCCCGCTCCTGGCTGGGGGTGAATGTGGGTGTAAGCAGCGCATCCTCCACCTGGTCGGGGAGGGGATGTGAAAACAGTGAGTCCCCCTCCCAGCAAGGCAGGAGGGATGAAAGCAGTGTAGACCCCAGCACTGCTTCTGCTCTGCTGGCTCCAGCTGTCTTGGGCTGGCGTCCCCAGTGTCTTCACCTCTTACTGTAGCTGTAAATGGCTTTCCCCATGGTGGAGGTGGAGTGAGAATAGGCATCCCAGATGTGCCTACTTTTAAGATGCAATACAGGCACAGTACAAAATTTTCCTTTTTTCTTGTCTGTCTCTCTCTGCTGCTGCCTGATTGGTTACTTCTGGTTTTACATGGTGTCCAGTTGACCAATCAGTCTGTAACTCAAGTGTTTGTATATTTGAGGTTCTACTATAGTTTATTTTATTACAATGTTTTGATATTATCAAGCCAAAATGATTCAACGGTTCCAAATCAAAATTTGGGGGAATTTTTGTTGTGTGGGAAATTCTTAAATTTTGGCTTTTCCTTCTGATTTGGAATGAAAACAAATTTTGAAATATTGGCATTTCCCACAAAATTTCTGATCTGGTCTATCTGTGAGTGAGAAGAGAGAAGTGAAACATACCAGTTTCACAGTGAAGCTTGTAATTAGCCCTGCATCTGCTTATAGGGTTTGCTTGTAGTTTTCTGGTTACAATCAAAACTAAGCTACATCTACACTACAACCTCTGGGGCTGATTCCCAACTAGCTCTCATCATGCTGGAGTGAATTCAGCATGAATATAAACAATGCAGCCGTGGTAGCACAGGCAGCAGCTGCAGCCATGCCCAGTACATACCCACCAGTTTCAGGCTGGTTTTTACCCAGTCCAGCTAAGCCATGCCTGTGCTATTGCTACTACTATTTATACTTGCACTAGTTTGATGAGAGCTAGTGCAAATATGTGTATATGAGCCAGTAATCACAACCTCTAGCCTAGCTCAGAGTGCATACATAGCCTAAAAGATGATAAACCTGAGGAAACTGACCCTACTGTTGTGATTTAAATCAAAAGTGTGTGACCTAAAACTGGCTGGCTTCACAGACCTTATTCGTAACACACCCAGATTAAAGGTTTTCTTGCTTGAGAGACAGAAGATTGATTCATAGATGTAACCCCTGGGACAAGAACATGGTTACAGGGCCATTATAATCCCATGACAAAATTTCCATTATTAGAAGTGTTTTAGCAAGAAACCAAAGAGATGAAAACTGACCTGGTGCTTGTGAAATGCAGATTGCTTTACAAAACCAACAATGTAGCCTATCAACAGCTATTTTAAAAATCATCAAGAGGCTAGTTAATTTCTGACTGCTTAGGTAGTAAAGAGAAATCTCATGAGGCCAAAGGTATTAACTGTACTAACTGTCCAAAAGAAATAAATAAATTATCTTTGCTTGGACAAGCTGTGTTTCTATTACATATTTCCCTGCTGGTCTAGTGCACACATTGCTCGCTCAGAGTAATGGTTAACACTGGCAGAGCCCTACCACCTGTAAAGTGTGAAAGAAAAAGGCCCAGCAAGAAAGGTGGGGAGAAAAAGAAAACAAACATTTAATAGCTGAAAAACTCTGATGCAGGTATACCATTCTACAAAAAACATCTGTTCATGACTGCCATCAAAAATAAATTCTTTGTTCTTGCAGCTGTTTTGTCTTCAACTCCCATCACTAACTGATGTGCAAATATTGATGTAGACTGAAAAAAAAATTTAATTGCTGCACTGAGCTTTAAATTGTTTACGCAAATCAAGACTTAAATGTGAGTAATAATTTTATTGGATTTGGCCATTTAAAATAACTGAAAGGAAATCAGTGTTTCCATTAGTTGAAAACTTGTCACATAAAAATGAAAAAAACTTATGTTGTTTATCTAAAAAGACTTTTGTTCTCATATTGCACGACCCTCATGTTGTTTTACTGCAGTGAGCTCAAGAAAAGCCATCAAATGCAATATTACTGTACTGAGAGTAAGTCAAGATGATATTTTTAAGTGGAAGACTTTTCTGATCAGCCCTCAAGAATGGGATACACGTTGTGAAGAGAGACAGACTGAAGACAGCTCCATTCTGGGGAACCTGAATAACTCAGATTTGCATTCAAGGAATGAAGTTTTCCCCAAGATTTCAGAGTTATAGTTAAAGTTTCTATCACCTGAAGACCTCCAACATCACTGTATCACTCTCTTTTTAGGGTAAGCAATACCCCCAAATTCAATCATTTGGCCATGTCAACATTTGTAATGCATTTATGCAGGCTTTGTGGATCCTAAAAAGAACACTTGTCCTTCAGCAGAAATGAACAATAGGTCATGGATTATATTTGTCTCAGACTGTTTCTCTTACAAAATATTACAGTAGCTGTCTGTACTTTTTAGCTATTGAGCAAAAATATTCTACAGAATACTTCAAAATCTTAAAGACTGATTTAGTTTTAAAATGTTTAGGGCCTACCCCTTTGTAATAGATTTCACTGCTTATTCAGGCTAGCTGTTTCCAACAGATTGACTTGAACCACTCTTGCCATTTTCATATTCTTTTGACAATCTGTCCAGCTATAATCTTATCCATTTCCCAAGGGGGGACATTTCCATTAATTTCAATGGGAGATGGATTGGGCTACTAGCCTTTAAAGGAGTTAATATAGCATGCCTAAAAATACCTTCATATACTTCTCAAAAGTAAATTTTCCAGTTAAAGTTACTAAAATTAAAGGGGTAAGAGCATGTATTGCTACAGAGAAAAGATAAAGTGAAGAAGTCAGCTAAAAGTAGATCAAAGATGGAAAGGAAAATTACTGCATCATCAAAAAGATAATGAAGTTTAAAAGAAATTATAAAATGGAAACACTTTGTAGGACATTTTCTATACAATGCCATGCAACCCAAGCCAATAAAAACTTTGTAAAGGAACTGTTACTAATTACATATTGTTAAAGCTGAAATTAACATTTTATTTTTATGGCCTGGCAAATTAAAAAAAATACTTATACAAGCATTGCTTGATTTTTACCAGCAACCAGAATGCATATTGTATGGCTCCTTTTATTTATTTATTTATTTATTTACTTTTGAAGTGGGTAGTCCAGCAGCATTGCAGCTGTGAATCCTGCTGCCACATCAAGATCCTGGTTTGGGAGAAACCTAGGAACTCCTGCTCCATGACACAAGAGAAGTCAGCTACATCTTGGAGATGAAATGGTTGGTATCCTGGGATGAATGCAAAATGACCTGCTTTTAGGCCAACTCTCTACTGTCTGATTCATAGAATTATATAACAGCTTCATCAGTTACTCCCTCTTCCTGCCCCCTGAAAGGAGAATAATTTGCCACTAGTCTGCACTGCAATACAGCAGGAATTGCCAAATTTAGGTCTTGATCCTGCCATCCCTTGTCCACATCAGTAATCCCACTGAAATCAGTGAGACTGTTTGCATGATCATTAAGCACACATTAAGAATCTTCAACATATAGGGAATTTTGAGGCTATCTCAGTCAGCTTAGGCAATTATTATCTATGTCCATACAATCCATTGCAGAAGCCTGTCAGTTACTTTTTTTCATGACACACACAATCCTACTTAGCCGCTAGCAACATCTCTGCCATACAAATATCAATTAAGAAACAGCAGTTGAAAACTGGAGGAAGTTATCATAAAAATATTGTTTGTTATGAGTGCCATCAGTGTGTTCAGTAGTCTACACAGATTTGTCCCTGCCCCAGGGAGTTTGCATTCCACATTACATTAGATAAACAATACCACTGAAACAAGTAATGCAGCAGGAGTGGAATCCTGGCCTCATTGAAGTCAATGGTAAAAGTCCTATTGACTTCAGTGGGACCAGGCTTTCAGTCCAGTTGTTCTAGTCTCAAGAAGGTAGCACAGATTTTTTTCCCACACTTTTCTCTGATGAATTAGCTGTGAAACACGTTGCATAAAAAAGTGTGTGTTGCAAGGAAAGAATGAAAAAAAGTGTGGCTGTTTGACACACAAAGAGATGCCCCTCTTTGTGAATAACTTCCTCTCTGTTTCAACTTGTGTTTATGTAACACGGATGGAAAAAGCATTGGATGTGGCTCCCTCATGCAATTTAATGTCTGGGATGAACTAAATGGGAGCAATGTTTTGGGTTTTTTTAAAAGGCAGAAAATGAATAAAAAATTCAGGATAGCCATGTGAAAATGGCTGCATAAGAAATAACCAGGTAAATGTGTCTATGGAGGAAAATAAAGAATGGGGGAAGACAATGACACTAAAAAATTCAGCAAAGAAAGAGGAAGTTTGTTGTCCAAGAGACTGAGGAGAGCACTGGGAGATATAGTTAAAGATGACCTGCTCTTAGGCCAACTCTCTACTGTCTGATTCATAGAAATATATAACAGCTTTATCAGTTACTCCTTCTTCCTGCCCTCTGAAAGGACATTCTCCTATTTCATCATCCCTCACTTTCTCTATGGCCTGACATTGTTGAGTAGCAGAAGTACAGTCAGTGAGTTGATAAAAATTGCAGTTGAAACTTCCTGAAACACAAACAACAATTAGAAATTTTATTGTCAGTCTAAAAACAGCTGACTGCCGGAAAGTATAACCGTAAAATATAAAATATAGCTCAAATCCCTCATTTGCGTAAGCACACAGGAAATGAGAAGCTTTCACAACTGATATACCAAGTAATTATGCCATATTCTGTAGTTTGCTTGCAACCAAGTCTGCCAGGACCCCCATATTCATTCTTTATTTCACAGTTTACAAATCTCTGCCAATAAGAATCATACAGCTCAAGATGGAAACACAATTTATTTGCAATGAGGCTTTTATTCTGTTGCTGATCCATTAATTACATGGTCACAGTAGCAACTTCCAAGTAAAGACTGTAACAGTCTTTCCTGTTTTTCTTTCCCTCACAGCTTTCACATACCAAAATATTCTTTGGGGCTTAAAATTCCAGTGCATGCTCCCAGTTCAAAAAAGATATTTTTGAAATGTTTGAACAAAATTAGGTGAACAGTCCTTGAACAATGCAGCCACATGCAGAGATTCATGTGCAGAATTCATTGCAAGAGCCAGTTTTTTGAAGCTTCTTCACTTCTAGAGTTTGTAAGTATGCATCTCCCACTGCTCAAGACTGAGCATTGCTTTATGTTTGCAGGCATGCACTCTCTTTGTCTCATGTAGAGTGACCAGATGTCCCGATTTTTAGGGACAGTGCCGATATTTGGGGCTTTGTCTTATATAGGTGCCTATTACCCTCCACTCTGTCCCGATTTTTCATACTTGCTGTCTAGTAGCCTAGTCTCATGATTTGTAAAGCAACCTTGAGATATCAGTGCCATATTGATGTGACAATTAATAAATATCAATTATTCTTATAGTCACTGTTATATTACCTATATTTTACCACCAGGCGTCAAACCCTAGCAATCTGCTCCCTCTACAGTCTGGTGCCACACCCAGCTGCCAAACCTTTCTACTCTGTCTGATGTTTCATCTGCAGTCATGGTCACAAGTTCTGAATTATGAATGCATTTCATAAGTGTCTGTTATTTCTCAAACATTACATGCAAGTAGCCAATTCTGAACAGTTTTGCTTATATACAGTGTATTTTTGGGACCATATGTCAGATGACTCTCCAGCTCCTTGGCAACAATGTCAACAAATACACAAAACATTAATGCAGGAGTCCATTATTTTGAGCTGAGTCATTCCCTGTGACAAGACTGTAAGCACTGTGACTGGAATGGTGATCTGCAACATCTTGAGTTTTCTGCTCCTCTCAGTCCCAAAATTATCGATTTGGATAGCCTAACTGCAAATATCATGTCCTTCATTAGGACCCAAAAGGAAAATTTTAGTTCTATTTTCTTTTTGTGCCATTCAGGTTTGCTGAGATCTCAGAGTATACCAAGCACTACTGAAATCGTTCAGGAGCGCTTTCACTACTATGACCAACAGTTGCGAACCTCATCATCTCCCTGTTGGTCCCAAAGCACACAGTCCAACCAGGAAACTCCCTTCTGCATGACCGAGGAATGTGGACAAATCGTACTTTTGAAGGTGCTTATGACAGATGTTTCTCCACAGTTTCTTTAACATTTTTGATGGATTAAGATGAAACATAAATGCAATCTAGAAAAGGAAAGCTAATTTGTTCATACAATCTGCCAACGTTTCAGAAGGAAAATGAAGGTGATTTCGAGCTTCCAAAGAGACTGTTTGGAGAAAAACTAGCAGTGCCAATTCTGTCTTGCCCTGTGGTTTCTTTGTTTCATTCTGCTCTCTTATAGCACCTTTCCTCCCCCTGCCCCCCATTCCTCCCCTCCCTTCCTGCCTGCTTTCCCTGCTCCTTTAGCCCTTTCCTCTTTCTGTATTCCCGGCATCCTTCTTTCCTCCTCCTCCCATAGAGCTTTCTTCACTTATGCTCCTGGAACTCAGGAGTCCTGAGTCGGTTCCTTCCCCAGCTCTACTCCCTCCAGCCTTATCCTCTCTGGATCCTTCTGTCACGGAGTGTGGGGGAGTCAGGCCCCTGCAGCCCCCACTTCCTGAGATTCACCGTGACTCTCAGCCAGCCAGTAAAACAAAAGGTTTTCTAAAACGCAGAAACACAGTCCACAATAGAACTTGTAGGTACAGAAAACAGGACCCCTCAGTCAGGTCCATCTTGGGGGGTAGGGAGTCCAGACCCTGGTGCTGGGCCTCCCTCTGTTTCCCCAGCCAGCTCCAAACTGAACCCCCCTCCAGTAATCTCACCCAGCCACCCCGCCCCTCCTCCAGTCTTTGTCCAGTTTCCCGGGCAGAAGGTGTCACCTGGCCCCAACCCCCTCCTGGGCTCAGGTTATGTGCTCAAGTATCATCTCTCAAGTGAAGTCACACCCTGATATCCCACCACCATCCAGCACTGATGCAGACAGTACCAGTAAAACTCCCATGCAATATTCCCAGGTCAATACTCCCCACTCCCTACTCCGTCACCCCTTCCCTTGATCCTACTTTGTTCTTGCTTGAGTTTTCTCCACTACTAGCATCTCAGAAGAGGAGAGTGAGATGGGTACCAAAGTGGGGAGAAAGGGATAATAAAAAACCCTCTTTAGTCCAGTCAAAAGTAACTTGATCTCTAAATATATTGGAAAACTTTTGCTTTCATTAGCTCTATTATACTTTTAAAAAATGTAACAAAAAATCTAATATAAAAACTAGGACTGTCAATTAATCATAGTTAACTCAAGCAAGTAACTCAAAACAAATTAACTCAATTAAAATTAATTGAGATTTATTGCAGTTTTAATCACACTGTTAAACAATAACAGAATACCACTTGAAATAATTATAAATGTTTTGGATGTTTTTCTCCATTTTCAAATATATTGATTTCATTTACAATATAGAATAGAAAGCGTACAGTGCTCACTGTATAGTATTATTTTGATTGCAAATATTTGCACTGTAAAAAGAAACAAAATAAATAGTATTTTTCAGTTCACCTCATACAAGTATTGTAGTGCAATCTCTTTATCATGAAAGTGCAATTTACAACTATAGGTTTTTTTGCTACATAATTGCACTCAAAAATAAAACAATATAAAACTTTAGAGCCTCAGTCCTACTACTTGTTCAGCCAATTGCTAAGGCAAACAAGTTTGTTTACATTTACAGGAGATAATGCTGCCCACTTCTTATTTACAATGTCAGCTGAAAGAGACAACAGGTGTTCACATGGCACTTTTGTAGCCAGCGTTGCAAGGTATTTACATGCCAGATATGCTAAATATTCATATGCCCCTTCATTCATATGACCATCATTCCAGAGGACATGCTTCCATGCTGATGACGGGTTATGGTCAATAAAAATCCAAAGGAGTGTGTAATGTAGAAAACATAAAAAATATTTAATTAAATGGTATTCTATTATTGCTTAACAGCATGGTCAAAACTGTGATTTGTCACGATTATTTGTTTAATCTCATAATTAATCATGATTGATTTTTGTAATCATTTGACAGCCCTAATAAAAACTTTACACATTTAACAAAAAGATTTTTTTTATCTTTGCAATGTTTTGTTAATGGAATGACTTGCTTAAAGTCTGAAGTGCCACTGTTCTCTTTTGAGTATTCTTGACTTCTGAGAGCTGCTGGTATTTTATCAGCTGGGTATTTATGGACATGGGGAGAACAAATGCACAATGCCTTCATTTCAGAGGCACTTATAAAGACTCTGTAGGTCTCCGCATAGGGTGACCAGATGTCCCGATTTTATAGGGACAGTCCCAATTTTTGGGTCTTTTTCTTATATAGGCTCCTATTACCCCCAACCCCCATCCCAATTTTTCACATTTGCTCTCTGGTCACCCTATCGCTGCATAATTGCCCAAAGTGCTTTTCACACATGGAGTTTGCAATCTCCTACAGAGGCTCTTTATTGTTGGGGGGTACGGTGGGGAAGGGAAGGAAAGGTCCATGGCCCAGCCTCCTTCCCACCTTTTTTTCATCAACTTGCTCATCACTCTTGCTATGTGTGCTCACACAAGGACCTCTCAGTTTGAACCTTAAACAATAACATATGGATATTGTCGCAACCCTAAACTCATGCTCAAACATGGCGTCTGTATGGCCAATTGTCGGTCAAAAGGTCACATTGGTACCGTGTGCAACACCGTAGTGCGGTGTGCAACATTATAGTGCCGTGTGCCTATTCCCGAACCTTCTATCTGGTCAATTGTGGGTCAAGTTGGTGCCAGCGTGTTGTGTGCAAAAGAGTAGTGTGCCGGGTGCAGCTCCTGTTGACGTAGAGGGCTCCAGCTCCGAACCTGGAGGGCGAAGGAGCTAGGGACCAATTAGACGCTGACATGAATAAGAGTCTTCAAATAAAACTGTATCTCGCGCCAAAAACGGCAGGAGTGCCCGCGTGTTAGCTGGAAGGCCTGATCACCCTTTCAGCCAGCGTCTCCTCTGGATTTTGCCGGCTCGTGTCGTGTCGTGTCGGGATTACTTCCCCTCAATTCGTCATGCACTCTGTGTCTGTACTGCTGGTCAGCTGCGCCTGGAGTGTGGTATGTGCATTTTAATTTCTGTAAACACTTTGTTTGCTTAGCCTCTTCCTTTTTTTCCTTCCCTTATTTGGTGCAAAGTTGTGTATACAGTACATGAGAATCAAATTGTTGTATTGATTACTGTTGTGATTAGTTGGTGTATTTCACAACATTTGGTTAATGCGTGTACATTTACTCAGTTTGCGTGTCTATTTTGGATTTTAGTGAGCGGTTGATCATAGATCGTTTAGTTCTTGTTATTAGATGCAAATAGACCGTTTTCAAGTTGTGTGTGGTTTATCTTGATAGTATTTCTAGTTGATAAATTACCTCCCCCCCGGCCCAAGTTGTAACTTATCCCTTGTTAATAAACGGCCACGTGGTTTGAAATTTCAATCTGTCACGTTTTAATTTTCCTCTCTCAATTAAATACTTGCTCGAACCTGTGTTTGTCTCCGTCAGATATGTTCCAAAGCAAAATTATTTTAATCTTGAAGCTCACATTGAGTAGGTACAATACTATGCTTTTTCCAGAACGAGCAGTTTTCAATTGAGGACTACAATTATTTCATTTTCTTTGTGAGATATATCCACAATTAACAGTATCAAAACCACTTTCTGCCATTGATTTGTAGGCAGAGTTCCCAATAATACTCCCAGAGATGTGTAAGACTTCCATGTGTAGACTGATGGCACACAATGGCCTTTATGATTTGTAAACGCTGTCTGATTATAAAATAAGGTGAAACAATTGCCAAATTCCCTGTTGACTATTATTGGCTGGCCTACAAGCTGCTGGCTCATGTAAACCTCTAGCGCTTGCACTTCTTCCTATCTTGATGGTTGTATATTCAGTGGTCTTCAAAAACTGAATGAAAAGCTTCCTTTGCATTTCTCCAGTTAAAACAACAAAACACCACTAATGTTTGTCCTTTAACACAACTCTGAGAATTTACTCTTTTGCTCCTCTATTCTTTTTTCTAAAGTTTGACTTTAAAATTATTTATCTAAAGTTGAATTAACTCTCCCAACTGACTGGCAAGCTGACACTGTTTTCCCCTCTGACACAGTCAAATTTTTTTTACTTCAAGCTTTTTACTTTATTTCTTAACTGCTGGGTTTTTTTTTCATGTTTTACAAATTCTCTGATTGCAAGATTTAGCTGCTTTTATTGAGGAGGGAACAAATTATGTATACTCAGTAGAAGAGGCACAGGCCTCATCCCCTGAATCAACAGAAAATGAGCAAAAAGAGCTCTAGCCTCACTTTACCATTTAATCCCACACTCCAGGTAGTTGGCTGTAGTATTTTAAATTCTATGATAGGAAACAAAAATTGTGGGTAGGAGTGACTAAGTTTTCACCAATGTTAAGAAACTGTCTTTTTGCCTTAGTAATTTGTAGAAGGCTCACTGTTATATCCCTGCTCAAGGAACTATGAAGGGAATGATTTTTTCCTCATCTTTATCACTTCTCCACCTGTGTTTCACAGTCACAGTACATATCAAACGTTATCACTTTTCTAATCCAGTTAAGGCAATGTCTCAAGCTTTATTTATTTCATACTAGAGGTACTTTTAAAGTCTCAATGAGATCTAGAAAACAAGCCATGTTTGAATTTTCTAGGATGGCACTTTTTAAGATTGCTTTGTTAAGGTTTTAGTTAAGACCAACTCTCTCTTTTTAAGGATGATTAAGTTAAGAAGCCCCATTGAGGACCAGATTCTGGATCAACCTGCATGGCCATGCAGGGCTGTAAGAGGAAATAAGAACACCTCTGTTACCCATGTGGCCTCCCTGGACTTTAGGTCTGAGTGCATAGGCATAAGCAGGCACTATGTTACCTGTTATTCCACCCAATGGGAAGATGTGAAGTGGGCTATGTACAAAATTGATAAAGAGGAGGCACACAAACCTCACACTTTCCCTTTCTAAGCAGACAGGCAGCCATGAGTGCCAGCATCCAAAACATTGGTATCAGCAAGGATAATAAAGTAGTTTTCATAGTGAAAAGGAGTGAGTAGCAGAACTCTGATGGAGAAAGGAATGAGTCCCATGGAGAGAAAAGGGAGAACCTTGTTAGTGGGAAAGGGACTAAATGGCATCTCACACAGGTGATTCTTGCACTTCCTAGGAAAGCATATAAGACTTGCACGGCATGCTTAATCATTGCCCTCTCTGCTGAGACTGCCAGCTAACCTGCCAATTGTTTTGCTTATCTGTCCACTGAAATCAGATGAGACTACTAATCATTTTACTTGAGTTACCAAACAAATATCAGATAGTAACTATTTTCAGTCACTCTGACTAGGGTGCAATTCAAATTGGTGACCTAGAGATGAAAGACACTATATTTCACTATCAATTCTCTGAGCCATCCAAACCCATACTAATTTCGCCCCCCCATGAATTTTAGAGCTGAAAATGCCTTTGCCAAACTTCCCCTTCTAGCTGTAAAAGCATCTCTCATTCCAATTTATCTCATTATTTCTTACTTGCTACTAGACCCTTCTTTAGTACAGGGTCTTTCATACTAAATTCATTGCTAGTTTTGTGATGTGGACAAATCTTCACTGAGACTTAGAATGAGACTGTGAAATTCATTTTACATATCACCTAAATCATATTTGAAAGCAAGCCTCCAGAAGTGAGCAACTGGTGAATTAAACCACTATGCCACCTAAGCCCTTAGCACATCATTAATTTTTAAAAAGTGTCACATTCACTCTTTTTTCCCCCAGTATTAAACCTCCAGTATCAAAAGTGTGTATAACTTTAAAATTAGACCCTGATTTATTTATGGAATATACAGGTAAATGAGTCATAAAAGTTAATATTATTAATATTACTGGTAGGGCAGCACATGTATCTGCTCTATTTAGGTGTTTAAATACTATAGATGGAATAGTAATGCTCTGTTTTATTCCACAGTTGACTGGTGAGGTAATTCATTAAACTAGTTTAAAATCCTTTTTATCGTGTTAAGGTGTCGTGAACTAGTGTTGGTTGGACAAAAGCGCTTTACTGTAAGTAAGTTAATTAAATCTCTTTAATACTTCAGGCGCAAGCACTGTAAATCAGTATGATATGATATAAAGAGCTTTAAATCACTCTTTACCTCTTAAACTGATTTAAAATGTACTTATATACAATAACTGAATTGGCAATGTACAATATTCTCATGGAAATAAGTGATTTGAAAAATTCTAGTAGAAATCACTTTCATTTTCCCTGAGTCAAATAGACATCATTTTGGGGTTAGACAGGAATTTACAGGCAGAATCTCACATACTTGATTATCTCATTGAGACTGAAGGGCCAAAATGGACTTGGGGATTATAAAATACCTTGAGTAAAAACCTCCTCTTTGAAACTCTATGCCCTCTAAGGAGAACAGAGTTCAAAACTTTTGAATAAGCAGTGACTCGTGAGATGGGTCCATTGAAAAGGACAGGGGAACAGAGTGGGAAGAAGGGAATAAAGAAGAATTGGACTCAATATCCCAGTCTCTTGATACTTATGGCAAACATGTCTGTTGTTAGGGCCTCTCAAGCATCAAAGAAGTGGGATTGTCTGTTCCCAAATGAGGAGAAGATAGCAGGTGGATTGCAAATAACAGAGTTGCTGTGCTAGTGGGAAAGACAAAAGGGAGGTTTCCCCCATAGATGGCTGCATACGTGCCTGCTGATTGACGCCAGAGCTAGAGGACCTCCTTCTCTGAGGTCTATACTTCCTTTTTGGAAAATCAAAATTGTCTGGATACGTAGAGTGACTGCTCATAGTATTGCTGGAAGTGCTGGGTGTGTGGAGGTCTACACTGTCTTCTTTTGGATGCAGGGGTATAGAATCCTAAAGAATGGAGAGATGCCCAGGAGTCTTTGAATGAATGTAATGTCTCATTGGATTTGTCTGAGAATAGAAAATGATCATAAAATTGGAAGTCCTCTATAGTCTGTTGTATAGCGGGCGCTACACCAGAATTATATAGCCATTAGACGCTTCTCATTATTATTGCAGAGGCCATAATTCTAGAGGAACCATCCACAACATCCAATGCAGATTGAAGCACGTGGTGGGGGAAGGAAGGTTAAACTAATAGCAAAGGAGGATGGTAAAAAGATACGAGCACTCAGCACAAAATGGAGATGTTGAGAACAACATTAATCAAGGAACCAAAGGATATGAAGAGAAGAAATTACTGAATTGCTTATTCACCAGTGCTAGGAGCCTGGGTAACAGGAAGTGGAATTGCTAATTTATGAGCATAAATTCAATCTATATCATATTATTGAAACCTGGAGGGATGATTTCACAGCTCTTCACCATGTTGTTTTCAGGCGGCCTCATTTTTGCCTGTATTCAGGAGTCCATCTTATTGCTATTCTGGCGATGGAATCAGTTTCCATCCAAAGCACATGGCCAATCCATCTCCAATGCCTCCTGGTAATGATGGTGGTCATATCTTCTTGGCTGCACTGTGTGCTAGATCTTGGTTTGAGATTGTTCTGGGCCAAAAGGTACAGAGGATTTTTCTGAGGCAGGTTGTATTGAATGAAGATAGTTTGGACATGTCGTACTTTCTCATTCCCCATCATTCTGCACTATAAAGTAATGTTGAAAGTACACAGCTCTGATAAATCTTGAGTTTGGTTTTGGTGTTGTATTTTGATGATTTCCAGACTGTATTTAAGCTCTTGAACATGTTCTTGGCTTTATTGATTCTGTTCTGGATGTCCTGGCTTGTTCCACCATTCTGGCGGATGGTGCTGCCCAAGTATGTGAATGTTTCTACACTGGTGAAAACATAATCCTCTATCCATACTGGTGATGGTGAGGCATTATTAAAGGTCATGGTATCTGTCTTATTGCGGTTGATTTTCAGTTCAATTTGCTGCTGAATGTGTTGAATAGCGTTGTTTTTTCTTGTATATGGCATTGGGTATGTGATAGGAGAGCAAGATCATCTGTGAAGTCCAGGTCTTCAAGGGATGAGAAGGGTGTCCATTTAATGCCTCTTGGCATGTCTTCTGTTGTACACTGCATTACCCATCACTGATAAACTTTGAAGATGACCCAAAAATTGGGGGAGTGATAAATAATGAAGAAGATAGGTCACTAATACAGAGTGATCTGGACCACTTGGTAAACTGGGCACAAACAAACAATATGGGTTTTAATATGGCTAAATACAAATGTATACATTTAGGAACAAAAAAATGTAGCTTACAGGATGTGGAACTCTATCCTGGGACTGAGTGACTCTGAAAAAGATTTGGGTATTGTGGTGGATATCAGCTGATCATGAGCTCCCAATGTAATGCTGTGGCCAAAAGAGTTAATGCAATCCTGGGATGCATAAACAGGGGAATCTCGAGTAGGAGCAGAGAGGTTATTTTACCTCTGTATTTGGCACTGTGACTGCTGCTGGAATACTGTGTCTGGTGCTGACAATTCAAGAAGGATGTTGATAAATTGGAGAGGGCTCAGAGAAGAGCAATAAGAATGATTAAGTGATCAGAAAACATGCATTATTATAATAGACTCAAGGAGCTCAATCTATTTATTTTAACAAGGAGAAGGTTAAGGGGTGATTTCATTATAGTCTGTAAGTACCTATATGGGGAAAATATTTAATAGTGGTCTCTTTGATCTATTACAGAAAAGTACAATGTGATCCAATGGCTGGAAGTTGAAACTAGACAATTTCAGCCTGGAAATAAGGTGCAAAGTTTTTACAGAGAGAGTAATTAATTATTGGAACAATTTACTAAGAGTCGTGGTGGATTCTCCAACAGTGACAATTTTAAAATCACAATTGGATATTTTTAAAAGATATTCTCTGGAAATTATTTTGGGGAGGTTCTATGGCCTGTATTCTACTGCTTGGCCTTGGAATCTGAGTCTATGAAGAGACATTTTTGCGACATGGCCTTCCACACACAAAAAAGCATTGACATCTTCCCTTGCATTTTCAGGAAATTAACCTGTGAATTTTTACAAAGCCTCTCAGTTAAGTAAGGAGGGAAGTCACCCTGCATTAATTTGGGAAAATGCCACCAGCAGGATTCATAATCATAAAACGTGAGCAAAATACCCTAAATCTCCCTCAGGTGTGGCCTATCAGGTTACTTAGCTCCTTCTGAGCCCTTTCTGGGCTTCTGTAGGGTGATACCCTATGACACATGGTCCAAACAGTGTATTTTAGCTAGCCTTGTTCTCTGAAATGGCTGAACCATTTTGGCTGAAATTTTCTAAAAACATTAAGCCTGAGGCAGAAAACTGGCATGCAAAATTTCACCCCCCAAAACTTTGGAAAATGTAAAAGTAACTGAAAATGGGATTATTATGGGAGGTGTTGGGCAATTTTAACAATGGATGGTGCTACTAGCCTTGGTTATAATTAGCTGTAGTCATTGTTCTGGGTGCTGTACAAACACAAAGTAAGAAATAATAGGGAGAGTGCAGAAAGTTGATAAGTTCTTGTTTGGCTGGCTAATTCTTGGAACAGCATTCACATTTGTATAGGAAGCTGGTGTGTATCCCATTGTGCAGCATGTTTATGAAATGATAGCCCATAAATTCATGGAGATTGCAGGACAAACAGGTAAATAGTGGATGAAATTGAGCATACTTGGGGAAAGTCCAGGTCTGATTGTCTGAGAATGTTCCATTGCTCCTACATCCACAAGTAGATAGAGCAGCTCCAAAATATTGGTATCTTGATCCTGCTATGTACAACAGGAAAATGTTTGGAATCACAAATGCCAGCAAAAACATCCAGTCTTGAATGAAAAAAATATCAAAAACCTCCAACACAGGGAGTCTCTAAAATATTTAATATCTCAAAGAAATGTTTTCCATAGTATGAAATATCACATGCTAAAAATGTCTTCCTGCCAAAGTACTGTTCTAAATTATTAGATTTTACTTCCAATTTGTAGTCCCTGGACAACACTTCCCAAGAACAAAGCAGCTTCTTTGCTTTTTCTTTTGCTCGTTGTTCTGAAGTAGCATATCCTGAACATATAAACAAACTCTACTTTTTGACTAGCCGAGTTATAGCTTATAAGAAACTTCAAGCTTTCTACACCTTCATTCAGCAATAAACATTAATAATATCTAAGTCAATCTGTCCAAAGACCAGAAGAGAGTTTTATAGTAACTAAGTAACAGGTAGAAACAAAACAAAAAATATCTGATGTCATTAGTATTAAATATGTTGAGCGGTGAGAAAGGGGAATATATACCTAAGCAAAAGGATAACTAACCTATATAATGAGGAATTACTTGGCAGTGGTATGTAAATATGTAGCAGTTTCAATGAAGAAGTAAGCAGAAGTATTGCTAAGGCATTATATTATACAAAACACTCTGCACTGTTTCTTGCTGATAAGGTTTTAAGTAACTTTATAAGCTCTTCCTGTGTGTTGTGACAGGAGGATTATTTGTGCACCTCTGGAACTAAACTTGAAAAAAAGAGCTTTGTGATTTTTTTAAATCTGCCTAGCAACTCAGTGGCTCAAATAGCCAAGAGAGAAGTTTGTATACGTTGACATTCTGGTGATATTTACAATGTAGAGGCAGCAGCTTCCTTTGTGACTGCCTGGTCTCTACTTATTCTCTGCACAGTACACCGGAATTACAATACCAGATTTGACCAATGATCCATCTAAACAAGTATCCTCTCTCTGACAGTTGTCAGAACTAGAGGCTTCAGAGGAAGTTATATTAGAAAAGAAGTGGTCCACAGGGGAAGTTATTTCCTAACCTCAGACAGTTAGTGGCTGCTTCATGCTCTGAAGCATGAGGGCATATAACCCTCTATATGTTTTCTATGTGATCTGCTATAACTGGATTTTCTTATTTATATAAATGTCTGATTTTTTTCCCTTGCCAAACTCTTGGCCTCAATAATTCCTTGTGGGCAGTGAGTTCCACTGGTTAATTATGTGTTGTATAACAAGTATTTTATTTTATCTTTTAAAAGAATTGCCTTTTAACTTAATTGGGTGTCCCCTTGTTGTTGTAGTGTTATGACTCAGGATTTTAGGATCCCAAATGACCTAATTTATTTATATTACATCTCTTCATGTGACTCTTATGTCTGAAATATATAGCCCTAAAATGTTTTCACCTCTTCTAATATGAAAATCTTTCCATGCCTCTATTCATGTACTATATATCTCTCTATTTTCTATTTATTTCTATATTTTATGGTCTATTTCAATTTTCTATATTTCTTTAACTTTCTAAGGCCCCCATTTTCTATATCTTTTTAGTGAGGTGGTGACCAGAACTGAACATATTATTGAAGTGAAAATGCACCATCAAAGTACAGAAAGGAATTATAAAGTATACAGTAGTTCTTGCTATTCCTCTGTTAGTATTTTTGGCCTACACATTAGCAATCAGTGGTTAGTTTTATTATGAAATATTTAAAAAATATATATTAACATTTGTTACTGAAATCCTAATGCATACAGAACACATTTCATTTCTGTGGAAATGGTGTGAGGTAAGGGCCACAGGACCAGCCCTTAAACCATCGCTGCAAGCAGCCACTGTACCATACTTTTAAGTTAGAGAAAACGGAACTGATCTTGTCTGAAGAGACACTTTCATCCATATGTCTTGTATTCCTCTTCTATTCCAAACACTTCACAGCTAAGCAATAACATCTAACTTTGTGAGGCCTGAATTTGAGATTAAGTGATTATATAATCCTAAATGTGGTGCTGCTAGACAGTACCAGCATCAGAACATATTTATTTTTAGTATAATATGTCTTTTTAAAAAACAAAAGCACAGCACTTGAATGGAAAAAGTTTCTTTTGGGTCTTAAGATTCCAAGTAACAACATACAGTCTAGTGTCATTATAATCTGGAATTTTCATTGACTTAGAGTCACTTGTACTCTTTTCTGAAAGACTTAACAAACTCCCAGGCATATGATAACCGTACCCCTTGCATGCTGGAGGCATTTGGTCTAGCCTTCTGCCTGGTGCTTCACTACGTGCCTGAGGTGTGCAGTTATCTCACAGAAACCTCATGTTTCATCATGTATGTCTTAATCCTAATAATATTCTCAAAAAATTCTTCCTAGCTAAAAAGATAGCATACATTTTTAATAGAAATTACTCATTTTGAGAAGGTAATTTTTTTTAGCATATGAGGAGTTGTGATAAGGATTAAAATAAACAAAGTTAATTTAGTAATAACAAATATTAAACAGTTCTAATACCCTCCAAGCAAAAAAATGTTTGTTACTGTACAGTTAAGAATAAGAATTAATTACATTTCATTTACCCAATGTGCCTATCCTAAGCTCTTGACAATTACAACTTTAAAAACATATATTAGAATAATAATTCAGAATATGACAATGTCCATTCTAAATCACTACAAAAAACACTGATACCCTCCCCATTCAACATATCCCCTCAGAAAAAGTCCTGGACAATTAAGCTATTCACCATTTCCGATAGTCCAGCAAATTCCACCTCTACTGGACTGAGGTGAGCAGCATGCCAGAGCTCAGGGTCCACTACTGAGAATGCCCTGTAACTGGAGCCCAGAAAAACAAATCCAGAGACAGTTGAACTCCACCATCCCTGCAGATCTAGATTTATTAATTCAAAAGCCAGAAGCAATCATTGTGATCATCTAATCTGACCTCCTGTATGACACGGCCAGAGAACTAATTGCAATATTAATATTTGAAGAGAGTTGTAGCCTCTAGGATACACAGTTTCCAAACCAAGTAGGGCTTTATAGATCAAAACCAACACCTTACATTGTGCCCTGAAGTGAAGAGGAAGCCAACGAAGTCTCTGGAGACCAGATAAATTGTGTCCTCTGCAATAAGTACTACATCTTGCACCAGCTGAAGTCTCTGAATGGTGTTCTGGAGTGGCCTCAAGTAAAACACATTACAGTAATTCAGTCTGGAGGTGTAACTAAGGCAGCAATAACTGTGATGAGGTATATGTATGAAATAAAAGGACATATCAATCTTTCCAAGGATAGATGGAAAAAGCTATTTTGACCACTGCTGTGATCCGAACATTAGAATGCACTCAAGGTTTCAGTAATACCACCCCATCCCCAAGAAATTTAAGTAATGAAAGTCCTCAATTGTAGGAGCAAATCTCACCTTCTCCTCTGGTTATTTCCCCCAGCTTGCCAATGTTACCTATGGCTTATCTGGATTGTATTTCAGCCAGCTAGCTTTCCTCCAAACACCAATCTTGGCCATACATTGGGAAAGCTGGTTGCACTGGATCCAGACACAGACACCAAGATGATTGTCATCAGCAACCATAGTTGCTTTGGTGTCGAAACACAGCCTCGCTATCCTGCACCTTCAAGTCACCATGGTTCACTAACAGACTGTTAGAGAAGCATACAGGCACAATTCTAGAATATTGTAGCTATAAAACACATGCTGGATCCCTTAGAGAATAGCATCAATGATGGTTCCAGGATGAGGCAAAGGGAACACTGTTTGTCCTAAAAAAATCAGTTTTTTCAACAAGTGAAGAACCTAAACCTTAAGATCACATAGGATGAGAAAGAATAGTCCAGTGGTTAAGGCACTAACTTATGACTCCACATAGGAGACTTAGAAAATCTGTAGCAGAGTAGGGAATTGAACCTATGTGACTTTGGGCAAGTCACTGTTGTATTAATTTAGATGGAATATATGGGACCAAAGAGTCAAAGGTGTTAATATGACCCTGACGCTGCCAGTTTTAAACAAGGATCAAGGATTGGTATACAGAGACCTCAGCCTGCTTGATACCATGGCAAACATGTAATTAAACATCCTTTTAACCTTTTACTGAAGATACAGAAAAGAAGTTAGAAGAACAATTAAAATTTGAAATGTAAAGTTTTAAATAAGACTTTCATTTTAACAACATGCCATGTTGCCTTTCCCTTTAATTGTAAAGAGTTCTTAGAAAGAAAACCCCTTTTCTGACAGTCCTTTAGATGGTATCAAAGATGGTAATTACTATCCTTTTGGGGGAAAAGAGAGAAAGTTAGTTGAAACTGGCTGGAGCTGCTGTCCTTGCTGTTATTGTTAAAGTCCAATCCCATTTCCTAGAAGACAAGACAACACACAACAGAAGAGGTGTTTGGAATTTTGCTGGAGCCAATGGAGGTTGTAATGTCATCTGAGTTTCCTACTTTGGCCCAGTTGGGTCAGGATATCACTCAGGATCTGAACAATGAATGCACAATGATGTCCTGGTGGAGCTCAGGGTCCCAGGACACAATAGGGGTGGCAGCCATGATGGGATAACTTACTTCAGTGGTTGTTGGCAGATGGCTGCTTCCTCTGCTAATTTTTTGCCAAAAGTGTTTTCTTTTTAAGATCCAAAAAGGGAGTGTTGGGTGAAATAGTTCATCCTCTCATTGTTTTGTCCACCAGTAGGCCTAAATTCTGACTTGCCAACTTTGGTTCATGGATTTCCAATCCCACACTTCTCTTTTCCCACGCACAATCTTAACACAGTCCTTGAATTATATCAGTAAGCCTTTTTGTTTAAACTAATTCAGTCTTTCTGTCTCCCTTTTGCACCTTCTCCCATCAATTTTTATTGGTATATGTTATTGTGACACTTTATAAACTTATATCTACTTATTACAGCTGAACTCCTAATTTATGGTAAATTTGTAGGCCCAATTATATTACATCACGACTTAGGCCAAGATTCTTAAAGATATTTAAGCTTTGGTCCACTCAGCATTGCAACATCTTACCTGTAGGTGGCCTGCAGCCCCGTGGACGTCTCAAGCTGGGTGCTCAGGCTCTCCAGACAAAGTGTGGGAGAGTTTGCAGTGTAAAGAAGAGATTTTGAGAAGCTATCCAGCTAAGTGCAGACCAACTAAGCTAGCCTGAAGTGAAATGTCAAAGAGAGTGGCATGAGAGGAGAGGGGCTTAGGTGCCTAAACAGATGATCTGGTGCACCTGGCTGATGGGCCAGAAATAAGTGCCTCTCTCTGCTCAGCGGCAAATATCTCCTGGACTTAGGTACCTAAGCCAAGTCAGCTGCCTAGGTAGCCCATGTCTTAGCAGCCAAAATTTTTTTTCTTGGTCTCCTGCTCATACTCAGTAGCTCTCTCAGCTAAGCCCTACATTTCCCCATGCCCTGAGTTGTTTTTTTTATGGGTGCTGTGCTGCCTATTGGTGGCTCTCCTGCTATGGGGTCTGACAGGTACCAGGTCTGAGGTGTGCTGAGAGTATGACTGTGGCATTGGATCCCACTGATGAGATAGACATTGGCCCACCTAGCTTGAGAATCCTGCTCTGGGGTCTCTAGGACTTCAGCCTGAGCTAGGGCTGTGAGCTGCTCATTAGCACATTAGCTATGGAGTCAGTGCTTAGGTGGCTTTGCAAATGGGGTTAGGCAGAAGCCATGCAGCAGCTTTGAAAATGCCAGAAGAGGGTAAAATGGTGTACTTTTAATAATCTGGCCTTAGTCTCTTTGTACCTCAGTTTTCCATTTATGAAATGGGATAATAGCACTTCTCTATCTTACAGGATTGTTGTGAGGGTAAATATGTTGAGATTGTGATTATGCTATGGTAATAAGTACTTAAGAGACAGAGAAAAAATCATAATCTATAGCCATAAGGCTTCACATTGTCCATTATGCAGGACGGTAGCGTAAAAGCCACATGGTAAAATTTTCAGATGTGCCTGAGTGACTCAGGAGCCTAAGTCTCATTGAATGTCAATGGGAGTTAGGATCCTAAATTACTTTAGGTGCATTAGGAAATATTACTTACAATCTAGCCCTAAGTATGTTAGAAAAATGTTAAAGAAATGATAAATAACTAGTATTGTATGCAAAAAGCATTGAATTGAAATAAATGGATCAAAGTAATTTATTGGAATAAAGGATCATTGAGGAAAACTTCACAGATTCTTGCGTAGAGAGTAATTTTAGAAATATCCCTTTTCCGCACTAAAATGTAGTGGACTCCTTCTATTCCTCTCCTTGCAAGAGTACTAATTTGTGGCACTATTGAATGTGTGGCTGAGGGTAACAATACCATGTTTGAGAATGCTTCTTGTTTAAATAACTCTCCAAGTTGTGGTGGTTTCGTTAGTTTTTTCAGTAATGTCGTCACTAAGATCAGATGATAATGTGGACATTAAAGGAATATAGGAGAACTTTTTTATGAAAAGGGTAATTTTTACGTAGATAAAGTAGAAAAGACAATTTACAAGATGGAAACAGGAATATATTCATTCTCAGATCTCTATTAATATTATTAACACTTATATTGCAGGAATATCCATATGCCCTAATCAGAGTCAAAGTACTGTACAAACACATACAAAGATTTGGTCCCTGCTGAATACTGACAGGTAAATATATGAAAATGCTACAGGATTGCAGGATATAGACATATATATGCTTAGACTGGTTGATCGGCCTCCTTCTATCCTATCTCAAAAGTTTTTTACCACTAGAGGGCTCAAAATTGCCCTCTAATGTGTGTGTCTGTGTACTATGTATATTTTGTAAAATCTGATATATTGAAAAGGTAGTTTGAAATATTCTGTTTTATTTTTAAAAATTTAATTTGAAGATACTTTTGGATTGTTGTATGATTTCGTCTGATTCAATTCTTTGAAGAGTTTTTTTTTTATTAATCATCATGAACTTACAAAGAATCTACATTTTCCTTAACATAATTATAACTTTCAACATTGCTCTCAGAGATAAGAAGCTTGATGCTGGGATTCATGATATTTCCACTCTTGTCAAATATCACCTTCCAGCCAAATCCAAGTCAAATACTGGAAACGGTCATAATAAAACATGATGCTGACTATCCTGACACATGCCTGCTGTGATCATATGTTTTATTAAGTTATCTTGGTGACATTGAATAACATGGGCATAGTTCATTATGGCATAGTTCATTTTTCATAAACAGCTTTGCTCAGAATGTATAGTAATGCAAGGTCACAGAATCTATCATGCTGAGTATCTTTGTTTGCAGATGTGACACACTCTCCTGGGAAATCTTACAGGCTCTAAATACATAAAGTGTTCCTGGAAAGCTGATATCTTTTACTGACGTGAGAATTGTGTTTGAGAGAGGAGGGTTTGAACTGATTTAAAGTAATGCATCAATTTTTCCCATAGTGTGGCCCCCACTTATACTTCCTTGATGGGTACCCTCTCCTCTTATTAAGAGGCAGAAATGCTATATATCCCCATCTCATATCCCTTAACCAGCTTTCTTGTTAGCCCAGAATGATTAAAATAAAATTTTAAACATCATTTCATGTATACAGAAGTTTGAGTTCTCAATTATTTTTTAAATATCAGCAAATGTATATTGTTTTAACTACATGGTTGCTCTCAAGAAGCTAATGTTCTGGGATCTGTGAAGTTTCAGATTATAATTATCAGTAATAGTAATTTAGACTGTTAAAGAGACTTTGACATATCAATATGCTTTACAAACATTATCTAATTGTTTCACATCAGGGGTTCTCAAACTGGGGGTCAGGACCCCTCACGGGGTCACAAAGTTATTACATGGGGGGGGGGGTCACGAGCTGTCAGCCTCCACCCCAAACCCCGCTTTGCTTCCAGCATTTATAATGGTGTTAAATATATTAAAAAGTGTTTTTAATTTATAGAGGAGGTCACACTCAGAGACTTGCTATGTGAAAGGGGTCACCAGTAGAAAAGCTTGAAAACCACTGTTTTACATAATACCAAGTTTTTGTATAGAATTTCCTCTGGTTGGGAGTTTTGTTTGTGTTTGTTAATAGAAAAAAAAAGTGGAAAAAGGGAAAATAAACCTAAAACAAAGATGCTTCCATCTCCAGCAGTTTAAAGTTCTGCTGGTTTACAAAAAAACAAACAAAAAAAACTAACCCGCAACTCTAATCTGACTGTACACGTGAATAAATTCTACTCAAGTGAGTGAGAATTTGAAGGATTGGACTCCTTTTGTACTCAGTCTTTCAAACCCTTATTCATAAAATAGTCTAATCTGAATTCAGTTGAGTTACATTTGAGGACTGCTTGTCTGAATGTTAACATGGTTGGACTCTACAATATATACTAAAAATTCAAGAAAATTAAATGCATGAACCATAGCTAATTTAACATTAAGGTTTCACAGTTAAATAGCTAGGAAATATAAAAGTTAAGTTTTCTACTCTTATGTAAACTTGATCAAACTGAAAAAATATAGTATATTGTATTCTTATTTTTCTTACTAGATGTACCATAAAATGCTACACATATATGTTTTAGCAAAATTAGCTGTGCTGTAGGAATCTTAACTCTTGCATTTCCTGCTTTTTAAATTTAATTGTAACTAATTAATTAGTTATGTGCAATGGTGGAACCTTACCATTTCAATAAATAATTATTACTATTGTTCTTTCTGTTTTGCGTTTTATATAGTCTTAATTCTAAATCTGTTATCTGGACTGGAATTTGAAACCTACCTGACACACACAGCGTTGGCGGGCAGCTATTTCAAATTACTGTAACTTGTTACTAATAGTCTGGGCTGGCTGGCATTTTGTATTGCTGCACCATTAGTAGCTTGGAGCAAATCACCCTGGAATTTATAGACTAAGCTGACATGTATCTCAGATCATTCTGGCAATATTAGACTAAAAATGGTACTTTAAAAAATTTAGGCTCCAATTTTGCAGCTGGAGGAGGACCTGTGCACCTGCATAGAGCCTACTGAAGTCAGCAAAACTTGGCACAGATACAGAAATCCACCCACATGGAGTCAATTGCAAGATAAATAAAGTGAGTCACTAATGTTAATACAAACCCCTCATCCTACAAAAAAAATTGTTGTGGGTGCACTGGACCACACATGTGGCTCTCTTTGCAAGATTGAGGCCTAAATCTATTAATTGAATAGGTTGCATTTTCTTATGTTTATTATTTTAAAATTAACTAAAAAGCACTCTTAGACCACTCTCATACAAATTACAGTTGAGTGTATTTCAAATTTAATTCTATGTTGCAATTTGTCAACTACAAGAATTAGAGAGAAATAGGTTATCTCTAGATATATAAATGTGTGTATGATTCTATATCTGTGCCTAAGATGTAGTATGATGGGGTATACAAACCCCACACTGGACAACAAGGTTTTAAGGAGCTGCTCTGGACTCAGGAAGCTCCACTCCACCAAATCTGCAGTGCAAGCACTGGATGGAGGAAGAGCTTAAAAGAAGAGCAGAGCAGCTCAGTTATTGGCTGACCAGGGAAGAAAACAGACCTGAAGCTCCTGAGTAAAGTGCTGAGTAAAGGCAGAAGCTTCCCAGATGACTGCTGCTGAAGACCCCTCCCTGAGGGAAGGGAACGCCAGATTCTGATGCACCTTGAGGCGGAATCATTCATCTCTATTTCTTATTAACTCAGTTTATTTGCATTAATTCCCCTTGCCTTTTGTTCATGAACTACCCCAGAAAGGAAGAGACTTTAAAGTTGCCTGGCTGAAGGGCCAAGTAACAGGATGAGGCAGACCACTGCAAGGGTGGAGCAGCCATTGGAAAGAGACACATAGGGGGACTGAGCTGCTATTTTGTGCCCGACCACAAGGAGGCGCTAGTGGTGAGTCAGCCTCTTCACAGTATGTATATGTGTCTATAGAGATCTGCATATATATAGAATGAAAAAAATGAAGTATTATGTTGGTTTGATGTCAGTTTTCAAGGTTGGTATGGCTACTTAGTGTTCTGTCAGGTACAAGATATATGTTACCCTTTATATTTACTAATCATATATATCAGTAAAAGATGACCATATTGTACTGTATTCATATGTCTGCATTATTCAATTTATGGATATTTTTTCTACGGCCAATGATTTGCACTGGGGAGGAATCTGGTCCATTGATTTGGCCAATGGAAATTTTGCCTGGCTAAGAACAATAGGATCAGACCTCTTAAGGTACATTTGCACTGCAATAAACACCCCCAGCTGGCGCATGTCAGCAGATTTGGGATCATGGGGCTATAAAATTGAAGTGTAGATACCTAAGCTGGAGCCAAGGGTCTGAAACCCCATGAGTCAGTTGACATAGGCCAGCCACAGGTGTTTTATTGCAGTTTAGATATACACTTTTTAGGTATGTGCTGCAATGTAAGCCCATGGTTAGATGGACTTGATTCAGCTTACCCTTGGTTAGAAAACCCAGTGCTTGAGCGGCTAGACTCATTATCAACCCTAGGTTAAGAATTTTTTAACCTGGCCTTGTACCCGGAGCTCTGGTGTCTACACTTCAGCACACAAATCTGAGTCAAACCAATCACATCCCAGACTCGCTATCATCCTCCTGAAATGTGGCCTCTCTAGCCATATCACCGTGTTACAGTTTGGGAAAACTTGACAGTCTATCCTGCACATTATAGGAAGTTTGAACAGCCCACCAACAAATCCTGCCAAGCAGTCATTTTAGTCTGTGTGCCTCCAGCTATTGGAGCCACCAGCATGGAGGAGGCACCTTTTGAAAAACTTCTCTTGCTTGCACTTTTGTTCCTGTGTCAGAAAATGGGCAGAGCTTCTGTGAGACGATGGACATTTCACTGGCATTTTCTGACCCACCAAAGGCATCTGACAGAGTTTATGATGGAGCAGGAGAAAGAGGAGATGACAGAATAGCACATCTATGAGTGAAGTGGCCTGGTCAGCTACCAAGATGGCCCTGGAAAATACGCCCTTCCCCGTAATGTCACTATGTATCTGGAATTCCGACTACAGAAAAGTTTGAAGATATCAGCACCCGGGGTTGGATCAGAATCCATAAGGGAATTAACAGGATGTTGCGTTAGCTTCCACATGGATTAACCTGTTATGACTGCATTCAAACACACAGAACTCCACTGCCATCTCCTTAGCCCAAGGTGTTGATTCACTTTCAAGGTGTTTTTGCTGTTTGCATTTCCTGGTTGCCATTTTGAACTCCACATGGTGTGGGATGGATTGGAGCAGAGGGATGCCAAGGCATTGTCACACAATCTACCATTAGCAGATACATGCTGCTATCTGGGGCTTCTAATAACTTTTAGATTAGTTTTTAGAACAGAAATCCCTCCCATTCCTACATTAATAAACATTAAAACAGAGCCAGAAACTTACCAGGCTCTGGGAGGGTTTTTGTCCCTTCCATGTCTGCTGCCAGTGCCATAGCAGGCTGTTCCTTAAGAGGAGAGAGGGGCATCCAAAGCTCCTTCGAGTACAATGCCTGGGATGTGCAACTGCTGCTCCTTAGGCAAAGCCTCTTCTGGGACTGGTTTCAGCAACAGTCACTTCACTGGCCTTACTCAGTGCCTGCTGCTGGCTCTCATTAGCCCCCATATTGGATTCTGGGACCAGCATGTTGCCATTCCAACTAATCAGGTCATTGTTCACCACCATTGGCTCCAGGCTTGGCACAGTACCCAGCACCAGGTCAAACTTCTCATAAAAGAGTATGAGGTTGGAGAGGTCCCCGTGGTGTGATTCTGCTCCCTGGTTTTCTGGTACTTGGTCTTGAGCTGTTTAATCTGCTCCCTGCACTGGTCTCCAGTCTGGTAAATTTCCAGCACTGCTGGCTTCTTTGCTATTTGCTGGTATGCATGGTCATTCCCATAACTCTTACTAAAGTCCATTGTTTTGCTGGCCTTGCACCAAAGAGTCCCCCAAATCTGGCTGTGTTCCATGCTTTGTAAAGGACATCTTCTGGTAAGTCTCTATTGCACACAGAAGGTTCTCTGAAAGTGTGTTCACAGCTCAATGGATAGAAGACAATGGAAGGATTAAACACTGACTCTGCCGAGCTGCTGCACTACAACAAAGGGGATTTCTTCCGTTTCCCTGGAGTCGATTGGGAATGCTTGGGAAAGAGAGGACAAAGGAAGTTGACCCATGGGATTGTGGGATACTTTTGGTGGATTCCCAGTATACGAGTCAGGGGGGTGCTTCTACATTGCAAGGAAAAGGGACTTGAACCTTGGATCCCAGCTTGACTTCGGCTCAAACCCTCCACCCTGGAGGGTTTTATGACTCTGGGTCTGAGCCCAAGTCTGAGAGATTTGTGTGTAGCTGGAAGAGAGGTTTGGGTTCAAGCCTGAGTCTGAGCCTGGGCTTACGTTACATACCCTTAGGTTTTTATTTGTATTTCTATTTTTCTGAGGTGGGTGTAACCAAACGTAAGTGTCTATCTCTAAGGGTACGCCCATACTACCCACCGGATCGGCGGGTAGCAATCGACTTCTCAGAGTTCGATATATCGCGTCTCATCTAGACGCGATATATCGAACTCCGAACGTGCTCCCGTCGACTCCGGAACTCCACCACCGCAAACGGCGGTGGCGGAGTCAACGGGGGAGCCGCAGACTTCGATCCCGCGCCGTGAGGACGGGTAAGTAGTTCGAACTAAGGTAGTTTGACTTCAGCTACGCTATTCGGGTAGCTGAAGTTGCGTACCTTAGTTCGACCCCCCCCCCCCCAGTGTAGACCAGGCCTAAATCAGGTCCTGCTGTTGCTACCCTTACTCATATTAAGTAGAAACTTACTTGATTAGTAGCCCTGTTTGGGTCAATGGGACTACTTATCAATTGAAGATGCAACTCAATGTGAGTAAAGATGGAAGAATTGGGCCCTTGATGTTTAATTTTGCAATATCATTTATAGTCTATTGATAGAAATAATCTTTAAGATGGGATACTATAGTTTCAATTAATTCTTTGAGCTGTACAAAATAATCTCTAAAGGGATTCACACTCATGCGTCCTTGTAATATCCTTAGAATATTATTCTACTAAAATATATATTTGTGCACATTTTATGTATTAGTGAATGCTCTACAGATCTGAAAGCTACTGATTCAAATTTATTATAAATGTACAAATTTAGCATGATGATTGATGTTGTTCTATGTCATTTCTCATCCATGAATGGGTTCCTTAATACCCTTGCCATGACACACTGCCAAATTAAAGAGTGCCAGATACTAAACCAAACTTAATTGGCTAAATTGTTCAATGGCTAAGATATACTTTAGGATTCTGAATTGTCAGACTGACTACAGCTTTTTATAAACTTTATAAAAAACAAATTATGTTAAATATGGGTGTTACGGGATTAAAACCTTTTGTTATAAACACATAGATTAGAGTTCATTTTCGTTTTAAATACTTACAAACAGGCCTACCAAGTGGGGCAAACATGTTGGACAAGATCCCAGGGCTCAGGATTACAGGAATCTAACAGCAGTCAATCCAAAGCAGTGACAGCATGGCACAGAGGTAGGAGGTCCACTTATAATATCTTTGTTGTTAGCCACGATGAATCTATAAACAGTGTTGCCTATATATACAATAGTTCTTGCTCTCTCTCTTTTTTTTATTTGTATATTTTTTTAAAGATTCACTTCAGTTACTTTTTTCCTAGGAGAATCAGTGCAGCAATTTATTTTGCTATTTCAGAATATCAGCTCTTCCACTCAACACCAGCCAGATCACATCTCTGAATTTAAAAACACAAATATTTAATAATTTTTGAATGAGAGTATTTCACTTAGTCTTCTTGCTTGGCTAAATCTTTAGAGATAAAGTATCCCATAGAAGATCTCCAGGAAAAATAACCAAGCTTTTCTTTTACAGCTTACAATAATATGTTTATGTCTGGTTATTGTCATAGTATAAATTCAATTTTTATAGCTGTGTGAAGATTTCATACTTCACTTTAATTCAATACTCAGTCTACTTTGTGACTGTTTTTAATGCTTGGAAAACATTCATATTTCTTTTATTTTTCCACTTTCCTATCTAATGAACATGGATTTTATTTATGTTATACAGTGTTACTTTTTCTTGTGTTAACATACAACTTATTAGAAATAACAAAATGTTAGTAAGTATTCCTGCCCAGAGTTTAATCAAATTGTCCATTAATTTTTATATATTGACATTAAAAAATTGTCTTAAAATGTGAATATTTTATTTTATAATATATCCTAATAAATTGCTAGAAGTAGCACATTTTACTAGGCTTTTTACACATCCTTTCTTTCTTCCATTCCCCTTCCCCTAAATTTTTTTCCTCTCAGGGCCTAATTCCAAGTCCAGTTAAGTTAATGGAAAGACTCCCTTTGAGTTCAGTATGCTCTTATGGGCTAATCCTGCACAACTGAATCAACAGGTGCTTTGCCATTATTTTTAATGGGTGCAAGAACAAGCGCCAGTTCAGCAAAATACCTAAGCATATGACTAACTTTAAGCATGTGAGCAGTTCCATTGACTCTAGTTGGATTCCAAGTTATGTGTGTACTTAAATACTTTACTGAATCAAGGCTGCATACTCTAGACCAGGGGTTACATAAGAACATAAGAACATAAGAAAGGCCGTACCGGGTCAGACCAAAGGTCCATCTAGCCCAGTATCTGTCTACCGACAGTGGCCAATGCCAGGTGCCCCTGAGGGAGTGAATCTAACAGGCAATGATCAAGTGATCTCTCTCCTGCCATCCATCTCCATCCTCTGACGAACAGAGGCTAGGGACACCATTCTTACCCATCCTGGCTAATAGCCATTTATGGACTTAGACACCATGAATTTATCCAGTCCCCTTTTAAACATTGTTATAGTCCTAGCCTTCACAACCTCCTCAGGTAAGGAGTTCCACAAGTTGACTGTGCGCTGCGTGAAGAAGAACTTCCTTTTATTTGTTTTAAACCTGCTGCCTATTAATTTCATTTGGTGACCCCTAGTTCTTGTATTATGGGAATAAGTAAATAACTTTTCCTTATCCACTTTCTCAACATCACTCATGATTTTATATACCTCTATCATGTCCCCCCTTAGTCTTCTCTTTTCCAAACTGAAGAGTCCTAGCCTCTTTAATCTTTCCTCATATGGGACCTTCTCTAAACCCCTAATCATTTTAGTTGCTCTTTTCTGAACCTTTTCTAGTGCTAGAATATCTTTTTTGAGGTGAGGAGACCACATCTGTACACAGTATTCGAGATGTGGGCGTACCATGGATTTATATAAGGGCAATAATATATTCTCAGTCTTATTCTCTATCCCCTTTTTAATGATTCCTAACATCCTGTTTGCTTTTTTGACCGCCTCTGCACACTGCGTGGACATCTTCAGAGAACTATCCACGATAACTCCAAGATCTTTTTCCTGACTCGTTGTAGCTAAATTAGCCCCCATCATGTTGTATGTATAGTTGGGGTTATTTTCTCCAATGTGCATTACTTTACATTTATCCACATTAAATTTCATTTCCCATTTTGTTGCCCAATCACTTAGTTTTGTGAGATCTTTTTGAAGTTCTTCACAATCTGCTTTGGTCTTAACTATCTTGAGTAGTTTAGTATCATCTGCAAACTTTGCCACCTCACTGTTTACCCCTTTCTCCAGATCATTTATGAATAAATTGAATAGGATTGGTCCCAGGACTGACCCTTGGGGAACACCACTAGTTACCCCTCTCCATTCTGAGAATTTACCATTAATTCCTACCCTTTGTTCCCTGTCCTTTAACCAGTTCTCAATCCATGAAAGGACCTTTCCTTTTATCCCATGACAGCTTAATTTACGTAAGAGCCTTTGGTGAGGGACCTTGTCAAAGGCTTTCTGGAAATCTAAGTACACTATGTCCATCGGATCCCCCTTGTCCACATGTTTGTTGACCCCTTCAAAGGACTCTAATAGATTAGTAAGACACGATTTCCCTTTACAGAAACCATGTTGACTATTGCTCAAGAGTTTATGTTTTTCTATGTGTCTGACAATTTTATTCTTTACTATTGTTTCAACTAATTTGCCCGGTACCGACGTTAGACTTACCGGTCTGTAATTGCCGGGATCACCCCTAGAGCCCTTTTTAAATATTGGCGTTACATTAGCTAACTTCCAGTCATCGGGTACCAAAGCCGATTTAAAGGACAGGTTACAAACCTTAGTTAATAGTTCCGCAACTTCACATTTGAGTTCTTTCAGAACTCTTGGGTGAATGCCATCTGGTCCCGGTGACTTGTTAATGTTGAGTTTATCAATTAATTCCAAAACCTCCTCTAGTGACACTTCAATCTGTGACAGTTCCTCAGATTTGTCACCTACAAAAGCCAGCTCAGGTTTGGGAATCTCCCTAACATCCTCAGCCGTGAAGACTGAAGCAAAGAATCCATTTAGTTTCTCCACAATGACTTTATCGTCTTTAAGCGCTACTTTTGAATTTTGATCATCAAGGGGCCCCACTGGTTGTTTAGCAGGCTTCCTGCTTCTGATGTACTTAAAAAACATTTTGTTATTACCTTTGGAGTTTTTGGCTAGCCGTTCTTCAAACTCCTCTTTGGCTTTTCTTATTACACTCTTGCACTTAAGTTGGCAGTGTTTGTGCTCCTTTCTATTTGCCTCACTAGGATTTGACTTCCACTTTTTAAAGGAAGTCTTTTTATCTCTCACTGCTTCTTTTACATGGTTGTTAAGCCACGGTGGCTCTTTTTTAGTTCTTTTACTGTTTTTCTTAATTTGGGGTATACATTGAAGTTGGGCCTCTATTATGGTGTCTTTAAAAAGGGCCCACGCAACTTGCAGGGATTTCACTTTAGTCACTGTACCTTTTAACTTTTGTCTAACTAACCCCCTCATTTTTGTATAGTTCCCCCTTTTGAAATTAAAGGCCACAGTGTTGGGCAGTTGAGATGTTCTTCTCACCACAGGGATGTTGAATGCTATTGTATTATGGTCACTATTTCCAAGCGGTCCTGCTATAGTTACCTCTTGGACCAGCTCCTGCGCTCCACTCAGGATTAAATCTAGAGTCGCCTCTCCACTTGTGGGTTCCGCACCAGCTGCTCCATGAAGCAGTCATTTAAAGTATCGAGAAATTTTATCTCTGCATTTCGTCCTGAAGTGAAATGTTCCCAGTCAATATGGGGATAATTGAAATCCCCCACTATTATTGGGTTCTTAATTTTGATAGCCTCTCTAATTTCCCTTAGCATTTCATCATCACTATTACTGTCCTGGTCAGGTGGTCGATAATAGATCCCTACTGTTATATTTTTACTAGAGCATGAAATTTCTATCCATAGAGACTCTATGGAACCTGTGGATTCGCTTAAGATTTTTACTTCATTTGAATCTACACTTTCTTTAACATATAGTGCCACTCCTCCCCCTGCACGGCCTGTTCTGTCCTTCCGATATATTTTGTACCCCGGAATGATTGTGTCCCATTGATTGCTCTCAGTCCACCAGGTTTCTGTGATGCCTATTATATCTATATCCTCCTTTATCACGAGGCACTCTAGTTCACCCATCTTATTATTTAGACTTCTGGCATTTGTGTACAAGCACTTTAAGCACTTTCAGGGGTTCTGAAACTTGGTTCACAGCTTGTTTAGGGTAAGCCCCTGGGCGGGCCACACGACACTTTGTTTACCTGAGCATCCGCAGGAATGGCCGCTTGCAGCTCCCAGAGTCCCAGTGGCCGTGGTTCGCCATTCCCGGCCAATGGGAGCTGCGGGAAGCGGTGGCCCAGCCCGTGCAGCATGCTCCCATTGGCCTGGAGCAGCAAAAGCCACTGGGAGCTGCGAGCGGCCGTACCCGCGGATGCTCAGGTAAACAAAACAGCTCGCGGCCCATCAGAGACTTACCCTGAACAAAATGTGAACCAAGTTTGGGAACCCCTGCTCTAGGCTATAAATTGAATTCAGAACAATTTGCTATTTACACTGAAGTGAAATTCTGGTCTCATTGAACTTAATGGCATAATTCCCATTGACTTCAGTGGGTCAAGGATTTCACACTAAAACCTAAATCCTGCAGTCTTTGGACATCCAAAACTGCCAATGACTCACTAACTACCTGTATATAACATGAGTACTGCAGAATTCAAATTATATGTATAGTAGTATAGCTCTGGATCCAATCCTGAGAGTTCTTTGATTTTAAGTTACCCACACACACTTTTTTTTAATGTGGATTCCCTGTAAGGCAGGAGATGTTGATTATATAGCCTTCTATGTAGTGAAAATGTTCAGAATGTTAAGAACACTAGTCTAAGTACATTCAATTTTATTGTAGGTGTTTTTGAAGGTTAATTCCAGATATCAGCATAGATTGGGCTGCATTAGTAGAAGCATTGCCAGCAGATTGAGGGAAGTGATTATTCCCCTCTATTTGGCACTGATGAGGCCATATCTGGAGTATTGTGTCCAGTTTAGGGCCCCCCAGTACAGAAAGGAAGTGGACAAATTAGAGAGAATCCAGCAGAGGGCAACGAAAATCATTAGGGGCTGGGGCACATGACTTATAAGAAGAGGCTGAGATAACTGGGCTTATTTAGTCTGCAGCAGAAAAGGATGAGGGGGGATTTGATAGCAGCCTTCAACTGCCTTAAGGGGGGTTCCAAAGAGGATGGAGCTAGGCTGTTCTCAGTGGTGGCAGATGACAGAACAAGAAGCAATGGTCTCAAGTTGCAGTGGGGGAGGTCTAGGTTGGAGATTATGAAAAACTATTTCACTAGGAGGGTGGTGAAGCACTGGAATGGGTTACCTAGGGAGGTGGTGGAATCTCCATCGTTAGAGGTTTTTAAGGCCTGGCTTGACAAAGCCCTGGCTGGGATGATTTAGTTGGGGTTTGTCCTGCTTTGAGCAGTGGGTTGGACTAGATGACCTCCTGAGATCTCTTCCAACCCTAATCTTTTATGATTTTGTGATTCATAGAATTTTGCTTTTGCCGTTTTTTAGCCTTTAAGGCCAAGATCCTGCAAAACTTATGTATGAGCTTGACTGTAATTTTTTTTTTACTTCAGTGGGAGTATTTTTTTAACATGTAAGCTGAGATTCTAACACAATGCCATGAGTCCTGCAGTTAGGTCTTTAAGAAACTACAAATATCACAAGAATCACCATAAAATGAGAGTTCAATGAGAGGGAGACCAAGCCCTGAAACAGAGGTATTTCACACCTCTTGGGAGGTGGAGAGTGGTGTCAGCATCCTTTGACTGCGAGGAACCTAGCAGTGAACAGGAAGCATTTGGAACAACAGAGAACCAGGTAGTAATTTTTAAAGTGAAGAAGCATGCTATAAAATGACTGTATTGTTAGCATTTGTTCTTTTTCTATATATTTTGAAATACAATGACAATTACATGTTTTAAAACAGTGGCATTCAATTACATTTTCTGGCAGGCCAGAAAAGGCAACGTCCAAATCCTGGAGGGCCAAAGGGTGCTCTCTAGGGCGAGTGGGCTCTTCAGGTGTTTGCTCTCTAACAAAAGCATGTCAATTGCTTTATGTTGTGTTATGTTTCATAAGCATCTGCTTAAGTGCCTGATTAAAAATCAACCACTGTAAGTTGAAATGTATCACAGTATAGCTTCAATGTGTTTTTAAATGTAAATGAAAAGTTTCTAAATTAAATACAGATGAAGTCCATTTATTTGAATTGCTTGAGGATATCTGATACCTTCAAATAATGGAGCATTTGGATAAAGGAAAGTGATATTTTTAGCTGCAGTTTCATAGTGAAATTTCTTTCACGGTGACAGACTGCATTAGGAGTTAAAGTTCTGTACCCAGCTGAAGTGGAAATGTTCGATAATTTCATTCAGTGCTCTCCCTTAGTCCTCCATCAGTGTTTCCAATTTTTCTGACACTTAAAACCTCATCAGCACATCATTTTTGTTTGCATTTTTTGAGCTTTTTTGTTTTACTGAATTTTGTGTCTGGATAAAAAAAAGTTCTCTGGCATTTAATGTATGAAACACAAGCTTCACTCCTCTACAGAACTTATTAGAATAGTGGCAGCTAATAGACAGAAGGTTGTTGTCTGTAATATTTACCTCTTGTTACTAGTGAGCAAAGTGGCACTTCTTGCTCTGTACTAGCTTGTTAAAATTTGGCTTCAGTGAAGTGACTGCTATATGAAGGCAGCTCTCCAGAGACTCATTTGTCAGCCTGTTTCAAGCATCGTTCTTGATGACATTCATGACTGCAAAGCTGGATTCGCACTTATACATGGATTCAAACATTGAGAGCACTGCAAGGAAAAATGTCTTGAGGTTTGTATACTTTTGTGTCCAGATAATCATGATTTCAGTGTTCTTGAATTCATTTTTCAGCACATCTGATATCTGCAGGTTGACTAGTTACAGCTGCAGCATACTTTCACCTATTAAAGGGGAGACCTTATAGGGATGAGATGTGAAGTTACCCTCAGGTGTCATGGAGAAAGGATCATGTACAAAGCCAATTACATCCTTTCGTATGCAAAAATCTCCAAACTGAACACTGAAGTTGTTCCTTAGCTTTTGAAGGAAACTTGTCACGAGGCAACTGATCACATTATCTGCCTCCATTGCTGATCAGGGTGTTGCAGAGTTGAGTGAAGTACAAAAGATTACCAGAGCTCAAATCTAAGAGAAATATGTCCAGTTTCTTTTGAAAAGCTTCTATTTTCTTAACTTGGCCTGTACATTCAGGATACTCAAGTGGTCAAATATGTTGCACAGAATTGCTACTTTGACTAAGTATTCAGTATCTTCTAGCGGGACCAGGTATTCAGCTGCCTTCTTGTGGGTGCTGTGCTGAAGGTACTCAACAACGTGAGCCTTGAGTTTGCAGAAGTATGCCAGCAATGTACCCTTACTAAGTCAGAGAATGTCATTATAGAGAAGATCTTCATGGTATGCAGAGAATGATCCATGATCAACTCACAAAATAGGTTGTGCTGCAGACTTGAGGAGGCTTTGCTGAACCTGATTATTTTAATCACAGCCTCCATCACATCTTTCAGTTCCTCACTCAGCTTGGCACACAGCACACTTTGGTGTATGATATAGTGCAGGGCTTTCATTTGTGGTGCCACTTCTGCCAGTCATGTCTCAAGACCCCCTGGATGCCCAGCACTGAAGGTGCTCCATCAGTTACCAGAAGACAGATCTTGCTTAGTAAGAGTCCTTGTTGCTCAAACACTGCACTGACTTTCTCAAATATGATGTCGCCTGTGACATACATTTCCAGAGGCATCAAACTCAAGAGTTCCTTTCAGAGGATGTGGCCATTAAAGTATGTCATAGAAACACAGCTGTGCTATATTCTTATTGTCTGGTTCATAGATTGCCAACAACACAAACTCAGCACCTCTCAGACCTTTCAACAAAAAAATGAAGCACTCCAGCATCCAAGGTCTGGACAGGATGCACTGTGGTTTCATCTGACAAAGGAACTTGCTTGGCAGCTTTCATGATGGCCTCCTTCATCTTCTCATCAGCTACCGCTTAATGGAGAATAGACAGCATATGCTCTTTGACAGTTACAGAATCAGTGAAGGGCTTCTTCTTTCATGCCAGTGTCCAGGCCACTCACAGAGAAGCTGCCATAGTCATCTTCTTTTGTGATGCATAACTTGTGAGAAATTTCCCCATAACTGGAAAATATAATCAGGGAGTCTATCTTTGATCACGCTGTGTCCAAGTTCAAAGGATAACAGTTGTTGAAAGTTGGTTGGTTCATCTCAGAGTATCCTGAGCCTGGCACATTCTGGCTTGGAGGATGCACTGCAGGCAGGGTCGCCTGGCAGGGGAGCCCAGGGATTGGAGCTGGAGCTGGGTAGTGGGACTGCTCCTATAGCAGAGCCCCCAGCAGGGAGCAGGAAGGAAAAGTTGATGCCCAGCAAGCCAAAGGGCTGTACATCTGTGGGCTACATCTGGACTGTGGGCTACCAGTTGAAGAACAATGTTTTACGGTAAAGAAATACAGGAAATATCAATGAAATTAAACTTAGCCTTTACTTAGATCATCAGATTACATTTCTTTATGGTCTCTGTGATAAGAACTACCCAGATCTTGTGTCCAGGTCTAGAATGAAGAGCAGTCTCTTCCCTCTGGATACTCACTGCTGCAAACAAGGGGAGATGAAGCTTGTAGTGTGGGTGTCCCATTATAACCCCTTTTCATTTACTGGCCAGAGTAAGTGGCCAGGCAGAAGTGGGGAAGTAAGATGCACTCTTTGAAGAGCTGCAGTAACTTGCTTTCTCCTTCCCAAACCCTCCCTACCCCCAAGCAAGAAGGAAGCAACGGATGAATTGTGACACAGAGGTGTGTCTCTAAGGCAGAATACCACCTTGGAGCTCTTCCTGGGGCCTTGCTCCAAACTGTGCCTACCCCAAAAAGATGTAAATGATGCATTTTGATCCTGATCCAACTTTCTATTGATTTCAATGGGATTAGGATCAGGGCCTTAAGGATGCAGCTGAATGATAAAATTTGATTGACAACAATTTCTGTTAAAATACCTAGTATGCATTATGGTTAAGAACTGTTCATCACCATATAAAGAGAATACTAGCAGGGAGTGGCCTTAGTGAAGTGCACACCTGTCATAAAAGTAGTATTATATTATTACAATGGTTCCTAGAGGCCTCAACCCAGATTGGAGGACCATGGTGCTAGGCACTGCACAAACACAGTAAAGAGAGTCCCTGTTTGAAATAGCTTACAATCTAAATAAATAAGACAAAATGAATGGTGGAAGGGAAACAGAGGCACATTCATGCAGTAGGTCAGTGCAATGCTGAAACTAGAACCCATGTCTCCAGATTCCTAGTCTAGGGCTCTGTTGACTACAGTAACTCCTCACTTAAAGTCGTCCCGGTTAACATTGTTTCACTGTTATGTTGCTGATCAATTAGGGAACATGCTCGTTTAAAGTTGCACAATGCTCCCTTATGATGTTGTTTGGCAGCTGCCTGCTTTGTCCAGTGCTTGCAGAAATAGCAGCCCGTTGGAACTAGCTGGTGGGGGCTTAGAACCAGGGTGGACCGGCAGCCCCCCTATCAGCTCCCCTAAATCCCCTGTGCGGCACCCACCCAGCAGGCTATCAATTGCCGGGCAGTTCAGCTGTCCCTCCCCGCACTGCCATGTGCTGCTCCTGCCCTCTGCCTTGGAGCTGCTCCTGGGAGCCTCCTGCTTGCTATGTGGGGGGAGGGAGAAGAGGGGGCGGGGGAAGGAGAGGGGTCCTAATGTCAGGTGTCCCCCTCCCCCCCGCTCCTTTATCCCATTGGGCCATCTCCACAGAGCAGGGGGGACACAACAGGGCTCAGGATGGAGAGAACTTGCTGGCAGCAGCTGCTGCCTCAACTTGTTGATCTACTTAAAAAGGCAATATACTTAGAGGGGGGTCAGTGTACTTAAAGGGGCAATGCATGTCTCTCTCTGCCATTGTTGTTTCCCCTCCCTCCATTCATGCTGCCTTGTAGAGTGTGAGGCTACATTAACAACGTGTTAACCCTTGAGGGCTCAGCCAAATGCTAGTTCATCATTTAGCAGTAAGGCATTCCCTGGGAAATATCCCACCCTCTTCCACCCTCTGACTTCACCACCTCAACCAAGCTTCACAATTATCATTGCTGTGTACAATATTAAATTGTTTAAAACTTATATTGTGTATATGTCTGTATATATATATAAAATATAGTCTTTTGTCTGGTGAAAAAAAATTCTGTGGAACCTAACCCCTCCATTTACATTAATTCTTATGTGGAATCGGATTCTCTTAACATTGTTTTGCTTAAAGTAGCATTTTTCAGGAACATAACTACAATGTTAAGCGAGGAGTTACTGTACACCACAATGTTAGAATCAAAAGAGTCTGCGGCAGTTTGGAATGGCAGGTGGCAGTTGGCTGAGCTGAGTTTCTGCTGTAGGGTAGACAACTTTATATTCTGGTTGAAACACCACAAAAAGCCCTTTTGGTTATCGCACAGGGTATGCCTGTACTTGGTGCAGGGGGTGTAATTCCCAGATTGAGGGCACATAGTTGGGCTAGCTTTTATTGAACAAGCAAGCTAAAAATGGAAACTAGCTGCAGCAGTGTGAGCTGTGTGGGTGGGGGGAAGAGGGGCTAGCCACCCCAAGTTTGTATCTGTCTGAGACCCTAGGCATGTACTTGGCTAACCTATTCCAATGTTTGCGCTGCTGTGACTACACACTATTTTTAGTGCACTAGTTCAATGAAAGATAGTGTGAGTATGTCTCCTTGAGCTGGGAATGACAGCTCAAGCTCCAAGTGTAGACCTGTCCATAGAATCAGCAGCTACTGAAAACTGACAAAGTAAACAAAATGAGCCTGTTTCTTCTCTCTCATAATTTTTACATCAGTGCAATTCCATTGATTCCAGTAGAATTACTTTTGATTTACGCTAGTTTTAGTCATAGGAGGATCCAGACCAGTCTTTGGGGAGCAGTAGATAAGTAGGTACATTAACTGAAGATAAAGGGGACCCCCCATTTTAGGCAGTCCCCTGGCCACTGTAGAGCTACCAGAATGGCTCCATACAAGCAACTCTTCTGCCCCCCAAGGCGCGTGTCAGGGAGCGGTAGGGCATGATCAAAACCTGAGGCTGCTCTAACTTACACTGAAGTCCAGGTAGGACCCCAGTTAACCTGAGAGTACAAGAAGTGCCAAGATTGCTTACCCTGTTCCATGCCTGCAGGAATGGACAAGTAGGGGCAGGGACTTCTGACTGGAAAAAGGACTGAGGACCAAATCTGGTTCTTTGAACAAAGTCTAAGTTGTTAAGCTTTTCAAATGGAATATCAGTATAGACTGTGCGGGAGAACAGGATTCTGTTTCCCAGGTATAGGAATGACTGCTTCTCTTTCATTTCCCTTTATGCAGAGAGTATTGTTGAAGGGATACAAGTGATTATGGCCACATATAGACTTCTTTGACTTGTCGCTACTCAAGCTCTTCCCTACTTCAGCAATGATATGTGACATGTAATGGTTTGGGAGCTATCTATAATGAATAGTGGAACCATGATGGTACTGCTATAGTTTCAGCAAAACATACCTGGAGAAGGAGAGGAGGCAAGATTTAAGTTAAAGAGTAACTGAGTAACTTCTGCAATATTTAGGTTAAAGATTTTTTGAAGAGTTTCCATGTAAATTAATGCAAGGATACTAATAGTTTAGTAATTAGATTATTGGGTAAAGAAGTTACAATAGTAAGAAGTGAGAGTAAAAATAAAGGAGCTTTTAAAGAGGAAATTGTTTGTAGGGTTCACAGCTTTCATTTTAGCAGGGCAAAACTTTTCCTGGAATCCCAACTATGGAAAACAAACAACTGCCAATGACATCCTCAACACTTGGATAAGTATCAACCCTGTTTTCTTTAACTGGCCGGGGTTTTGTTTAAGGGGGTGGCTTTTATCTATGGATTATTGGCAGCTGTCATGTTCTGCATGAGGGAGAAAAAACTGTTTATTTTGTCCTGTTTATTAGCAGGAAGAGAAATGTCCAGCACCACTGCAAGAAATGGAGGGCCCACTCCTGCTCTCAGTGGAGTGTCTGATTAATTGGAAACAGAATTGGGTCTCAAACAGTTGCAGTTTGAATTCTCTTGGTCTCGAAATGCACTGGACATTATCAGATTCCTGAGGCCCTGATGCTGGGTACAGAGTGGGATGTAGGAATAAGAATTCCTACTATCCCACACCTTTGCCAACCAAGGATGTTTTACAGTAGTAAGCAAAGCTTTCAATATGTGTATTTGTACTGGGTACCTTCCCCCAACCTTGACTGAGCTGGACAAAAGGATCTATCCAATAGAGCCTGCTCTGTTACTCAGTTAAGCATCTAGCCAGTAGAGGACACCATAAAAGAGATCTGCTTGGGCCAACTTTTTATGCTCAACATGGACCCATCCTGACCCTGAGAGGGTTGGGTCATTTTATGAACCAACCATTCCCTAATGCCTATATGCACTGTTCCTGCCATGTGCTTCCCCCTGCTGCTATGCAGGGTATACTGTGGAGTGAGAGATACAGTGACTCTTTGGCATTCTCACTATGCAGCACACACAGAACAGCAAGGTGGCAGTGGTCAGCAGGAGTGGACCCAGCTGCTGCTAAGGCACTGACCCTACAGGCAGGAAGAAATCTGATCCGACCCTGGTTGTTTTCCTACTTGACTCAGATCCAGCACTTTTAGTCAGATCCTACTAGGCTTAAGTTGGGTTTCAAGGCTCTACTCCATAATGCTAAGGGAACAGAAAAAGGAAGTAACATCCTGATGTGGTGGGGAAAGCTGATGGCTGCCCGTGAGAAGGAGTAACAGGTTGGATGCATCAGCCTCAGAGCTGGATGTGGAGGGAAGGCTGGGAAGTAGGTAGTGGGGGGAAGTAGGAGACTGGAAAAGTGAGAGCCGAGGAGAGAGACAGAGGTAGCTGCAACTGGAAGATACAGGGCAGTGGCCTGCAAGCAGTAGATGTGGGATAATTGCATGTGACAACAGTATGACCGTGCTCATGGCCCCAACAGGACACAGACAGAAGAGCTGGGTTTTTGCTTCAGTGGTTATGGGAATGAGGAAGGATTAGAGGGAGTATCCCTGACAGTAGGTTGGAGGAGACTTATTATTTTATTATTTGTATTACCATGGAGTATATAGTCCTTTATACCCTGTACTGGACTGAACTGCAGTGATCTTCATTGTAACTATTAAAGTAATTGGGCTTAGGGTATTTCCTCCTTATGGTTTCTGGCAGGCTTAGTAAAGTAATTCTCTCTAGAGTGGTGGTTCTCAACCTATTTACCATTGTGGGCTGCATATGCAGCTCTCTGTGTGTTATGTGAGCCACATCTGCACAATATATATACTACCTGTATGGCCCTGAGGATGTCACATAGGTCGCAGCTGTATGCTGATTGGGCTACAAGCAGCCCACAGGTTGAGAGCAGGGATTCTCAACCTTTTTCTTTCTGAGGCCCTCCCCCCCCAGCATGCTATAAAACCTCCACGGCCCACTTGTGTCACAACAACTGATTTTCTGCATATAAAAGACCGGGTAGCAAACAGGGCAATTGGTTGGGGCCCCATACCACAGGGTGCCCTATGAAGCTAAGCTGCTCAGGCTTCGGCTTCAACCCCAGGTGGTGGGGCTCAGGGCCTCGAGCTTCAGCCCCATGCAGTGAGGCTTCAACTTTCTGCCTTGGGCCGCAGTGAGTCTGATGCTGGCTCTGCTTGACGGACCCCCTGAAACCTGCTTGCAACCCCGCAGGGGGCCCCGGATCCCTGGTTGAGAACCATTGCTCTACAGCATGGTGGGTCCCCATAAACTGTCATAGAACCTGTAAAGACTAGTGTTCCTACCTTGTGGTATGCAGGGCACACTACTAGATATTTAGTGGGATTGGGGTAGTGGGCATTCACCCATGAAAGCTTATGCTCCAATACATCTGTTAGTCTTTAAGGTGCCACAGGACTCTTCGTTGCTTTTAACACTCACAGTGCCATTCTGCAGTGTGATTTGACTACAAAACAAAGTGACAACTTTTGGCCAGAACCTGGACTGAATTCTATGAGTTTTGTCTTCACGGGTGTGCAGAGTTATTGTAGTGGCAGTACTCAGGTAGTTAAAGCTAAACACATGCATAAGTCTTTGCAGGATTGTGGCGTAAATCTGTAACTTCATAGAAAAGTGGGCTTTAAGAAATTATCTGGTGTTGAGCTCTCCTCCAAAGTGATGTTTCGGTTAATGCCAAAATAAATCTGAAAGAGATAGTTACAACTCTGGTCCTTTATGGCTTTGAATGTTACTATTATATAATTTCTGACCATCTTCCTAGGTGCATCATCCAAGGTGCATGGATAGGGCCCTACCAAATCCATGAAAAACACATCACGGACCTTGAAATCTGGTCTTTTGTTTGCTTTTACCCTATACTGTACAGATTTCATGGGGGAGACCAGCATTACTCAAATTGGGGGTCCTGACCAAAAAGGGAGTTGCAGGGGGGAAGGTCAGAAGGTTATTTTTTTGGGGGTGGGGTGTCACAGTATTGTCACCTTTACTTCTGTGCTGCCTTCAGAGTTGGGCGACCGGAGAGCAGCGGCTGTTGGCCGGGCACCCAGATCTGGAGACAGTGCCACACCAGCAGCAGCGCAAAAGTAAGGGTGGCAATATCATACCATGCTGCTCTTACTTTGTGCTGCTGCCTTCAGAGTTGGGTGGCAAGAGAGTGGCAGCTGCTGACTGAGGGCCTAACTCTCCAGGCAGCAGTGCAGATGTAAGGGTGCCAATACCATACCAGGCCATCCTTCCTTTGTGCTGCTGCTGATGGTGGCTCTGACTTTAGAGTTGGTTTCCCAGCCAGAAGCCACTGCTCTCCAGCTGCCCAGCTCTGAAGGCAGCGCTGCTGCCAGCAGCTGTGCAGAAGTAAAAGTAGCACTACCCCCCCTTTTGGAGTCAGGACCCCTACAATTACAATACTGTGACATTTCACATTTAAATAGCTGAAATCATGACATTTATTTTTAAAATCCTATGACTGTGAAATTGATCTAAGTGGATCATGAATTTGGTAGGACCCTAGGCACGGAGCATGGTGTGTAATATTAATGACTTTCAGTGTTTCGTTTTCTGGTATACCCAAAGATGCGGACTACACGTGGATTTCTAAGGCTGTGGAAAATACCTGTGTACTATCCTATTGCACTGTGGGAGAAATAGTTATGCTCCTGCATGGAAAGACATTAACCTAGAAATAGTGCGGATGAAGGAAGGGAACCTTAACTAGGACGTTTCCCGGCTATTTCAGTCTTCACTCCCCAACCATCGGCACCTTGTTTCCAGGCACTTGTTAGGGTATGTGTGGTTAGGTTAGCGCTAAGTCCGAGGGCGCGCTCCCCACATGCCCGCCGGGGTAGTGGGCACACTGGCCGCAAGCCCACCCCAGCGTGAGGTTCAGCTCCCTCAGCCCCCCCCCCCCACGCCCAGTTGTGTCGTCCGCCCACCCTTTCTGATTGGCTAAGCGCTTCAATCCGAACCTCACATTTTCCACATCCGATTGGCCCAGCCTCCCGCCTATCTTCCCAAGAAGCCCCGCCTCTCTTTTTCTCTCCCTCCCCCGAAAATCTCGGCCCCCTCCCCCGTCTCTCTCCTTCCTTGCGTGTAGCTGCCGCTGAGGCTGGCTGGCCCCGCTGCACGGAGGAACCGGCAAGCTCTGCGTGCGCGCGGCGCAGCCTCCACCCCGGTGCGCACAGCCCCGTAAGTGCGAGCGAGAATGAGAGCCCGAGAGCAGCCACCAGCAGCCGCGCCGCACCAGCCCCCGGCGCAGGACTAGAGCAGGGAGAGACTGAAGGGGGCACGGAGGCAGCGTGAATCCTCTGGCAGACTCCCACTCGCTGGCTCACCTGCCATCCCCATCGCTCCCTCCCTCCTCACTCGTTCTCTCCCCTCCCCTCCTTCCCACTCACACTCTCCCTCCTCTCCTCCTCCTCTGTCTCACTCCTTCGCTTCCCCTCTCCCCCCTCCGATCCCCCCGTCTCCCTTCTGCTCCTGGCACCGCACTGCAGCTGCTCCTCCGGCCAGTCCCGCCGCCTTCTCTCCCCTTCCCCCCCGGGCCAGCCCCGCCAGCCCCAGAGCATCCTCGGCACCCCGCGCGGAGCTCTGCCGTCCCGAGGGGGGACAGAGAACGGGACGAGCTCCGTCCCCTCCCCGCCCGGCCCCCCGCCTCCCCAAGGAAGAGACCATTCTGCTCCTGGCCGCGGCGAACATGATGGCGGCAGCTCCCATCCAGCAGAACGGGACCCACACCGGGGTTCCCATAGACTTGGACCCGCCGGACTCCCGCAAAAGACCGCTCGAAGCGCCCCCCGAAGCCGGCAGCACCAAGAGGACCAACACGGGCGGTGGGTATCTCCCCTCCCCCCGCAGCACCCTCCTCCCGCCCGCCCACCTTCCCTCCTACCTGCCCCGGCGGGAGGCCCTTCCCGGCGGCCGGGGGGCTGAACTGCCCCGGAGAATTCACAGGGGGTCCGGCGCAGTTGTTCCAAAAGGGTAAAAACCGAACGGGGGGTGGGGAGCGCCCGGTACTCCCGGGGTTGAACCAGCCGTACGCCGCCTGCAGCTGCCGGGACCCGGCTCCCTGCCCTCCCGCGGACGGGGCCGCGCCACAGGGCCGGGGGCCGGAGGGGAGCGGAAGGCTGCACCCCGGGAACACTCACCCCCTGCTGGACACAGCCACCTCCTGACCCCGCAGCGCGGCTCGGGCCGGCCGGGGAAGCGGCTCTGCCCTGGGGCCGCGCAGAAGGCTGCGGAGGGGACTCCGTCCGGCGGGGGGGGGGGCACTACTCCTGGGGTGCAGCAGCCTTAAACTTATCATTCATCAAAATGGCGTCGGTTTTCAGCATCTAGCAGTCTTTGGGGTTTAGTATCCATTGGGGGTGGGTGTGCAGCCGTGACCCTACAGGGGCTGGAGTGGGCACAGGGGGCTCCTGCTGCCCCAGCACCCTCCCGATCCGTTGGCGAAGATAAATAAATAAATGACAGCTGGGTGGCAGGGGGATGGCGAAGGCGCTCTCCGCCTTTTCCATCCGCTGCCTCACAAGCTGGATTTAAATCTTGACCGGGGTTTCCCGTTTCCTTGGCCTCACTTCGTCTGTCAGTGTGACACTGTTGCGTTGATTTGGCTTGTTGGGGTTGGGGGGTGTTGGAGTGGGGGGAGTTGTCTCTGGTGCGGTGACTTGTTAGTTAACATCCTGCTCTTCCTGGATGAGATGAGTTATAACGGGACTAGCATCTTCTCTATTCATTTGCACTGGAGTCATCATAACAATGCACCGAGGCAGAGGTGAATTTATTCATCCAATATTAAGAAAAGCAGTCTGTATTATAATATATTGTACCTATATATAATATAAATGGGGACTGTGGTATTCCATCTGCACTGTTTGGGATGCTTATACCCTTTCATAGGGAAAGTGAGATGGACCTGGACCTACTCCTGTTTATTTTTTAAACAAACTTTATGGAGAACGCTATATGATAAAATGTTGAGATTAAATCAAATTGGAGATTGGTTTTCAGTCATTTAAAAAAAACCCTATCCTTGTATAGCTTTCACTTTTTTCAGAGCCAGTGTTCTAAAAGTCCTTAGACTCATTGCTGCTGGATCAGTAAGGGAAGGGAGCACAGTTGCAAAATGTGGCTGGGAAACATTCGTTTCATTCATTGTATATATTTTCCTGTTTTGATTGTAGTTTTTTTTAATCCAGTGGTGGTGGGAGGATTGGCATTATCACTTTTACGTGTATTTAAAATAAGGGATTTAAGCTTTTGATCAATTGGGAAAAATTCTTCTTAATGTCTTTTAATTAATGAGCTTAAAAGAGATCACTGTCGCCTAAGAAGTGCTAAAGAAATACATCAGGATTACTTAGCCAAGTGATTCCATCCACACCATGTTGAGTTGTTTTCTTGGCAGTGGCTAAAATGCTTGGAAAATAAAACTCCACATTTTGGGTGGGTTTTTGGTAGGAAACTAGTTGTTTTGCACACTTAAGAAGAAAGCAGGCAATAGGTAATTACTGTTCTCATGCGTTTGCTAATGTCAAACAAAGAGCCCATCACTTTATCATTCTTTCCTTTTTTTTTTTAAGTTTTGGCATTTCTGTAGCAGTATTTTTAGGGAAGGGTGTGATTTGTCGTCATGCACGTTTTGTGCACTTTTTTTTTTAAAGGGGTCAATTCATTTCATTGTATCATGGTAACCACAGATAGAACTGCAAAATTCCACCTTCAGAAATACAACTCAATTTTTGTCATTTGTTTTCATGCTTTCAGAAAATTAAGGAAAATGTATAGATTCTTTAATTTCCACAGAGTGAATATGGCAAATGCATATTCCACGCATTTCTTATAGAATGATGCAACTGGTTAGATGTATAGTTGTGCACATATTAATAGGTATGTTCACTTATTTACTGATATTTTGTTTTTTGTGGGCATGGTGGAGAACAAATGTTTTGTAAACCAAATTAACCTTGCATATCTCAATTTTTCAGAGGATGGCCAGTATTTTCTAAAGGTCCTCATACCTAGTTATGCTGCTGGATCTATAATTGGGAAGGGAGGACAGACAATTGTTCAGTTGCAGAAAGAGACGGGGGCGACCATCAAGCTGTCTAAATCCAAAGATTTTTACCCAGGTAGGTGCAAATATTAGCAGATTACTTTTAAATCCCTAGGGAAATACATACATGATGTGTGTGGTTTATGCATTGAAGAGTGATCTTCTCAGAGCATATGAACAGTCTTATCTTAATTTGTTTATGGAATTGACTGGGTACTATCTAATAATTTAGTGGCCATAAAGTATGGCTAAATTTATTTAGAATATTACTGTAGGAAAACATTTTTGTGACTATATTTTCTGAGCACTTTTTATTACCAAAAAAAATCTACTTTTAAAGAACCAACTTTGACAGGTGGCATTAAAAATGGGTCTTTCTGAAGTTTTCAGGTATCATTGTAAGGCAATTAAGCTAGAATAAATAAAAATGAGAGGTTGTTTCTTAAAGAATGGGCCATTTACTTTAAATCCCTTACGTATCTTCTTTCTGCATCATTGTTTTGTTCACTGGCCCTGAAGTGAAGTAAAGAGGACAAGTGCTACTGCTCTTCAGATGTTTTCTTTAGATTATGTTTAATATGACTACAAAAGGAAAATCTATAATGTTATGAAAGGAAATATAATACTTCAGATGAATAAGAAAATAGGCGTGTTTTGTGCATACTGTATTTACGCAAACAACAAAGCATTCAATATTTATATGCATAGAGTGCCTATTGTTAGTCTTTTCTCATTTTTGATCAAAATGTTATAAATAGCAGGTCATGCATAATGAGCTGCATCATTTTGAACTTCTGCAAAATATTTCTGTGGTTCCATGTAGAGTTTGACTTTCTAAAGATTAACAAATTAGTATCTGTTAATTGGACTTCTAGTCTGAGTTGAAATCTATCTAATTTTTTATTGACTGCTAATAATTTACTACACAGCTATCGTTTTGCCAGTGTTCTGGTTTTGCAACTTTGAACTGTGGCTAGTAATTCAGAGCCGAGGTGCCTAGATATTGTTGATATTTGTTTTTTTGTAGAGAAGATAAAGCTGTTTTGCATTTGGTGAGCTAATTCAGCAAGATGACTGAATTTTCTAAAACAGCAAAGACAGCTGGCACGAGTGTAAGCAGAGCATGAGCATTTGGAGTATTTCAGTTTCCTGTCCACTCTGTTTCACTGTCAAGCAGAAGTGGATCATTTATTCTCTATGGAAAGATTGTAATTATTTTGAAATTGTCATTTTGATATGGAAATGGAAAATGCACCTGTTATTTTTCTGCCTTATGGATGCAATTTATAGTGTTCTAATGTACTAACACAATTAAAAGGACACGTTTAGATTTTCTATGGAATGAAATAGTTTTATAATTGCTGTTCATTGTCATTCAGAAACTTTTGTTGTTTTGCCATTACTTTTTTTGCCTTAGGAAAGTTTTGGTCTCACAATTCTTATATTCTGAAAGGTGTATTCGGGTGAAAAAATCAGTGCAGGATTGTGAAAACTCTGTGGAGAAATAAAATCATTCAAAAGAGCCTGATTGCGGAATTAATAACGTAATCTGGGAAAAGAGCTGCAATGGTAAATTAAATTCACTGTCAATAGATGAAAATGAAATAGATTCTTTGCATTATACATGAGGTGGTATCAGATGTGCAAGGATGTTACAGAAAATTGGTGTTTATGAAGGGTATTCCAAATACTAAATTACATGCCTTTTCATTTGACTATAGTTTATTTACAGTGAGTTGGAAAGGACGCACCAAAGATTATATCTTTTGTTCAGTACTCTAACATAGTTATTTTGTTCTTTTCTGATTAAATCAGAATTACATACTTTTTTGTTCTGTAAATTGTGTAGATACAGCAGGATCAGCAGGAGTGTCCTTTGAAAAATTAAAAATTAGGCAAGCCAGAATGAGATGAATTAAAAAAATGTCTAATGTTTCTGTGACGTAACAGATTCTCTCTGAAGGAAATACCAGGACAAGAGAAGACTTGGTACAGTTTAATTTTACCAAGTATAGGTCAATGTCCAGTTAGACATTATACAGTCTGTTTTATATATGTAGCCACACTGTAGGTCATTTAGCAAATTAATGATTTAGACATAATTTTAAGATGGACTGTTATTTGCTGCAGCATGGACAGATGAGAAAAATGGATTCTCTTGTAGCTGGATCTTGTTAGCCTTTCTGTTTGCATTTGTCCACGAGCCTGTGGAATTTTCTGAGGTCCTGGCATTCTCCAAGCTGATGACTTTTTTGGGTTTCTTCCAGCCCTCTTACATGAGGGATAAAAACCATGCTAATCTTATACTAGTCCAAAATGTAGGGCTATGATTCATATTATTGAGGATATTTTTATAGAAGTATGCAGTTATCTGAAAACCTATTTGGGTGTATATATGTTCCTTAACATGTTGGCTAACATATCTATAGTTACATTAAATATCTATTTTGCAAACACTATGTTTGTGAGGTTGCTGTTGAGCTTAAATTTTAGTGAGAAGGAGAGGAGTAACTGAAAGAGAAAGTTCAGCACGGCTATTAAGAGTATAGATGATTTGCAAGGGTGAAGGATTGGTATATTAGTCACGAGTTCTTCACTGTGTGATCTAATGGTTTCTTATGGTACAGGTATTCAGTATACAGAGTAAGTCTGTCAGAATAATTTTTATGTTTGTGCTTAAGAAAACTATTTACGGTAGCTTTAGAATTAAGAAGAGAGATCTAATTATAAGAAGTAGAAAAGAAGCCTGTATTTCTAAAGTATTTTATTAAATGTTCTAGTTCAATAAAGTAAAAGAGAGTTCATGGGCTTTATTAACAGTTGTGTGTCTTCTGTTGTATCATATCAGGAGGCTTCTTTTTATTTTTAATTTTTCTTTTTTTTTGTAAATCCTATTTCTCTTGCTGTTGCAAGACACTTTCCCTCTAGATTATCAAGTAACTTTTTAAAAATTGTATTGACCCATACAATTATACTTTCTGGTCATCTCGTTTAGAATATATTTTATGTATGAATCTTTTCTATTCATATTGTCTGCCTCGACAAATAAATCTGAAGTGAAATTATATTATTTAAAAAATGTGGGAGTAACATTTTCTGTTACAAGGTTCCAATTCTATTTTTGGCAAGTGGCTTCTAATCCAAAATCTGAAATACTGATATTGCCATGATACTAATTATTAATGAAGTAAAACTGTTTAAAGAAGGTGTTGCCGTGAAAAGTTGGAGTTTTGTGTGCACTTAAATTTTGCACAGTGTAAAAAGAGAACCACAAGGTGATACTTCTCATGTTTGAACTCACTGTTTTATCCAGTGCTCCATTTTTCAGAAATATAAAGATTGCTGGCCTGAAAACCACTCTAGGTATATTCCTCCTTGTTTTCCTAAACCATTGCTAGTGAATGTCTTTACTCTTTCTTTCTTATGTAAAATTATATAATCACATTGTTTATCTTACAACAGGATCTTTCCTAGCTTCAGAAGCTTAGTGCTTGGGTGAATTTGAGCTAGGTTCATGGTTTTTCAAATATGTTGTAATATGCTAACTGAAATATATTAGAATATAGATAAAATGATATGAAGATGAAATTGGGGCTAAGATATTTTATTACTCTTAATTAATAAATTAGCTGCTTTTTATTTTATGAAAGACAAACTTGTAATCGGGTAGTCCCCAAACTTGGTATGGGACATTTAAGGTGGAAGAGTTATTTTCCGTACAATCAAAATGCACGCTTAAGAAAAAGGCAAAGTATACAAAACATATTTTGTGTCTGATAATGCTGTTTTGTATTTACTAAGTGGATTGTCTTAGGCATTCATCCTGCATGTGAAAATGATATATATAAATTAGTGCATTATTTAGGTGATTTCACAGCTATCTTTGGTGTGACTGTCCTCTGAAAAGTATTTGTGTGTTGACTTTTAAAACTTTTGAAAGTGAATTGAGTGTGAAATACACAACTTTACTGAACATTTAAATTGAATAAATCTAGCTTCATTACTCATATTATACTGTGTTAGGCAGGATGAAGGCATGCTACATCAAGCTTGTTTCTCCACTGTTTTTTCCCCTTCGTGTAATAAAGGAGGTGTAACATTTTTAATTTTTAGTTTAAAACTAGTAGGTTCTCATTGGAAAAATACATCCAACTCCTTTTTAAAAAAACAAAACTGCAAATAGTTTACTTGGTTATATTAGTATTAATATTCAAAATGAAGAGAAAATGTTATGTCTTAAGACCTAGAGAAGAGAATTATGGGATAAAAATTAGTTCAGCTTGTAGCATTTTGGTGTATTGATGTATCTTGGGTTTTATTCCCTGATATTTGAGAATTTTATCACAGATTTCTGAAACGTTGTCAACAAGAAAGTAAGGACTTCATAAAAAATAAATAAATTCTAAGGCTTGACAAGCTATATTGCAGACTCTTACTCACCTGAGTGATCCTATTTACAACAATAGAATTGTATGAATAAGGACTGCTCATGTAAGTAAGAGTTTCTAGGATAGAGCTCTTACAGCTGCGTAGATTTGCAGACTTGTTCTAGTTTCTTAGCTTTCTACTAGTAAAAAGCCAAGGGTTGATTGCCAGCTGTTCAGAGGGAGAATTCTCAATAGGACAGCTGTCAGTTGCCTGGTTACTGGGACAGAATTAAAAAAAAGTTAGCTTCCTAACTGAAAGGTCCTCAATATTTTACATTCAAAAGGAAACTGAAAATGAATGTCTGCACTCACTATGATCTAGAGAGAGTTGTACATCTAGCTCCCTTGTGCGTCTATTACTTACTAATTTCCCTTCATTTGGAAGAGGATTATAGTAGTTTTAATGATTTCATGTTCTATAGGTGTTATGCATCTAATTTTTTCTAAGAAAGGGGTTTTCTGTGTTAGCTGAATAGGTCTTTGGTTGACTTTTTGTTGAATTATTGAATGAGTTTGCAATTTCAAAAATAGTAAAAAGGAAAATTGAAAACAAATAAGTTATGTAGACTTTTTGTGCTGCATTGAAATGGCTAGCTAACTCTTAACAATAATATTCATACAAACCTGTTACGTGAAATAAAGATAGCAGAATAATGAACAAAACTCTAAGACCATCACATGGAAATGAAAACCGCCTCCAACTTTATTCTTGTTGTTTATTATGTGACAGAATTTCTCTATCAGAGAATGTTTTATTGTTTAGAAGTAGATTAAAAGGTTCCTAATGACAATATACTGAACTTGTTTTTTTTTCATATAGTCAAGTTATGTGTAAATTGAATGGATGCGGCAGAAACCTGTGTTTTGCACCCTCATTTTGGGGCACTGCAGAATTCTGGGGGGAAATCATTTAAGAAAAACATAATTTTGTATAAGAATTAAAATGACAATCTAAACCATTTCCCCCACTCTTCATCCTTGCACATAGTTCAGAACTGCCATGTAGCATTTCAGTGGTTGGTTGGTTGTGGAGGCAGGATCAATGTACTAATCTGTGGTCTACATAATGAAGGCTTGGAGACAATATATAAAAAATCACTCTCCAAACAGCAATTCAGTTTTCATAAAAAAGAATCTTCTCCTCTCAACTTCTGTAATATGAGAAACATGCTTTTTTTTTTTTAAATTGAAATGGAGGTAAATCCTGAATACGTTGATGGAAAAGGAATTGTATCAGGACCTTAGTGATCTTGATTCTTCGCTAATTAATATCGTGGATGTCAGCATTCTCAATTGTAGTTAACCACAAAATTTAATCTCACCTATTTTCAGTGGCTAGGAAACAAAAAACTCTACTTTAAGTTTGTCAGGCTACAGCTTTTAGAAATAGAACTTGTGGGGGGGATTGGGAGGAGGGTTTGTGCCTGATTGCCTTCTCATTTCCATCTTTGGATACAGCTCTAGTATGAAGTTAAACAACATCTGTAGAGATCTGACTGACAAACATCTCTCTGGGACTCATCATTGCAGCTTGCAGCAGGTGCACTCCACTTTGTAGCCCTTCTCAAAAAGAGGTTAGCTTGTTTTTAACATTTATCAGTAGACCAGTGGGAGTGAATGACTTGGTAAAGAGCATGGGGGTTGTCAGTTGTCCAGTGCTGGAATGCTGCAGGTAATTGGGCTGGACTGGTGGGAACTGTGGTAGTGTGCTTCTCACGTTGCACTGCAGCTGCTGTTGATCTTAATTAATCTGACCCTCTGAGGCTGCAGTGTCATGGTATAAAATGCAATACATACCAGAAATGGAAAGACTGCTTTTTCAAGTCCTCCTTATTGATGATTGTTTGTAGGTGGGCTTTTTTGGTTTCAGCCTCGGATTTGTTAGATACTAGTGTAAAATGTTGACATACTTTTGTTTAAAGCTGTAATTAATGGTAAACAGGAAAACCTTTATCTGTGAATTAATAAAGTTGATAACTATGATTTTTGAATAGATTGCTAGTATAGTGGACTTAACAAAAATATTCTTGTTACCAAAATAAAAACAGAAGTATAGTTGTATATCAATGAAATATCTATATTGTTCAGACAAGTTGGGTGGGAGAGAGGGAAATATAAGAATTAAAAATAAACATAGTTAAAATATTTAATGGAAAATTAACTTCACATTTCTATTGTAGTTTGAATGATCGTTTTATTTGGGAACTTAAAATTCCTTCCTGGTTTACTGTAAAATATTTATGCAGTGGGGTATGTTAAATGTATGCTTTGACTTGTTTAATTCTGATTTATGTATAGCATTTTCTTTACATATTTTTAGTATATCATATTAAACTGGAATTTGGTAATTTGTTGTCTGAATAAACTTACGTTTGTGATTTCAGTTTTTTAGTATTAGTCTTATTTTCCGTTGAGACTAACAGTCCTCCTCTTTGCTTCTGTGGCACAGCCGTGGGGAAATTATATCAAGTTCCTTATGTATGCTTTCTATTACTCCAACACAGAAATATCTAAATAGTGTCGAGCTGAGAGACCTTTTAAATGTCAGATCGCTGGTTAATAAGGCTCTACTCCTTTCCATTATTTTTGTTTTGTTTTCTGTATACACAGTTAATACTAATTTTGAAAACCTGACGAATCCTAATTTCAAATTGTTGTTGTTCAGAGGTTTATAAAGACTGGTTAGATTGCTCTTGTGTTTTTTCATTTGAAGAAAAATGTTTTGTCAGAGTACCTTATATTTTAAAATGTTCACTTTTGGTATTACTAGTTTCTAATAGTAAACAGAAAACGTATTTTATCAACCATCTAAATTCAATACCTGTTATTCAGTTAACATGCTATTCTCCTAACATCTTTCATAATTAAATGTGGCTACTTTTTTTTTAATAAGGATTATTTGATACTGAGTACTCTTGCTAAGGAAATTTTTTAAGAACTAAGTTCCTTTTGAAATTACATGATGGGCCCATGTCAGTGATCATTTAAGGGCAACATTTTGGGACTGGTATCTAAGTCTGTTTCCAGTTGGAAGATTACTGATGACTTGACCCTTTTCTTTTCAATATTTATTTTCCAGTTATATTTACTCTTTTTTATCAATTAAATGCCGTATGTCATCTGTAAAGAATCTTGGGTCAGGTAAAAATTTTGAGGCTATGTGCCCAATATAGCCTTTGCAAGTACCACTTATGTGAGTCAGGGACCAGGTTAATTGTCATATGTTGGCACTCTGTAAAAATACAAACACTGAGTCCTCAGATATGAGGATCTGCAGAGGGTTGTTCAGATTATTCCAACCAAGGAAGAGAAATAGTATACAAATGAGAATATTCACTGTCATATTTAGAAGTAACTTTTGATTATAAGGAAGCCTGATATTCAGACAAAAAATTATATTTGTTTGGTCTTATAGATTTTCATTGTGGAAAGACTAAACATCTGTTTTCTATCATTGATCTGTTACTGCATCCTGCAGGGCCTGTCATCTCAGCATTGACAGGATCAGATGAAAAACACAATCAATGTTTTGACATTTTTTGAGAATCATTCAGGTAAGATCATTTGTTATGCAGAACTAAAATGATATTTATGGCCACTGATAATATTTCACCAATTGGAGTCCTTGTATTGTCAGTCATTAATTACATTAGTACACAAAGACCCTCTGTGTGTCTTTGTTCCCATTTAAAAGCACTCCTTTTGTGCCTAGTTCAGTGACATTTAGTGCACCTGTGATTTCCCTCATAAATAGCTTCTGAAATTCAGGATAACCTCTGCCTCGCCCCCTATTCCCTCCCTTCCTTTAGAGTGGCACCTATTCGGCTTGGATCAAGAAGTATATTATGTACCCCTAGAGTTCTTGAAAAATACTCATTAACAAAAATTACATACTAGTGACTCCAGTTCTTTTGAAAGATGCTGTATTGACAGTGTAGGAGACTGGAGTTTTCTGTCTATAGAACTAGGCAGGCAAAGTTTCCTTCCTATCACCGCACCAATGTGACTTAACTCTCATCTGCAGATATTTGGTAAAAAGGTTCTAGTACTTAAATGAATGTTTTCTGTTTATATATAATCACATAGGTTGTGAACTGAATCATGAGAAAGTTAGAAAATGCCAGTCTTAATTCAACCTTAATTCTGCTCCCTTTGTGTGTCCAGTGTGTGACTTGAATGAATCAGTTCTCTATCTTGGGGGTGGGAAAGGTGAGAGGAGGGACAGGATGTGAACATATAATTATTTGACTGTGGACCCCCCCTTTCTTTGTGTCTGTAGTAGTTTATGACCCCTCCCCCCCAGCACCTGGCCACGGTCTCTTAAGGCAGAGTAGAGAACAGCAGCTACTGGCCAGGCGCCCTGCTGTGAATGCAGTACTGCTGCCAGCAGCAGCAGCACTGCCTACAGAGTTGGGTGCCCAGCCAGCAGCCACTGCTCTCAAGCTTCTCATACCAAGCTCTTCCCACCCCCCAGAATACATTGTGTGCCCTCCAATTTGAGAACCTGTGTCACATGCATACACATAAGGGGGGAGAAATAAGGTTATGCAGGCAACCATAAATCTGGTATGTTCTGTCTTTTGAGTTCATGACTTGAAACATTTTTCTTCCAATATTTTTACATAACTTTTTTTTTAGGGCTGTCAAGCGATTAAAAAATTAATTGTGCAATTAAACAATAATAGAATACCATTTATTTAAATATTTGTGGAGGTTTTCTACATTTTCAAATATATTGATTTCAATTACAACACAGAATACAAAGTGTAAAGTGCTTACTTTATATTTATTTTTATTACAAATATTTGCACTGTAAAAAACAAAAATCGTATATTTCAATCCACCTAATACAAGTACTGTAGTGCAAATCTATTTATCATGAAAGTTGAATTTACAAATGTAGAATTATGTAAAAAAAAAAAACTGCATTCAAAAATAAAACAATGTAAAACTGTAGAGCCTACAGGTCTACTCAGTTCTACTTCTTGTTTTTTGGAGTGATTGGCTGAACTCTGATCTGTCACCTGAAAGTGAGAACAGGCATTCACATGGCACTGTTGTTGCCAGCATTACAAGATATATACATGTCAGATGTGCTAAAGATTCATAATATATGGAGATATACCTATCTCATAGAGCTGGAAGGGACCCTGAAAGGTCATTAAGTCTGGCCCCCTGCCTTCACTAGCAGGACCAAGTACTGATTTGCCCGAGATGCCTAAGTGGCTCCCTCAAGGATTGAACTCACAACCCTGGGTTTAGCAGGCCAATGCTCAAACCACTGAGCTATCCCTCCTCCCTTCATATATCCCTTCGTGCTTCAGCCACCATTCCAGAGGGCACGCGCACAGGCTGATGGGTTCTGCTTGATAACAGTCCAAAGCAGTGTGGACCAATGCATGTTCATTTTCATCATCTTAGTCAGATGCCACCAGCAGAAGGTTGATTTTCTTTTTCGGTGGTTCATATTCTGTAGTTTCTCCATTGGAGTGTTGTTCTTTTCAGACTTCTGAAAGCGTACTCCACACCTCGTCCCTCTCAGATTTTGGAAGGCACTTCAGATTCTTAAGCCTTGGGTCAAGTGCTTTAGAAATCTCACATTGGTACCTTTTTTTGCGTTTTGTCAAATCTGCAGTGAAAGTGTTCTTAAAACAAACGTGCTGGGTCATCATCTGAGACGGCTATAACACAAAATATATTGCAGAATGCAGGTAAAACAGAGCAGGAAACATACAATTCTACCCCAAGGAGTTCAGTCACGAATGTAATTAACACATTTTTTTAACGAGCGTCATTAGTATGGAAGCATGTCCTCTGGAATGGTGGCTGAAGCATGAAGGGGCATACAAATGTTTAGCCTATCTGGCACATAAATCTCTTGCAATGCCAACTACAAGAGTCCCATGCGAACGCCTGTTCTCATTCTGGTGACATTGTACATAATAGGCAGGCAGCAGTATCTCCCGTAAATGTAAACAAACTTGTTTGTCTGAGCCATTGGTTGAACAAGAAGTAGGACTGAGTGGACTTGTAGGCTCTAAAGTTTTACATTGTTTTATTTTTTAATACAGTTCTGGAACAAAAAATCTACATTTGTAAATTGCACTTTCACGACAGAGACTGCACTACAGTGCTTGTATGAGGTGAATTGAAAAATACTATTTCCTTTTTCTTTTATAGAGCAAATATTTGTAATAAAAATAATATAAAGTAAGCACAGTACACTTTGCATTCTGTGTTGTAACTGAAAGCAATATATTTGAAAATGTAGAAAAACATCCAAAAATACTCAATACATTTCAATTAGTATTCTATTGTTTAACAACGTGATTAAAACATTGCGAGTAACTTTTTAAATCAAAGTTAATTTATTGAGTTAATCGCGAGAGTTAACTGTGATTAATCGACAGCCCTACTTTTTTTTTTAAATAGGAAAAAAGTTAAATTTTGTAGCAGGCATCGTTAGCAGAGCTGGAACTCAACCTTCAGCACTACAGCGTAGACTTCTGCCACTTGAACTACAGGACTGTTATTCTGTCTTGCAGCAGAAGGCTGTTATTCCAGAGGTGATATAGCTTGCTGCCATCATTTGCTGGGTGGTTGGGAGGAGTTTGGGGGGAGTGTCTGCCCTGCGTGATGCCCCTAGGAAGGAGAGGGATGGATTCTGGGTCCATGTGCCAGATCCAGCCCAGTGTAACTTTCTTCCAAGAGCACCTGTAGGTGAAATCTTCCCAGTACAATGTGTGGTAGCAGCTGTTTCTTTCATGGCAGCATGTTCATGTTCAGTTATTCTGGCATGTTGCCAACATTTTTCCTGAGGAACACAAGAGAAGGAAAATGGCAATTTTTAACAGTGTATAACAGTTGAATCTGAATGGAATTTCATAGGACCCCCCCCCCCCCCCCAAAGCCTCTCCAGCTTTCACTTTGCTGAATTTCCATGACCCGCTACAAATAACAGTTATTGGAGCTTCCAAAAACAGATGTAAGAATCTTTTATAATTAAAAGTTTTAGGCAACCTAAATATAGAGGCAGAGCCGGCTCCAGACCCCAGCGCGCCAAGCGTGCGCTTGGGGCGGCATTTTGCCGGCAGGGCGGCAGGCGGCTCCGGCGGACCTCCCGCAGGCATGACTGTGGAGGGTCCGCTGGTCCCGCAGCCCCGGTGGACCTCCCGCAGACGTGCCTGCGGAGGGTCCGCTGGTCCCGCGGCTCTGGTGGACCCTCCGCAGGTCAGAGCCGTGGGACCAGCGAACCCTCCGCAGGCACGTCTGCAAGAGGGCCGCCGGACCGGTGACCGCCAGAGCGCGCCACGCGGCGCGCCATCCTGCTTGGGGCGGCGGAATTCCTAGAGCCGCCCCTGTATAGAGGCCTGTGTATTATTGTTAAAGCAGTACAAGCATTAGATGAGACTTGGGAACTTATAACTCTAAAGAAAAAGTGGTATACTTCAAATATATAGATTGCAAAGTCAAGGAGTCAAAAGTTAAGAAACACCAGACTTCTTTTTCCTCAAGCATACCAGATTTTCCTCAGATTTGTAACGTTGTCATTATCTATCTAGTATTTCTGTTGCTTTTATGTTAATTAAAATGCACAATATGCAATACAATAGACCATCATCCAGTTCTACAATACATGCCAAGATAATTAAAATAATGGATAAAAGTTCTCTTCCTCCCTCCTCCCTCTGGTTTATCCCCAAATATTCAGGGAAAAGAGATGAAACTTGTCATTGTGTTCAGTAGACTAACAGATCTGGAATTTGATATACCAAGTGGGAAAGTGTGTTTCAGAGTTTACGGGCATTGCTAGAGAATTCATGGATAAACAGCGCTCTCTCATTCATAGAGAAAGAGGCAGTCTCTCATGTAACTAGATCTTAAATCATTTGGGGCACTATAGGTTAAAATCAACACAGTGATTTTCATTCAATAACCCATGCACAGTGATTTCAGCGACACAGCACTGATTTTGTGTGTTCTCGATGAGACTCTCTGTTTAATCAGGAAGACATATTCTGCTCTAGCTTTAGTTATCGGCTTTCTCAAAAACTATCCATAGATAGTGTGCAGTATAATAGTCTAATAGGTAATGGTAGTACGATGTACTCTTATCTAATTAGCTTCATTTTGGCTAAGGTCTTAAAATAACAGTTGACTACACATGTTGGTGACAGGTGTCACTTTTTTGTTTCTGTATTGTCTTTTCAAATGTCAAATTCAATAGATGAACATCTTTTACTATTGGAAAACACATTTAATTTGTGATGTTAGACAGCAGCTTTCAGTTTTATTTCTACAGTTAACTTTGGGTGCCAGTGGTAGGATTTCCAATTTGGGGGCCTGACAGATGAGATGAACATATAATGGTAGCACCTCGTCTTGCACTTATTTGCGGGCATAGAGTTCAGTCAGCAAAAATGGAGGTATGAGGCCCTTTGTATATCTCCTCCTTGCCCTCCCCCATCTGAAAAGCCAAACAGACCAAAACTGAGTCCTTAGTTGTTTTGCTTTACTTGATTTTATTAGATTGAGAAGCCTGTCCATATGTTGCTGTAGACTAGCATTACCTATTATACTAGTTCGTTTCCCAAGTAAACTGACTTTCAAGTTTCAATTTCTGCAAAACTCTGCTGATAGTGTTGTATCATGGAGAGCATCATGAACACACATCCTTTTGGTATCTGTATTGGCTGTCTGAAAACCACTGATTTTTTAGGATTTGGCTTTTGACCTGAATGTCCAGTAGTGACCTGGATGCTGTGTCTCACAGTGCAAAGTTTTAACAGTAAGGGTAATAAACCATTAGAACAATTTACGAAAGGATATGGTGAATTCTCTATCACTTGCTCTTTTAATCAAAATTGAATGTCTTTCTAAGAGATGTGTTGGCCCGACCAGAAGTTATGGGTGTGATATAGGAATTGCTGGGTGAAATTTTGTCATCAGTGTTATGTAGGAGATCAGACTTGATAATGATCCCTATGGCTTTACCTATGAAGTTCTCTGTTATTAATATCTTAATATATTCTTATTCTTAGTATCTAAAGTAAAACTGACTCTAAAAATTGGGATGTGTGGTCAATACAGGTAGAAAACTCTAGTTACTGGTAACTAATAATGTTACAGATGTCTTCCAGGTTTCACTTATAAAGTAGCTCTTCTTTTGTTAATTGCATGCACTATGAAACAGTCATGAGGTTTGGGTTTTTTTGTTTTTTGTTTCTACTTGCTCAATAACTGTAGAGCACACTTCCTTATTTGTCTTGGGAATTAAATCTTTTTAGAGCAGGCTGATGATTGCTATCTGAGAGAGAGTGTATGTGTGTGTTTATTAGAGTGAGTTTTAGTAGCTAATACAAATTTTGTATTAACTGCACCCTATAGAACAGCGTTTCTCAACAACTCGTCCGTGGACCAGCACTGGTCCCTGAGATCTCTCTTAGGATGGCAGCAAGCCGGTCCTTAGTATCAAAAAGGTTAAGAAACACTGCTACAGAGGGAGTAAGGTCACAAAGAGGAAACACCATATTAGATCACTAATTGTAAGATAGGGGTAACAGTTTAAACTATTATTTTAATTCACTATAGATATATTAAGGGTAAACCAGGAGGTAACCACTTAGAATTCCATTTTGGATGTGTATGTTCTTGTTGTGTGAGAAAGCAGACTACCGTGCTTATAGATGATAAGATAGGGGGTTTCAGATTAATAGGTACATAGCTCCACTGAAAAGTATATAGTGAAAGACCGAGATACTTGAGTACATTTCAGTAATTTGTTTCTCTTTATTGAAGTTTCACTCATTTTATGTAAAGTTTCACTCTGCTATAAGCAGGTTCCATTGTGATAATCTCTTAGAGGGCAACAATTTTCACTTAATTTTTTTTTTTACCAGATTGAATGCTAAATGCTGCATTCTAAGGGATTATCACCTCCCTTCCTCCTCTGCTCCAGCTGAGAAGAGAATTGGGTCTTCCAGGGTTGGGAGGAGTAACTCCTGACTTTGCTGTAGCTGAGTCTTCTGGGAATGAATGACCTACTAGGGTATGCCTACATAGTTCATGGCAGCGAGCCTCCCAGCCCAGATGAACAGACTTGGGTAAGCAGGGCTCACACTTGTGCTCTAAAAATAGCTGCGTAGACAGTGCTTTGAAGTTGTCTCAGGCTGGAGCTTGGGCTCTGAAGCCTGTGCTTGATGAAGCCAGGTATTTCATCAGGCCTGCTTCAGACTATTTTAGGAGAGACCTGATCTAACACTTTACTCCTATTCTGACATACAGAGGAGGAGTCTGGATACTGTTCTTGGCTGCTTCCTAGCTCTTTCTGGGGTTTTCAGCTGAAAGTTCTTATGTCTTTCAAGGTGTGTGTGTGTGTGTATGTGTGTGTGTGCGTTCATGTGATAGTGCAAATTTATTTCCCATTTGTCCATATCTCCCAGTGAGATATGTGAAGACTCTTCCTCCCTTGATACCTAGATCCCGTCAGCTTCTGCACCCAAGAACTAACTTCAAGTAAGTGCTGCTGAAATGGAGGGAATAGATGTCCAGTCTGAATATCCCCACATTGGTGTTTTAGATTATTTTGGATATTCTTTTTTAGCTGGGGGAGAGTTGTATGAGGGAGTAATTAAATAGCAATGTCAGGTTTTTGCAGTTCTATAGAACTTGACTCAGAAAAGAGAAATTGAATGCCTGAGGGGATTGAGAGCTGGGGAAGGAGGATAGATTTTTACCTTCTCTTTAAAAAATGTTCATATTCATGGTTAGGGAAGTGGCATCACTTTGGTCTGGATATTGTGTTGCTCTCATTTTCTTTCTCCAGAGGAGGTGAGTATTTTTTCCAGACATGAACAGTTTTAATAGAAGCTGCCTGAAAGGTCCAACCTTGTAAAGCTGTATGAGATTTAATTAGAGGGATACCTTTCTCTCCATACAGATGTTGAGTACAAAAATAGCCCTACAATATTGTATATAACTATGCATCAATTAACACTAAGCAATATATTCAGTTACAACCAGAGATTTTTTGAGAATAGGGGAATTTTCTGTAGGTCATTGTCATAAACCTGCTAAATGTGTGCATCTTGTCTTTTGGGCTATTGAAATGAAATTACAATGTCTCTTTAAACTAAAGATTAGGTTTTATTTTATTAATGAGGAAAAACTAATTCTCCTGTCATTAGAAACAGAACAAATCACTAGTATGTACCGTATATAACCAATACTTTGCAAGCATGTTTCAGTCGTTGCCAACCTTGTCAGAGCTATTTGATTCATTGTGGGTGGTTTTCTAAGCCTGAGTGAAAGAATTACCTTTTCTTTCTTTATGCCTCTGAAATATTGTTACATATTTTCAATTCTTTGTGGTCATTTTGTAGTAATTTTTAAAACAAATTTGTCCTAATATAAAAGTAAACAAAATCAATTCTTACTAAAAGAGCTCTCTTAAAGAGACACTCTCTTAGGTCAATTTAGGTTTCATTAAACCTTGTTTCACAAAAGGTTTCTTCAATGGAAATGTTTCCATAAACTTGTTTAAAAATACTTTAAAAAATTTAATATTAAACAGAAAGCCCTGATGTTTATATGGAATTTTACAGCAAGAAAGAAATCCATTAAATATGCAGGGAAAGTAGTTAAACAGTTCCTATACAACATGCTGTCAGATTTATAAACTGAAAGGTTTTTATGTTGCTAAGTTTCAGGTATCATAGTTGTGACTGAATGCTAGGTTAAACAATTTCAGGCAAAAATCTATTTTTTTTTCCAAGATAAGTGTCCCTTAATCAAGGTGTTTTTAATTTCTTCCATAAAGAAACTTGCCCTTTTTGGTCCCTGTTCCTGCAAACATTTACACACGTGCTCAACTTTAAACATATGAGTGATTCTACTGAAGTCAGTTGTTTGCAGAATCGAGGACTTGATATTCATTTTAAAAACATGATCATTAATTTAAGTAAACTCAAATTTTTATTTTTACAACCTCCACTGGATATACTTCTAGAATGCCTGACTATCTGGGTCTGATCCTGCTTCTGTTGAGGTCAATGGTAAAATTCCCACTAACTTTGAGAACTAAATCAGATCATAATTTCATGGCGTGTTGACCTGATGGAAAATATAGTTCATCATTTAAAACTTGAGTTTGTTATACTAATCCTTATTCTGAATTCATTAACAAGAACAAAAATGTGTTCAGTATAATTAGTAAAGACTTTCATTAAAAAATTATTACTAAAATGTCACTGTTAAATCATGCTGTGTATGGAAACAAATTATATTACGTAAAAATACACAGCACTGTTTACAAATTGAAAATGGGAGCAAAACTATTTAGTGTTTAATATTAAGTGAGAGCTCTTTGGCTACTTACAGAAAGAAACATTTAAAAAAAAAGAGCAGCTGAAGTGGCACTGAGCACCAGCTGGGGAATCTGAAATCAAATATTCAGTGCATGATTTGTATGGAACTTCAGTTAGAATGTATTATTCCACAATAGCAATTGTGTGGAGTCAGGTCAAATTGCACATGAGGAATGAACACAAGTGAAGTCTGACTTTTGTGGAACTGCACAAGTGCTACTACATAATGTTCTTTTAAACAGAGTAATGCAAAATTGTGAAATGACTTCTTTGGCTCAATAACAACTTTTTCAGCTAAAATGACAAATTGTTTCAACTGGAAGAATTAGTCTTTAAAGTGAAATGTAGTTGGGAAATATTTAAAAATGCAGAATTGTTTTTAGAAACTTGAGTTCTTAGAACTGAAAATCATTTTGTGATTGAATTCTGTCTTTGCTACTTAAGAGCCAAAAGCATCACTTACCCCCATCCCAGAAAAGATAGACAACTAGACATGAGAAGGTTAAGATTTATTTTGACATTTAAACTTATTTCTTAGCACCTCTGACTTCTTCCATTGCACATTAAAAATGCAGCATTGACCTAGAACTTTTGTGAAGGATGACATTTTCTCCCTAAAATCTGTTTCATAGTCCTATCATGTTTTCAGATAAAATGGTGATTTTTTTGACATGTTGTTTAAAAACTAGAACAGCTCTGCATATGAAAACACAAACTGTGATAATGAGATAGATATGCCATATGTGGTAATTTAAGTTGGTATAGATCTCAAATGGCATGTTTAATGTACTGTATTACTGGGATTAGTAATTTTACAGTTGAAGGCTGATACTTTTATTATCCTAACTCCCTCTGGTGCACCTACAGTTAATTATGACAGACCCTTTTCCTTTGCAACCCCCCTACTTTCAGCAGTTCAAAATGCAATTGTGGTCTGAAATATATTACAGTGGCTCTGAGTAACATCTTATCTTACAACTTTGTAAACAGTTTTGCATATTTTTAAATTATATAGCTGAAGAATGTGTGGCTTAAAGTTTGTGTGTTTATATTTAATGTTAAGAACCCCTCCCCATGCTGGTATCAACCAACTGTTCAAGATGTTTGTTTTTCTCAATTGAATACTGCATTTTAAACAAAGCATTCCAACCCCAAATGTTCAAAAATAATGAGATGATTTTAAAATTTTGGGCCTGACCCCTGTAGTCTAGGAGTACCCATGTAGAAAACCCCTCTCCCATAGGGATATACAGGACAGGGAAACAAGGCCCCTGTAGACAAATCAGGAAAGCCCAAATTAGTTTCCAGTTGACTCTACTTTATACTCCCCCACGCAAATCATTCTGTATCACTTCCAGGGTCAAGGGTATTCCACTAAGACTTCAGTTAAAAGGTCCAAAAGATGTCTTTTTCTCTTCCTGTACAAATGATCTAGTGAGTCGTAAGTTCTGCACCTCCCAAAAGAAGGAAATATTCCAAACACAAGAGGTATGGGAGGTGGTGCTGCCACTTCCTGAGAAGAGGATCAACTCGTAAGAACCTTACCCAGTGGAAGAAATTCAGAGGAAACTCACCCTTACAGAGTACATAGAGGCCATGTCCAGAGGACTGCCATTTCCTTGAACTATCCTTCTAAGGAGCCATCCTGAAAGAATCTGGATGAGGAAGACCGAAGGGGAAGTGAGACAAAGCCCCATTTGGGCTTGGGATCTCATTGTGCTAGGTGGTGTAAAAATATGTAGAAAACAGAACATCTAGGAACAGGTTCACATTTTATGATATACATCAGAGTAAGGTAGACATTGCTATTCTTCCCAAGGTGCATGCAATTTAATTGCTCATGAAAGGAACACCTCTCTTTCTGGAGGAGGATTTTCCATCCCAAAGACTGTATAAATAGGTAGGTGACAGAGAAGTTGCATAGCAGCAGCCTCAGCTCTAGGAGTCTCATCAGCTCTGTCTGTTCGCCAGAGCTATTCCAGCCTGGACAAGTATACTGAGGGATCGGTTTCCAAAAAAGAATAAAAAGTCTCTGGGTTTAGGAGCATCCAAGCAAAAGATTTCATTAACACTAGGATTCTCTGCCAGATTAATGGCAGATAAAACCATTTCCTGCAGGTACAATGTAGTTCCTTTTAATGGAAAGTAGATATTAAAGCAGGGGTCTCAAACATGCGGCGTTATTTTCTGCGGCCCACCATAGGCACCGTCTCCACTGACAGCCAAGCTCCCCTCCCCCCGCCTCTTCCCCCTCGAGGGTGCTGTGTCCCTGCTCCTCCGCCTACCTCCCAGCGCTTCCTACCACCAAACAGCTGTTTGGCGGTGCTTAGGACTTTCCAGGAGGGAAGGGGGAGGAGCGGGAACGTGGCATGCTCAGAGGAGGAGGCGGAGAAGAGGTGTGGCCAGGGTGGGGATTTGGGGAAGGGATTGGAATGGGGCAGGGAGGGGGCAGAGTTGGGGTGGGGACCTTGGGAAAGGAGTTGGAATGGGGGTGGGATAAGGTGGAAAGAGGTGAAGCAGGGGTGGGGTCCTCATGGAAGGGGTGGGCGGGGGGGGGGTCTTTTGTATCTTTGTATGAAAAAGTTTCAGTGATGCGGCCTCAGGCCAATGTACTAGTCCTCATGTTGCCCTCGTGGTGATTTGAGTTTGAGATCCCTATATTAAAGCTAAGCTGCTTCCAAGCATTTGATCAGAAAGATATTTGGAGTTAAAGCTGGATAAAGTGACTGATTAATTTTGAGAAGTCCAAAACAACAACACTACTCCTTCCAAGGCATTATAAAAGAGATTATAAACCCTTGAATAAGGTCAACCAATCCTCTTGTGGATATATCTCCTCTGGATACAACAGATGAGACTACCATTTCCAAGGTAAATGCAACAGGTCTAAAATAAGTCAAGGCAAACAAAACTTCTCAGGGATGGTCAGCCCCCATTAAACAAAGAAGCATGACTCCAAGAGATCATTGTTAGCTGACTCTAAACATCCAGATGACCATCTGCCTCACGTTGCAGATCAGTGGCTGCCAACAACATCTCAAAATGAGTTTTAGTTATAGTGAGATATTGAGACTAAACAGCAAATCCCAAAACATTAGGGATGCCCTCTGCTCTTTCAGATGGGATGGCTGTCATCTTTTCATTCATGCTTCCCAAAATACCTTTACTTTCCTAAAAATGCTTCCTCTTCCAGCTCTGCAGGTCCTCAGCCAGCAACCAGTAGATTGTCTGTTCCACTTTGTTTCCCCCTACTTTACCCTTAAACCCCTCTCCATTCTCAGCATCTAATTTTTTTTGCCCTGTGCACTTTAATTGGAAAACTGAATATTAATGCTACACCTACATGAGAAATCAGTCACAACATGCAAAATGTTTGTTTTACCACAGTTAGTTTGACAACATTATGTGTATGTAGTATCTTCCATTGATTTTTTTTAATGTAAATCTGAATGTATTATCACATACAAAAAAACTACATTGAGAGTTGTTTGTTGCCAAGACTGTCACTTGAAAATTAGAACAGTCTACATTTACAGTTGTTGGTGCTTTAATTATGCCTGTTTGTGTCCAGCTGTGCACTGAATAGAGTAGAGGTCCTACAGAAATAATAGGATGTTATATAATTTAAAGATGTATCATATGCATATGTACAAGCTGGCAGTAGACGTAGGCTGTTATCTTGGAATGGAAATGGTCCACTGATGCTCAGTGGGAGCTCAGAATGTATCTCTTTTTCTCTGCAGGAGCTGGGGGAGTTCATGCCACATGTGGTGTGGGAATCTGAAGCTGGGGCCATGTGATGGGCTGGTTGTGGGAGGAGCCTGCCTGGTTTAGCGCTGTCATGCATCCCTCTGTTTGCTGTTGCCAGGTGTTCTCATTAAAGTGTGTTGCTTTAAGTTGCTGCAGCTTTGGTGGTAGTGGGGGCCTGGCTGTTTAGAATGCTTGAGTTTAGTTGTTGATTTGGCACTGTACCAGAGACACAGGCAAGAAAATGGAAATGACAGTTTTTAAGTTTATAATTCTGCCAAACTTGAGCAGAAATTTATGGGAGAATATGGAAGGCCTGCTGCAAAGAGTTGCTGTGTTAGACCTCAGTGGTTCAGGAACCAAATTAGCAATCAACATTACCCAAAAGAGCCACAGTAGCATGAATTCATTGTTTTGTTTACTATAATACTATATATTCATATTTAAATAGTATGACGGGGAAATACTTAGTATATAATTATTCTCACAGCACAATGACTCACCAGATATTATTATTTGATCAACTACAATTGGTTAATAACATAGTAAAAGCATCCTGATTGGTTAATAACTTAGATTGCTTAATAATTAAATCACACAGTGTTTTAATATAATGTGCTGCAAAGAGCTGCAGGAGAAATGTTAAAGAGCCACTTGCAGGTCGCAAGCCTCAGTCTGAGTATCAATGTGTTAAACAATCTCAGAAGGAAAAAAAAACTGTAGAAAATCTTTTATAATGGGAAGTGTAAGACAATCTAAATATAGGTGTTGCTATCAACTTCCCTCTAAAAATGTACTGTATCTAGAGTGGTCAGATTATCACACTAAAATATCGAGACACATTGGGCTGCCATCAGCCCTGCCCACAGTCCACTCCCATTCCTCCCAGCCTCTACCCCCACTCTGCCCCAGGTTCCGTCCCCCCCGCTCCCCCCCGCCCATCGCACCCTTCCTTATCCCCCAGCCTGCCGCTGGCTTACTGCATCCCTCCTCAGTCCCCCACCCACTGCTTGCCTGCCTCCCTGCCTGCCCGCCGCGTGCCTCTTCACCCCCCTGCCCGCCACTCACGCCTACGTTGCTGACTTCCTCTCTGCTGGGTGGGTGCTCGCCCACCCTCTGCCTCTTCCCGCCCCTGCATCATTCCACCCCCTTCGCCCAAGTCCCCGCCCCTGCCCTACCTCTTCTCCACCTCCTCCCCTGAGCGCACCGTGTCCCCACTCCTCCCTCCCTCCCTCCTGGAAAGTGCTAAGTGCCACCAAACAGCTGTTAGGCGGCGGGAAGCACTGGAGCGGGGGAGGAGCGGGGATGCAGTGAGCTAGGGGGAGGGGGGAGGAAGGGGGAGCTTGGCTGCAATTTTTTCCCCGTGGGTGTGCCAGCCCCGGAGCACCTATGAGGTCAGCACCTCCCTCCCACTCGCCTCCTTGCTTGAATATCGGGACAAATAACGTCCCAATCGTACATTGATCAGGACATGGGACAAAGGGTTAAATATTGGGACAGTCCCAATTTTTGTCAGGACATCTGGTCACTCTAAGGGTATCACAGTAGAAGCTGTGTTATCCAGCACTTTACTAACTGGAAATCTCTATACATCGGCATTTCTGATCTTCATTGAGAGTCTGGTTTATCGTCCGATTGGCGTGGGGCCAGTAGGCTCCCTACCTGGCTCACATGGCTCCCTGGAAGTGGCAACATGTCCCTGCTGCTCCTAGGTGGAGGAATGGCTATGAGGGATTTGGAGTGCAGGAGGGGATGCTGGGCATGGGCTCTGCATTGGCGTTTGGGTGCAGGAGGGGGTATAGGGAAGGGAGTTGGGGTGCTCTTGGGCGGCTCCCCACAAGCGGCAACATGGCCCTGCTGCTCCTAGGCAGAGGTGCGGCTAGGTGGCTCTGTGCTGCCCCGACCCTGAGTGCTGGCTCCATGGGACCACCTGTGCCTCTGCCTAGGAGCAGCAGGGACATGTCACCGCTTGTGGGGAGCTGCCTGAGGTGAGCGCCACGTGGGTCTGGCACCCTGGATCCTCTCCCGTGCCCCAGCCCTAAGCCCCCACCCACACCCAAACTCACACCAGAATTTTTTACTTACCAGTACCCGCATTCCTCCAAGCATGCCAAATAACAAAGCTCTCACAATATTACACATTCTGCATCTTTTATGATATTCAATATTGGATACCTTGCTGCCTGTATCTTCCTGAGGTTTTTGTTTTTTTGTTCTCATTGTAATAATGTTTTTTGTATTTACTTTTGGGGTTTTTTGTCCTGCCTGCAATTCATCGCTACATTATGCATCTTTTGGTCTTGGTCCTTTGGTGGTAGAGAGGGTCTGTGAAGCTGCCTGAAGTAGGTAGCTGAGGATTCCAGTGTGGATGCATGCTATATGCCACTTCCTCCTATCCCTTGACCTAGGCGGTGCTCAGGAGATTATGTCAAGGTGTGCCTAGGCTAGGGTTTGTCACTGAATTGCTGCAGCTGTCTGGTATAATGATCACTGGCTGGTATAATGGCTCCTTGGGGGGCAGTTATCAGCCTATGTAAATTAGGGTGGTCAGAGATTAGGGGAGTGCACAGGGTCATGTTTGGGCCTTTGAGGTCCTGTGCTAAATAGTACTCTGGTAAACCTGAGGACTTTAGGCTGGTATTTTATCTTGCTGTACTATCGTAGCTGTCAGAAGAAAATCGCTATTTAACATTACATTTTGTATAACAGAGTTCTACACACATTTTTTTCCCCTGAGAATTAAGTGTGCATAAATAACTAAATCAGGGTAGGGACTAGTTTATAATCTCAAACTTGGTGACAGTGTTGATAGTTGTAGTTCTCAGCAATACAGAAATTGCCATATGGAGACAGAACAAAAATGACTCTTCTTTGATGTATCCAAATTCTCCAGCAAGCAAAATTGGAGTTGTTTGAAGTTTTCAACCTCATCTTAAACCATGAGACTGCAGAGTCTAGATACTTCAGCACATATTGCAAAAAAGTGATAGCCCCAAGATTTTTGCAAATTGAACAAATGGGGCTAAGGAAGGTGTAGAATCCACATAGTCTCTGTAAATGTAAATTAAACCCTTAATATTTGGGGATTTGAATGATAGATTAACTCAAGCGATCTCAAACTGGGGGTCGGGACCCCTCGGGGTTGCAAGGTTATTACATGGGGGGTTGCGAGCTGTCAACCTCCAACCCAAACCCTGCATTGCATCCAGCATTTATAATGGTGTTAAATATATAAAGAAGTGTTTTTAAATTATAAGGGTGGTCACACTCAGAAGCTTGCTATTTGAAAGGGGTCAGCAGTACAAAAGTTTGAGAACCACTGGATTAACTCAATTGTTTTCAGGTTAAGAAGTGTAATTTGTAACTGTTTGTCAGGATGTACACATAATCTGGAGTTTTGCTGTGTTCTGGGTTGTTTTTGGATTCTCCAAAATATATCTTTTGTGTAACATTTCATAAAATGTAAACTAGCTAGCATATTATTTGGAAAAAGCTGTAGTGGTTAAGGAATGTATCTTCAACTGTTCATAATACCTTTTTTTTTGTTGTTTTTGTTTTTTGTTTTTTTGCTTTGGTATCATGTTTAGAAGTTTCAAGATAAAACCATATCCCAAGACATAAGTATATTTGTGTAAACATACATTTCAACAAATGTATTAAACGTCAAAGTAATTGATTCTCTTGCCACAATGCAAAGTGAGATTATAGCCAGTTCTGTGGTTTTGTGCAAAAAAACCCTGATTTGTCTGATTTTATTTATTACCATAGTGAGTCTTAGTCATGTGCCAGGACCCCAAGTGCTTGGCACTGTGCAAACGCAGAACAAAAAGATTGGTCCCTGCCCCAGAGAGATGACAATAGAAATAGAAGAAATGAGACAACAGCTGAATACAGACCGGGAAGTACAAAGAAACAATGAGACAATATATCAAGTTTATCTTCACTTCCTTGTTAAGTTGAGATCTGATCCACAGATTTTAGGTTCGTATCATTGGCCTTGTTATAGGTAGAGATGCTGCTGGTTCAGGAATTTTATATAAATGAAATGAAAGAGTATTTATATTGTTCTTTATAATTTGGAGCATAGTGAAGCTCCCCCTCCCTCTTGGAGATTTTACATTTCAGCACAGGATATAACTGAACTGACTGGGTCTTTTGGTTTTCAAACACTTACAAAAGGGCACAATTTTAACTTGATATACAAACAAATGTGATTGAAGAATCCTGTGGCACCTTATAGACTAACAGATGTTTTGCAGCATGAGCTTTCGTGGGTGAATACCCACTTCTTCGGATGCAAGCAGTGGAAATTTCCAGGGGCAGGTGTGTATATATAAGGAAGCAAGAAGCAAGCTAGAGATAACGAGGTTAGATCAATCAGGGAGGATGGGGCCCTGTTCCAGCAGCTGAGGTGTGAAAACCAAGGGAGGAGCCAATTACAGAACCAGTTTCTCCTCCCTTGGTTTTCACACCTCAGCTGCTGGAACAGGGCCCCATCCTCCCTGATTGATCTAACCTCGTTATCTCTAGCTTGCTTCTTGCTTCCTTATATATACACACCTGCCCCTGGAAATTTCCACTGCTTGCATCCGAAGAAGTGGGTATTCACCCACGAAAGTTCATGCTGCAAAACATCTGTTAGTCTATAAGGTGCCACAGGATTCTTTGCTGCTTCTAGAGAACCAGACTAACACGGCTACCCCTCTAATACTTGACACAAATGTGATTGAATATCTTAATATTACGGCCAGTTGTACAAATGCAGAATTACGGGTTTTTTATACAGAGCCTGTTGTCTGAAACTGTACTTGAACCCTTCATTCTTTTCACCCAAAACTCAGCATTTTTTTTTGGGGGGGGGAGAATGGCTCTTCTATAGAGTTTAAGTAGCTTTAGGTATGATTTTTGTGACCAGTTTCTCCAGTAATGGGCTAAAAGAATCAGAAGATGGCTTTTATATACAACTTCTTGTGTCTTTGTTCAAATGAGATAAGAATCCTATATCTTGTAGCCATATAAAAATTAGTCTTATTCCCTATTGTAGTTATTTTTGCAGAAGGGAAGTTTCTACAAAGTTGACTGAATTTGAAGTTGGACAGCCATGGAAATGATCACACAAATTATTTCATGGTTAAAATAATAGAGTAAGCAGTTATGGTGCCTGCAATTAAAATTTCATAAAGACCCTCACACACAGGCTAGTTAATTAGCATTTAATAAATAGATGTGTTTTTGTGATTGCATCTACTGGTGCCTCTGTTCCATTTCAGGGATAGTTGTACTTCCTTGTTTTTCAATATGATATTATTTACACACACCTAATGTCTTTTTAGATACTACATTGAAAAGTGTAAAACACTTTTTTGTTTTTAGAATTAAAATTAAAGAATTAATTTGTTGTTTTCCTTATCTTATGTGAGATGTGAGTGTTTGTGCTTTGAGGACTGAGTCATCCAAAAATGGAATCACAAGAAAATCTTCCTCAAAACAACAACACATTTATAACAAGGAATAAAAAGTTGTCATGCCCATGTGATACAGATGTGTTCTTCACACTTTATGGTAATTTGTTATAGTATTTATTCAACAATTAAGATAAGTAATTACTGTAGTGATGACTTCAGTTTGAGTGACATATACTCCCAATTGAATTAAAAACACCTTCCCACCACACTCAAAATAGAAAATATTTGTGAAACACAAACATAATTCAATTTTCTAACTCTATACACATGCACACACAACAGTTGTAAAGGTGTTGGGGGAATACAAAAACAGTCTTTAAATATGTAATTGAGAGAGGTGTTAAATTTTTCTTAAACATTAACATTTTCCCAAACATACTCCTCAGAACAGTATCTTTTTTTACTCACCCTTGGCTTTGATCCACCCATTTGTTTCTTTCTTGGTGTCTCTGGCATGCTCTGAACTGGAATTAACCCTATTGCACCAATTTGCTTCCAGTCTCCTCTTGCATGAAAGAGAGAGCCACTAGTGCCATGCTTTACAAAGATCTTTACTGATTTACCTAATGGGCAACTTGTACCCTGAAGAACAAGATTTTGCTTGCATCTACTTATTATATTGCCTTTTTTGTTAGCCATATATGTTTTCAAATTGTATAAGTAAATGCTAATTACTGTTGGTTTCAAAATTATGCAGGTAACTATTGTGGCATATTTAAAATGAAAGTTGGAGATTGTCTGGACTGTGGCTTCAAAATTCATAGGTTAATTACATATTAAAAAACATACATTCAGAAGAAAAAATGGAATCTATTGTCCAATAACTTCACAGAGTATTTGGTGAAAATAAAGGTTGTGTGAAATGAACACTGGGTAAAGCAGGTTCTAAATTATTTCACCTGTTAAAACTAGATTTAAATCTATTTTAGGTGAATGGTTACTGTGTTAAAGTGTACACCTTTTTGAAATCCTTTTTGTAGGTTTGCCCTTGATACAGTCTCTCATTTTAAAGTAGTGGATGAGAGGAAGATACTATGCAAAAGGCAGTCATTTTATCTTGGATCAAAATGGTTTAAACAGATGCACTTAATTTAGGCTCATATAGATTAAAATGATGATCTGGATGTTAACATTCTTCAAATTTAGTGTTGTTTTTAAATGGCTTTTTTGTTTTTGTGCAGGTCTTCCAAAAATGTTTTATGGGGACTCTGCAGCTGGGGTTAACTGGCACATTCTAAAAATGTGCATGTTACCTCTGATATCACTGGTGCTGGTGCAAAACCAAATGGAGCAATATTGTCATCTCCTGCACTATATATGCAGGAAAACAGCATTTGCAAATGGAGAAGGATAACATTGGTATGAAACCAATATACAATATTTGGATATTGTGTACAGCAAACTACTTTCATGAACGTAGAGAACTTATTTTCTAGTGAGAAGCAGCACTTGATTTGTATTGTAGTTATTAAGAGTAGTGGGTTCTTAGTTTTAGGAGTTGCATTTTACATTTGTTCTGGTATTAAGTGGTGCTGTTACACACACTGACTTTGTTCTAATGCACTGATTTTCAGCCTGTGGTCTGCAGATGTCTAAGATTTGCAAAGGGATCTGTACCTCCATTTGAAATGTCCAGGTGTCTTCATATGAAAAAAGGTTGAAAATCACTGTTCTAATGCATTTGCAAGTACTACTGAGATGCTTAGTTACATCTGCTACTGTAAATAATACTGCACTTATTTACTTATGTAACATTATTTTTGACTTTTTAAAACCAGCTACTGTGGTCTGTTAACAAAACAATTAAGTTATCTCATCTTTTCGAAGTAGATCTGAACAGTTTTTGTACATGAAGCATAGGATTTTCTCATTCAGAAGTTATTCTCATTCTTGAATGCCATCCAAGTATAAAATTTGAAAATACACAAATAATTAAAATGACAATAAAGTATCCCAGTTCAAACTAACAAAAACAGGCAAACTTAAAGAAGTGGCTCAAATTGTTCTTGCTTACATTATTCAGTCTATTTGTAGGGGTCTTAAACAGTTGATAATCTTACTTGCTTATCTTGTACATCCGACTTTTCTGTATTTATTTGATCTACTTAATATTCTAACTCTGGTGCAGATATACATTATATAAAACACATTTCAAAAATAGTTCCTAAAATTAAATATACCTACTTTTGCCATCCTCAGGTAAAAGCATGAGAAAAGAGGAGACTTGCAGCATACACTATAGGTCACCAAATTCATTCTCTATCAGATCAATTGGAGAAGGAATCACTAGAATGGAGGACCCTCCATTGATTCCCTGCAATTGGACTACAGATAATTAAATTTGAGGGATGAGTACCTTAAGTTTTCAAGCTTACAACTGTGTGGCAGCTACTGGGGAAAGAGGATAGCTTTTGTGTGTTCTTCAGCTTTAGCCACATGTACATCTCAGTCTTAATTCACCCTAGAAGTTACAATAGTGTGGAGGTTAGTGGAAAGGTCTGGATTCATGGAAGAGGTCTGATCAGATAAAGCTGGGTGCAGAGGGGAACCTTGGATGAAAGACAGATAAATTCCCTCAACTATGGAGATAAGAGCATTCCACCATCACACACACTTCAAGCAGATAGCCTTCTTTAATCCATGTTCAAATGTCAGCTAACCTGTGGGAAAGCAGAAGCATTGTGTGTCTGCTGAGTCTGAGACACAGCACTTATATACCTGAGGTCCAACTTGACCCTCTATTTTCCCTGTCTACCAGTGGGCTCATGTACACAGTGAACGGGAGCAATAACAAATAGAGCTTAGTGGAATCCCACACTAAGGTATGGTTGGAAAAGCGAAGAAAATTTGCGGAAGTACCTTTTGGGAACTTTGCACAGATACAGTCTGTAAATCTGCTCCTCCCCTCCCCAATAAAATAAAATAAAAATATGGACAATGGCATTAAGATCCTGACGGACTGAGAAAAATCAACATTGATGCCTGACTTGCTGCACTGATTGCTAGGAGAAGAACCAAACAAGATCAGTCTAATGCAGTTGTTGTGTCGTGCAGGCCAAACTTGAATGAAAAAAAAACAACCCACCACCATGCATGCTTCTTAAATGAATTAATATTTATATTTGTGTCATTTTTGTTTTGAACCTACGTTTAATTTTTTTTTATTTCATCATAGATTTGGTAAAAAAGCAAGATTACATAAATTATGAAAAAATGAAGTAGTTTAAATTCTTATAGGTAAAATAACACCATCTCTTAATAAGGCTCTTGTTACATGGCTACTCCTTTTAATGGGTTATAGTCAACCTGGAGGTAAGCAGCCATAACATTATTGAAGTTGGTGAAGCAATATAGTGGAGTTGAATTTGGTCCACCATGTACAAAGAGACTCCCTAAGGGCCAGTGCAATCAGTCTGCAAAGACATAAAACTAGGACATGAAAATACAGCTATGGAAAATTTCCAAGGGAAGCTCAAATGTAGTTTGTAACTAATATAAGTGTGAATAGCTCAGTACAAGTTAACTAGGTATTTTAAATATATCATACTTTAAAAACAAGATCTTTTGTGCCTAGGGGAATATGTTTATATTGCTAGTGGTTTTGTCATCTCAGAAATCTGTCTGACCACTAGGCAAATGTAAATGCACTGCAGAAGAATGTTCTCAAATAATATGAAATGTGTAAAAACCTCATTGCCAACTACTCTTACAATCTAGCATTTTCATAGCATCTTGCGTGTGTGTATGCGTGTGTGAGTGAATGAAACTAAAAAGATGCGACACATATGAACATGTCAAACCATACTGTAAAACAAACTTAAAAGAAAAAGGAAAAGTTGAACATATATTAATACTGAAGTGGAAAGAGACTGTTCCAACTTAAAAATCTAAATTCAGAGGTCATTTTAAATAATGGTGGAAGATATACCTCAGAATAAATGTAAGTTTTACACTGGCGGGTTAAAAGACAGCATTAGCAGAAAAAAATAAACGTGTAATGAAAAATAGCAGTAGTTTCCTCCCTACTTTCATCCTTTTTTTTCCCCTGCTCTCATTCTGTCCTTTTGAAACTATATTCCGCACCTTTTGTGTGTAACTGCCATATTAGATGAGATTCTGTGCTGGGCTTCTCAGTAATGAATGGTGCAAAACTCCTGTTTTTTGACCCTAGCTAAGCTACTAAGAACAATTAAAGCACAGTGGAGTATGGAAAATATTAACTTTTAAGTAAAACAAATCTGGAAAAAAAAATCAAGAATTTTAATATTGCAAATACACCTATTGAGCAAGCTGTTAACATCTGTACAAAAATTAAAACCAATAAACACCTTGACAAAATCAAACTTAAATGTATTTCTTGAATGCCAAAAAGCTCAACATCCTCTCTACAATTAGCTCTTCCGCTCCCAGAAAAAAAATATTGAGTGAATAAATGAACCAAATACCATGACCTGCAGGGCCCTTTACAGAGAATGCCTTACTTTCAGTCTCTGGTTGTTTGAATCCCATCAGTATTAGTAAAATCGTCTCAGCTTCTGTGGTGTGTATAGGGAGTGAAGTGCTCTTTCAGGTAGCTAGGGGTAAAGTTATCAAAGTTAAACTCTTTGAATTGCACCTAAAGGCAAACTGTAGGCTGTTGCAGCTTTTTAAGAACAATTGTTAGTTGTGTGTTCCTTGCAGCTGACACTGATAAACAACTGATCAACTGTATTTAGCCTTAGATGAAGATTGAGTTGTCCTCTGGGTAGCCTTACATTAACATAGTCCTGCTAGTAGACCGTAAAGGTATGAATGACAGTGAAGGGAAGTGGTCACAATCGGCTAGCCAAATGCAGATGGAAAAGATGCTGCTTTGTCTTACCTGGATTATCATTCAGGTTGCTTAAATCCAAGCCTTGCTCTAAACCAGGTACTGGGAAATCAAAGATCACATCATCTTGGTGTGACCAAAGAGAGATGACATACTGATGTCATCACAGATGAAGATGTATAACTTTTGTAGTAGAGTTTCATATGACAAAATGAGGGATGATTGAATCCAGACGCTCCCATGGGGGCAGATGTACACTGCCACTATGTCTGATGGGGAAATGGGGGAGAACAAGCGAATCATTGTGATTTTTATCTGTCATTTAGAATTTGTGTGGATCAATTACCTATTAGTCAAGTGAAAGGGACTGAAGATGATTGACAGAGCTCAAAGAATGAGCATAGAAATCTGCCTTTTTCTTGTTGCCATTAGACATTTAAATCCAAGGACATATAAACACCATTTCTGATTCATACACTTTTTTGTTTTCAATAACCTTATCCAAAAAAGGAGGTTCAGAAATACTCTAACTCGCAAAAATGTTGGCATTAGGAAATGGTTTCTTGAACAGTGATGGAACAACTGCTGTCTTCATGGAAACAACCCCTGCTTGCTTGACACTGAGACACTGATGTTCTCCAATAATAGAATACCCAGTACTTGCTTATTAGATTCCACCAGCTATTAGTTGCCTGAGGATAATTTTCATGTTAGCGGTCAAAGCTCACTTAACGTACACAGTACCTTAGTGGATGGACAAGTTTGGCTGAAACTCAGCTAGATCTGATCAATGCACTTCAGCTTGAAACTTCAAGGTTAGTGTGGTGGCGATACAGAAATTTCTCTGGTTCAGCAAAACTACAAAATTTTTACCATGCTTCAAAATAGTACTTCAAAAATTCTGTGTTGCAGTATGTCCGATCTGGAGCATGATCAATGGCACTCTGATCTGGGTGCACCGTACATCTCTGTTGCAGACAATCTGCCTGATGAAATTCATCTTAGGGTATTTAGGAACTAGCTGATGCAATCTCAGAATCATTAGCAGTTTTCTTTGAGAACTTATGGAGGATAGGTGAGGTCCCAATGGACTGGAGAAGGGCAAGCATAGTACTTGTCTTTAAAAAAGGGGAACAAAGAGGACCCTGGGGTGATAGACCAATCATCAGCCTAACTTCAGTTTTCTAATAATTTGTTCCAGTATCTTTCCAGGTATCAATGTGTAATCATCTAGAGGATAATAGCATAAGAAATAGCCAATATGCATTTTTCAAGAACAACTCCTGCCAAACCAACATAATTTCCTGCTTTGTGAGGGCTATCGGTCAAGTGGATAGAAGCTATAGATATAAAATATCTTGATTTTTAGTAAGGCTGTTGATTTAGTTCCACATGACACAAACTAGAGAAATGTAGTCTGGATGAAATTACTCCAAAATAGGTTCACAACTGTTTAAAAGACCATATTCGAAGAGTAGTTAGTGATTTGCTGTCAAAATGGGAGGGTAAATCTAGTGGGGTCTAGCCAGGGGTCCATCCAGAGTTCGGTACTATTAAATATTTTCATTAATGACTTGGTAATGGAGTGGGGAATATATTTATAAAATTTGAGGAAGACACCAAGCTTGAGGGGTTGTAAGATCTTTAGAGGATAGATTAGAATTCAAAGTGCCGATGAAATTCAATAAAGACAGATGCAAAGTACCACATTTAAGAAAGAAAAATCAAATGCACAACTACAAAATGGGGAAAACTGGCTAAGAGATAATACTGCTGAAAAGGATTTGAGGGTCTTAGCGAATATCAAATATGAGTTAACAATGCGATGCACTTGTAAAAAAAGGCTGATATAATTATGGGGTGTATTAATAGGAATGACATATGTAAAACACATAAGGTAATTGTCCCTCTCTTCTTGGTGAGGCATCAACTGATGTACTGTGCACGGTTCCGAGTGCCCCATTTTATGAATGATGTGAATAAATTGGAGAGAGTCCAGAGAAAAGCAATAAAAATGATAAAAAGATTTAGAAAACCAGACTGATGAGGAAAGGTTAAAAAAACTGGGTATGTTAGCCTTCTTTCCTCGAGATCAAAGGGTGGACCTGATAAGCCTTCAGAAGTGGTAAGGACTGTTATAAAGAGGATGGTGGTCAGTTCTCCCATGTCCACTGAAGATAAAACAAGAAGTGATGGGCTTAATCTGCAGCAACAAGATTTAGGTTAGATATTAGAAAAAAATTCTAACTAAAGGGATATTTAAGTACTGGAATAGGCTTTTAAGGGAGGTTGTGGAATCCTTGTCATTGGAGGTTTTTAAGAACCGTGTAGACCAGTGGTTCTTAACCTTTACTGCCGCTTGCACCCCTTTGGTTCTCAAAAAATGTTCTCGCACCCCTTATCAAAACTCGTTGAAGTAAGTCAGTTCTTTAAACTTAGATATATCTATTTTAATTTTTTAGTAAAATTAACAATACATGAAAAATTACACACTTAAAAAAAAAAAGTTTACCGGCTCAATGACTCTTCTGCTGTTGCTGTTGTTCAATGATGCTCGATAAACGAGGAATGTCTCACACCCCCAGAAAGGGCATCTCGCACCCCCAAAGGGTGCATGCACCCCAGGCTAAGAACCACTGGCGAAGACAAACACTTGTGAGAATAGTTTAGGTATACTTGGTCCTGCTTCAATGCAGGGGACTGGACTAGATGATATGTTGAGATCCTTTCAAGACCTACACTTCTATGACTCTGTAATCTCTATACCATGTGTAGATGGGGCCACCTGTTTTGTAGATATACCATCGATCTCCAGTGGTTTACCAATGAAACAAGTGGTCCTGTGCTTGGACAAAGACAAATGTGTTAACTCTGACCTCAAAAATACCCTCTTCATAATGTATAAATTATTGAAAAATTAAACATATGCATATAAACCTATAGTAACAAAGAACATACAGTATTATAGTTCTACATTTTAAAATCAAATGGTTTCATAATTCTAAAAATAGTATCTTTGAGATTATATGAAATAGTAATCCTACATATGTGCACAGTTGGTCTTTATGAAACAAATTAACCAGCATTAGCACTCTGCTTTTGTTGAAAGGGGATGATGTCAAAAGAAAGACATGGCTCAGTTTGAATATATAAGTATATAAGCATATAATATGCTTCCTACCTAAAACAGAAATTATCCCTAGATCTCATATTGGAGTCATAAATTAACAATACAAACAACCAAAATCCAATAGTTGTCTCAAAAATCATATTGTTATATTGTAGTATGTAATCTCACATGTTGACTGACATAAAACATCTGCATTTATAAGAGATTCAGTTCCAGTGCCCTGGTCAAATTCTAATTTGGGTAATTAAGTGTTCCCTGAAATTTCAGTTATATGTGGTTTTATTCTTTTCAGGACTTAGAATGTTGTGTAGTGATGTTATGCAGTATTTATGTCCCATCCCTGAAGAAAATGCCTTTCTGTGGTTGGTGGAGAGACTTTGTTCCTAATAGCCAAAATCTGTTAACTTTCAGAGCATGCTTCAAAGCTCATTTTTTTAAAGATTTCATAGGTGGAGGAGTAAAGAGGCTCTGAGGGCGGCTTTGTTCATGTGTCAGAAGAGGCTGATGTTTGTTTTTGACTTCCTGTTTTCTGATTTGGGGAGGGCTAAAGCTTCTGGGTTTGTTCAGGTCATTAATTTTTTTAACATATGCTAATGTGTGCCTAGACTCCTGGATAAATAAAATGTATATATTGAAATAATTTGAGATGAATGGTGGTATGTGCATATGTTATGTATTGGTGCATGAGTTCAGTGTCTGGAAGTCCTGAATTTCAGTACTTTAATTTTATCTAGTCATAATGTGCTGCTTTTGGTTCCTAAAAGTGACACAGTACATTATTTACTATTGCGTTACAGGATGTATCTCTGGTTTCTGGGAATTAATATTGCAGCATTTATTTTTTTCTTCCAAGGCGCACAGTCTTTGGGATGCAAGTGCATTTTTACCACGTGCATGGTCTCAGATCAGAATATCTCAAATAATTACAACTTCATATTTGCAAGTTTATATATAAATTACTGTGTTTTGCTATCATTTAAACTTGTTCTTTGTTACATCAGTTGCTTTATTAGATTTTGCTCTTCCTAACCAACTTCCAATTTCCTTTCCAAATCAATTAAATTGCTTTGATTTTAACATTTATTTAACTGTCCATTTAATCCTTGTCCAAACCTGATCTTGTAGGGTATTATAAAGAGCGATTAAGACTAGTGTAAATAATTATTTGTTAAAATCCAGAGAAACTGTATCTTCTTCATCAGGGATTGATGATTCACCCTGCCTCACTCTTTACCATTTTCTTTCCACACATTCATTCTTACAGTACAGCTCACAAACTTGCGGGATATGTGAGAGTACCACAAATATTATATTAATATTTTAAATGTTTTCAATAGTGTATTTTTGTTCTAAATCATAGTTGTTCTGTACTGAAGTTACTGTGGTTTGGGTGACAGGGTCATGTGATATTATCTAACCCATGACAAGCTGGTCAGTAATTTTTGATGCCTAAAGCATAGATAGTTAGGAAATGATGCAAAACTACCGTAGATAACAGGACCTTGGCCTGGCTAACTTGGTTGTGTTTGGTAGATCAGGGATCTAAAATAGGCGGGACTGGTAGCACCACTACTTCTCTGAGTAGTATCCCTATGGGTACTTCACTTTAGGTGCACATGTGCCTCTCTTCCTTTTGACGAGAGATTTTTGGTACTAGTGTCTGTTTGGCTCACCCATGTGCCATGCATTGTTCCAAAGACATAAGGCTGCATGGGCGAACCCCCTTCAGTTCCTTTTCCTTCATGTCCAGCCTTTGGCCTGAGAGAGAGAACATAGACTGTGCCTGTTCCTGTCAATTTAGTAAGTGTAGTTAGGATAATTAGTGTTAGTTTCACTTGTTGTTTGTTAACCATTGTCCCATCTTTTTTCCTTTTTGTTTTTGTTTTTGTTTCCCCCCATTAAGGGGGTTATTCTGGACTTTTTTGGGAGGTATGCCAGGATCTCTGGTTTTTAAGATGCCTTTTCTGCCAGGAATCTATCCAGGTCAGTAACTGTCATTCTCAGTGCCTCCACTGTTTGGGAGACACCCCAATACCCAGTAAATGCAAAATCCGCACTTCCTTCAAAAGCAGATCTTCGGGAAAAACAGGGAGATCAAATTTAAATTACTGATGTCTGAGGGCTTGCTCCATCTGGCTTCAGATCTGGGTTCTGAGATCCCCCTCAGTACACAAGTCCCCATCTACCTCAGGATCTCGGTCACTGAGAGCCTTGATGGATATAAGCTTGCTGTACAGTGCACCTCTGGGCCTTGGACACCGAAAGCCTCAGGCAAGACAGCATCTGCATTGGTGTAGATGGTACAGAGAACTTCACATTCTAAGTCTCTGGGTACCGATAAGAAATGTAGGAGTATTAAATGTCCTAAGAAATCTTGGTCACCAATGTGCAAGAAGGCTCTGGAGAACTCAGGTCCCAAGGGGAGTTCCATAGAGACTCTGACTCCAGTACTGTGAGGGTGTCTGTGTCCTCAAAGAGCCCTACTATAAAATGGGACTCGGTACCAAGGATCTCTTCAACTTCGTATAGCTGTACCCAGGCTGATAGACGTTCTTCTTCAAAAGTCTGCACCACCAGATCCTGCTATCCTGGTAACAACCCCCCATAACTATACTGTTATTGTGTACTACTTCATTGATACTGACAGAGTCTGACCCTGGACATTCTTACGCTAAATATTCAGTCTCCTTAGCAGTGGTACCGCAGCTGACTTCACATGATTTCGTCTCTCCTTTGCTTATATTCCATTGGTAGCGCAGGAGTTTAGATTCTCGAAGGGCCACCTGTTTCCAATGAGCTGGAATCCCTATTACTTACTGGTGCTGGACAACTATCTGAAGTGAGAGCCGCTGTATCACTGACTCAGCATCCTTCATTTAGACCAGGGGTTCTCAAACTAGGGGTCATGACCCCTCAGGGGTTGCAAAGTTATTACGTGGGGCTCACGAGCTATCAGCCTCCACCCAAAACCGTGCTTCGCCTCCAGCATTTCTAATAGTGATAAATTTTAAAAAAAACCACTTTTTTATATTTAAAAGGTGGGGTTGCACTCAGAGGCTTGCTATGTGAAAGGGATCATCAGTATAAAAGTTTGAGAGCCACTGATTTAGACTACCTTACTCACAGACTACCTCAGCAACACTGCAGTTCCTAATAGTGAAGCACCAAGTGCTTATGTCAAAATATGAGTATTCAGACTAAAATAAATTTAACACTTTAGTGATTATATACTAGAGGAACATCTTGAGCAATTCAAGGCCATCATACAGGAAGGTCAGCTTTTAGCAAGAACATTGTTGCAGGCTTCTCTAGATACAGTTGATACCACAGCTTGGTCCATTTCCACAATCACTGTCATGTAATGAGAATCTTAGCTAGAGCTGTATGGCTTTCCTTGGAGGTAAAGAAAACTGAAGACCTGCCTTTTGACAGTCACAGATTGTTTGCAGAGCCAATGGCTCCCCTTACACCTGGAAGGACTCAAGGGCCACATTCAGATTCCTTGGGATCTATATTCGTGTGAATAAGAGAAAGCTTAGCAGATCTCAGACAGCACAGAAATCTCACCCAGCATGTTAGTTTGCTTTCCATAGAGTACCCAAATCACCAGCCAAGAGACCTAGATATGTTTGTTTAAAAAAAAAAAGCCAGCTATTTTCAGAGCTGCCTCATCCCAGCCTTTCTGTATTATCCAACTGCCAGTTTCAGTGGTTTGCTTGAGAGTCTGGACCACCTGCAGCTCACTACTGCTGCACCATCCCAGCGTCCTTTCTCCCTTTGGGTACTGCTTGTCCCAATTTTGGCTTGCATGGGAAGGCATAACATCTGACAAATGGTTTTGGAGGTTGTAACATCTGGTTATCCCCCTCATTCATTTTACCTCTCTCCCTCCCTTGCCCTTTTTCAGGGACCTTTCTCATGATCAGTTGCTGAGACAGGAGGTTGATTCTCTTCTACACTTAAGAGCTATAGAACCTGTTCATTAAAGGAAAAAAGGGTTTTATTCCAAGTGCTTTCTTGTTCCCAGAAAGAAGTGGAGAGCAATATTAGATCTTAGATGTCTGAGCAACTATGTAAAACAGCAGAAATTCAGGAAGATGACTGTGATACTGCATCCCATATTCTTCATAGTGATATTATTATGATAGGATTATGGCATAATTATGATGCATTTTGTACAAGATGAGTCATGTGGGGTGTCATTGAAAAAGGTATGATTTGCTGAATATGATTATCCTATTTGCATGCATGTATAATTTTTGTATCTGAAGTTATAAATACTGACTATGTGTCTGTACTTCAAATGTAGTTACACCTGTGTAACGATCATTAGACAAAATGGTTTCAGTCTAGATAGCTGGTTAGGAAGGGCCTATTCAGGGCAACAAGCCATTAGGGAAAACAATAGGCCTGAGGAGAAGCTTATCTCCCACCTAGTGAACCTTCCTGAGAACACTTCAGGCAGCCTGAAAGTAATGGCTGCTATGACTCTACAAAGACGTGTGACCAGGCCACATGATTCTGGACTCTATCTTGGGATGTCAGTATTTTTCCATAAACTGGTCTGGGAACCAAGTTTTGAAACAAAGGGTTCCCACCATATGCAAAAGCTATATAAAGCAGGGAGTGACATCATCTGTAGTTCTTCAACATAGTTTTTTGTGCATAATGTATTATGTAAAACCAGTGCATGCATGGGGAGTAAGCGTGAATAGTGGGTCTTTCGGTTTCTTTCAATAGTTTTTAGCAGTGTGTACAAGTTATCTAAACATCTGTTTATTGCTTTTAGGTGTATGATATATTCTTAACTTGAAGTGGTATTTGTTGAATGGTGGTATTATGTCTAAATCATACCTAAGCTTCATATTAATGTATTAATATTTTAGAGGTATTGAGGTGATGGACATTTGGAGAGAGGTATCTTTGCTAACATTTTTTAAAAAGTGATCTTTTGTATAAGCAGAATTCTCTGTACACACTTTACAAATTCCACAGCAAAAGAGGCTGATGCTGTACAGACAACAGTTTCATTCCCTGCATAACCCCGATTCATTCCCTGAGCACTGTCCATCCTGTATAATGAAAGGGGCAGGGGGCCTGCTAGAAAAAAATAACATTAAAATAATGAATACTGTGTTTCATCATACATATGTGAAAAAAAGAAGAATTAATGTTGCATGGACAATTTAATTTGGTCATTTCCTAAATTTTGAGTGCTTGCTTTTGCAACTGTAATATTCTTTTAATACAGTTTTATGTATCTAATTTCCTATTATTTTTAAAGGAAAAAAAAATCTCTTATGTTCAACTTAACCTTTTTTTCATCAAATTTTTTTCTTTCAGCTGTTATCTCGGCATTTGTCATCTGGGGATTGGGTTACTACAGCATGCTGGACATGGGGCTACTCTTATAAATCATTAAGAAACTTCAGCTGATACAAAATTTGGCTGCTCTCTTGTCAAGGCATATCTTTTACTGAAAGCACATTATATCTGTGCTCCATGATCTTTAGTGGCTTTCAGTTTGTTTCCAAGTAAAATCTATGGTCTTAATTTTAAACAAAAAGCCTTAAGTATTTTGGGTCCTAGTTACCTCTAAGATTGCCTCTCTTCTTGTGTGAGTTCACTATGGGCATTCAAGTTAACAGCTGTATAGTTTAATTTTGTGAGGTTTCATAGGGAACCTTGATTCTGGCATTTCCTAAATTTTCTTCTTTTGATTTTGCAAGAAAAACAAATTAACCCATTTTGCCAGTGGGTTTTACAGCTGTTTACTGACAGAAGAGGAATGTTGGGACTAAGAATCTTGGATTCAGTTTCAGGTTCTGGAAGAGAGTATTCTTTAGTGGTTACAACTCCTCCCCCTGTCCCCTAGCAGCATGCCCGCCTTCAACTTGTCTCCTTCTTTTCTCATCCTCTGCTTCTCTCCTCACTTTGTCTGCCCTTCTCCTCCATGCTCTTATGCCCTCAGCCTGCACCCTTTCCCACCATCCCTCTGCATTTGAGCAAGTTACATTGCTATTCCATTTTCTCCATGCTGTCTGGGCTCTGGCTACGGAAGCATTGAGAGCACTGGAGAGACTGAGTTCCTGCTCTCAGTTGTGGTGGCTGGCACACAGTAGCTGCCAGGAGGTGTAATCACAGGAAGAGGCATGCTCAACCCCCATAGCTCTGAGTTGAAGCTTGCTGAGTCAGTTGGGCACGCTCATTCTGGTTGGTACATAGGAGCTGTGTGGGGATGAAGCATGCTCAATGCAGACTCACTCTATATAGAATTTTGCTTGCAGCCTCTGTTGAACATGTGTGAACTGCGATTTCCAGCAGCTTATAATTTAGCCAAATTTTGCTGTATTTTTATGGAAATAACAAAGGTACATTTCTGACATCAGACATGGCAAGACTAAAGATTTTCAATGAAATGATTGTAATAAGTGTTTTAACATGGGCGAAAAATAGACTGTTTGCCCTAAATTCCTGGACTGTTTGCCTGAACCATTTTTGTGGAAACTTAAAAAAACAAACTGCTCCAGTCTTGATAACTTCAGCTTGATTAGTGGAGTAGCCAGGTTCTAACATCAGGGAGAGCGAACACATTAAAAAAAGGCGCCACCCGACATATCAAATTACTAATTACATACTTTTAAATATGTTATACATATTTATTTGTGCTTAAAATAAAAACACAGGAATGATCCAGCCACGGAAGGGTTTGCACAGCTGGCATTTCACAGGAGAACTTTAGATTATACTTAGATATACTTTAGATTCTAGAAAGTAAATCATAGAATACAGTGGTTTGTAATTGTCACCCCTCGCCCCCAGAGCAGAGTGGCGGCTCAGCTGCGGCAGAGTCATTCTCTGGGCTGCCGCTACTCGCAGAGAAAAGACGCCGCTGAAGAGAGACCACAAGAAAAAAACATCCCCACCCCCCTTTTCCTTCCTTCTCCACCTCCTCTGCCGGCACCAGCTGGGCTTCAGAGCCACCAGGAGCTCTGCCCACCAGATTGTGGCTTTTGTGCTGTTCTGTCGCAGTCTCCTTGGATGTCCTGATGTGAGAGAACTGAAAGCTTGGAAGCCGTGTTAACTTCCAAGTGACAGGTGCCTACAGTAGTGGTGCACGCTTGGTTTTCAGCCAATGGTTCCCTTATTTCTAAGTCCAGTAGAGCCTAGAAGCCTCACGTGAAGTCAAGGCCCCACTGTGCTAGAAGCTGTACATATAGAGTACAAAGAGTTTACAGAGGGTGGACGAAAGGAAGTATCCCCATGATTTGGGGTATGTTTACACTGGAAAAGGGAGGTGTAATTTCCAGCTTGTGTAGTCATACCCGTGCTAGCGCTGATCAAGCTAGTGTGCTAAAAATAGAAACGGAGCCACAGTGGTGCAAGGGACTAGCCATCTTGAGTGTGATCCCACCTGAGACCCTTGATAGTCACTCAGGTGACTAGCCCCTCCTGGTGCTCATGCTGTTACACTTCTATTTTTAGCACTCTAGTTTGATCTGAGCTAGCAGCTCCAATGTAGACGTACCTACAGATGGAGAACAGAGGCACAGTCAGACTAAGTGACTTGTTCAAAGTCACCCAGGGAGTCACTGGCAGAGCTGGGAATTGAATGCATGTCTCCTGCTTCCATACAGTTGGATTGCAACTTCACCTGGAGGTCTCAGGACAGTAATAGGCTGATTAGGCCTCAGCTGGAGTATTGTGTCCAGTTCTGGGCACCACATTTCAGGAAAGATATGGACAAATTGGAGGAAGTCCAGAGAAGAGCAACAAAAATGATTCAAGATCTAGAAAACATGACCTATGAGGGAAGATTGAAAAAAAAATTGGGTTTTTTAGTCTGGAAAAGAGAAGACTTGAGAGGGAACATAACATTTTTCAAGTACATAAAAGGTTGTTACAAGGAGGAGAGAGAAAAATTGTTGTTCTTAACCTCTGAGGATAGGACAAGAAGCAGTGGTCTTACATTGCAGCAAGTGAAGTTTAGGTTGGATATTAGGAAAAGCTTCCTAACTGTCAGGGTGGTTAAGTACTGGAATAAATTGCCTAGGGAGGTTGTGGAATCACTGTCACTGGAGATTTTTAATAAAGGTTAGACAAACACCTGTCAGGGATGGTCTAGATAATACTTAGTCCTGCCATGAGTGCAGGGGACTGGACTAGAAGATCACCTGAGGTCCCTTCCAGTCCTATGAATCTACTGTTGTAAATGTCCTGTGTCCCATGAGCATGAGCCATTAAAAAGCTGCATGTTAATGTAGTGCATTGTACTGGTGTCACATAATGACTGTGCCCCAGGACACACAATAGTGTCCTGCAGTGAGGCATTATCACAACTAAAGGTGCAAACAGTGCAACACAGTATCATGGTGCTCTGGCTATCATGCCAGCAGGATACCAGTACTTGCCATTGATGCACTTCATGCGTTGTGCTTTATAGAATACATCCATACAGACAGAGACCATTCGTACCAGCCTGAAATGCAGCTGCTTTTGGGGTGGAACTTGGCAGCCAATTTGCACCACAACGGTGTGACAGAGGCAACAAAGTGTCTCCTCCTGTCACAACTGCAGGGGCAAGATGGGTCAGCAGGATGCAGTCGCCCACGCTGGCCAGGACAGGAGGGTTAAGCAGTTAGGAAGTGGACGCTTTAGTGATCACACATAGTCAGGATGTTGGTTTTAAGCTTTCTCTGAGAGATGGCAGCACAGTGTTCCCTGAGCATCATGCTCAATATTGACTCCAAGGGAACGTTTCGGCCTCCTGCATCACCAGCCCAGGAGTGAGAGCTCACCTAGGATTGCTCAGGAGGTGTTTACCTTCCCTGCTGTGTGGTCGCCTCGCTCTGCATGGGGTTGCTGGGAGCCAATGGGGCTGCTGCTCCTCAGCCCCTCTCCCCCGCCACGCTGGGGGCTACACTGCCGCCCCTTCCCCTCCCAGCAGAGCCCACCCCTGCCTGGGCGGCGTGTGCCAAGTGGGTCTCGGCTTAGTGATCCAGGCAGCTGCGGGTGGGCGGGAACTGCCCACTCCTCCTCATCGCCGGGGAGCCAGGCAACCAGCCGTTGCTGCCTGCAGCCCCGGAGCGAGCCCGGCTGGGTATGCGAGAGGGCGGTGTAGAGCTGAGAGTCTGCCGGCGGCCGCATGCAAAACCCGGCTCCGGACTCTGAGTCTGGAGCCCAGTGCTGGCTGCGTGGAAAGGCGCCACTTTTGGAAAATGTGCTTGGGGGAGCGGCTGCTCCCCCCTAACTATGCTACTGAGCTTGATCAGTTTATTTGGCAAACTTGTAAGCAACTAAACCCAGGTCTTTTTAAAATATAAATAAGCAACTTTATGATAAGGATAACATATTATCTTTGGTTATATTAATGTAATTGAGAGTTTGCTATACCGTCACTCTCTCCTAGTGCTTTAACACAATTCCTGTAGAAAAGCATGTGGAGAGTTGGAATTCAGTCATTTGAGGATTTCCAGCAAGGATTGCATAAGGTCAGCCTCCTCACAATTAAGTTAAGAAAGAAGAATTGGAATGAACTTAAAAATTAAGTACCAACTTTATAAAAGTTTGTAATGATAAAATAATAAATCCTTAATTTCTACAAAATAAAAAGGCTACTTTATAATCCACATACATTAAATATAATTTGTGTCCTTTATGTTTAATTGAAGATAAACAGGTTAGTCCCCACAAACACACTGAGAAAGCTGTCAAAGTTCCTAAAGCTTAGATCGAGTTCTCCTGAGTCTCAGTTAGTCTTTGTTCATCAACTGTATATAGTCTGCTGAGTCAAAAGCACTGCAATAATATCCTCCATCCTCTTGCTTGCCCAAATCACGAGCTGGAACCCAGGCAGCCCTTTTCTTCTCCTTTGCTGAATTGCTGGAATTACTCAATTAGCTAGTCAGCTAAGTAATTAAACAACCAAGCTGTATTAAGTATAGAAATGAAAAACCCTGTTACAAGAAAAATACAAAACTGAGTCTAACAAAATATAGATGACACTTATCCTATCATCATATTTAAATAAGAAAAGAGTTGGTGAACTATACTGGTAAGACAATTTAAGTAAAACAGTTTGGCTAAAATCAAAGAACATTCAAGGTACAGACGCCCCCGGGTTATGCAAACCCAACTTACGCAAATCCGCACTTATGGAAAAAGTTCCCTAAGCTAGAAATAGGAGGTGGTTGGTTCTCCCCCCCCCCCCCCCCCAATGGTCAGGTATACGTTTCCGATTTACGCAAAATTTGAGTTACTCTTGCGTAAGTCAGGGAGCATCTGTATGCAATTAAATGAAATAAATTAGTTTTCCCTCCCAATTTCCTCTTTCTATAACTAATGCTGTCAGTGGTTCACTGTGTTGGAAATTTAACAGTACTGCTAATCTGCTGCAAAATGCTTTGGATTTAGGGGAAAGCAGCCTGTTTTCTGCTCCTGTGCTGAACTTCTCTCAACCCATGCAGGTCATGTGTCCTTTTTGCATAACAGCTGTCCCTGATTACTTTGCTCTCTGTGGAGTCTGAGTTCATTTCCTGGGAACCTATTGAGCATCCCCAAAACCGCCACACCTAATTCCAGAAACTTCTGGAAGTGGAATGCTAATTAGGCATTTACCTAACAGCAGTGACCCAGACACAACTTGTTCCTCTCTCCCCCTTCTCTCTAGAGCTCTTAGAGATATCTGTCTGTTAGGCATATGGGCTACATATCAGACATTTTAAAATAATTTGTAGAAATCCTAATGATACCAGAATTCACAATAAGATAAAATTCCAGCATTGTCACATTTTACTAGAGCTCAAAGAACTGTTGCCTCCAGGCTTTCTGGCTTGTGAAGTAACAAATCTAAAATCTTTTGAATCTGCCTATATAGATGAAATTGTTTGAGAATAAATGTGTATTTCTTTCCATTAAAAGCAGTTTTACTAATTTTTTTTTCTTCCTGTGGGAATTCTTTTCTTACACTGAAAATGTTTGCCTCAATATGACAAAATAAATCAGATTGGTTTGTAGGACATAGTCAGTAAGTAGAGGAAATATCTTTAATAACAGATGTGAAAGAATTGTGGCAGTTGTGGCTTCCTCAGATCACAAGAATATTGATTTGTGTGCAAGCATTTGGTTTCTTTTAAAATTTTACGGAACCACTAACCATAATGTACAGTTTCCAGGGGAAATTACTCTTCATATGTGGCTTTAACTGTGTTTTCTGTACATAATTGTGGTTGAAAGTTCTCTGTTTTTGGTTGAACTGAATATGTCCATTTATTAAATATCTACCTTTCAAAAGCATGAAAAATGAAAAGCTGTTAGTTCCAGATTCCTTAATTGTTCATTGTTTGTAATGATTTTTACATGTTGTAGTTTTAATTTTGCAGACTGCATATGTGCATCTATCTAAATGCCTTTCAAAACAAGTTAATTTCTAACATCTAAAATATGATTATTAGAATTTTTTTAATTTTGACCCGCACTAATACAAGATTCATCTTGTTTAATGGTGTTCATTTTTGGAATTACAATGACTCATGCACATCCAGAAAAATAACAGTAATTGTAATGTAAGGTTAAGTTCCAGAGAATTAAAAATCAAAATGAAGGTTAAGATTTCAGGAAAGTGATTTTGTTAGTACATAATTTCCTGCTTCAGTGTAAGGTACAACAGAAATGAAATGCAAGCTATGGGACATACAACTGTTTATACAAGTGAGAAGAAGAGAGAATTGCTATTCCTGGTTTATAATTAGTTTACAAGGAAATATTAAAAGGGGTCCATCACCTCTCTCAGGTACTGGCAAAAAAAACAATTGATGCCCAAGTGGGATCCACAAGACTTTTGCCACTTCATTTTGGGCCATCTTACTGTTTATTTCCCTTCGTTTTTCACTTTCTTTTTCATGTATGGCCTGAACTTCCTTGCCAGTCTGCTACAAGATGTCAGAACACAGCGCACATACTTTAATTTTTTACTGTTTTTAATTCTAATTCTGAAACCTGACCAGAGGAATGAAAGAATCAAGGTCCCTCTTGGGTTCCCCAAGAGACACTAAAGATTTTTAAAAAACTCTGAGTATAATAAAAAATGAGCACTTCAGGTATATAGTGGAAATGGGGAAATATTTAGTTTCCATAACTTTTGGTAAGTGTTAACAAAATTGAGAGCAGATAAACAGGACACGTCTTCATTTACTAAAAGGGAATCTTTGTGGATATGCATCAACTGTACAGTTCATAGTTCCTCACTAAAAACTAATGCAGTGAGAGGAACATTCACAATGTTTGTAGCTACAAAGAAAATTATTTAACCAGTAACCTGCTCTGTGAATCACTTGTTTGAAAGAGTATTTAAATTACTTTACAGACATTTGTTATTAATTTAAGTGTAGCTGACTAGGCAAATATTGACTGAGTTAAAAGTAATGGTTTCACATTAATGTCATTGCATTCCATTTTTGACTAATTGTACTTCAGGGTCTCTTTATGAAGACAAATGATGTCTCAGAAGACTTTAAAAGGCATTTTAAGACCATATAAAATTGTAGATGCTATAGATACTAAACCAAATGTTGTTATTTTAGTACAACATTACATCACAGTGTTCATGATGGATGAGCCCAGTGTTATGGCCAGAAAAATAAGCAGTCATTCTGTCAAACTATTATTTTACTGAATTGTTGTTCCACTTAGTCATTCATTTAAAAATGTTTAGGTGGAATCACCCACACCTCTTTAGCAGGAGGATTCCCTTTGAAGGTGAACTGCAAAGGAAAAAAATGACATCGTCTTTTTTCTTTATGATGTGTGAAGACAGCCTAAAACGGTTTTCTCCACCAACCCTCCCTCACCTCTTCCCCCCCTCTCCCCCTCAATCTAAATCCTCCCAAACAATATTTATTTAGAAATGTCAGGAATGTCTAGTCTGGCTGTGAGGGTTTCTGGGGTACCCAGGGTTGCGAGGCACCTTGCTACCACCTGCCCTTAGTATGAGGGAGCTTTGTTGTGCCTTTCACGGGTCAGCTCCCTGACTTGTCCAGCCACTGGCAACACAAGTATTCCCTTGGAGCCCATCCAGGCTTCGCTGTCCCTCATGTTGGCTAGCAATAAGCACACTCCAACCCACATATCCTCCAGGCATCCCCTTTCAGTATCTAGCCCTTTAGCCACTGGACACTCTTAACAGAGTTGCCAAGTCCGCTGTCCCCAAATGTGCAATACACCATAGCTTACTAGTTGCATCTTAGAACACAGCTTCAGTTAACACACAACACTTAGATTTGTTTATAGAGAAAGCAAGGATAAACTTGTTTAACAAAGAATAGAGATTCATATCATACAAACAGAAATATTGGAAACAAAGGAGCATATATAACATAGAATGCAAATTATGGTTCTAGAGCCTAAACTCAATTAACAAGATGCCTTATTGTCTAATAAGGTAGTGCTTACCCCAAAGCTCTTCTTACAGCATTTTTCAACCAGAGTGGTTGAGACCCTTCCTTTGAGAGTCCAAGCCCTTTGACAGCTTGTCTTCCCTTGTTGAAGGACAACTGGAGATTCATCTGCTCCCCAGATTCAGTTTCAAAAGTTAATTGCCTTATTCCTAAACAGGACAACCCCTGCTGCTTTTGTTTTTTTTTCTGAAACCCCCACAGTCTGTTGGCTAGCATTTTGCTGGGACTGTAAATGGGCATCTATTTTGAACCCTGCAATACTCAAAGTGCACATGACCAGCCAGAGAGAGATAAACATCTCTTCTCCCTGTCTGACAGGAGTATGTCAATCACCATTTGGTGGCTTGCCGTAATTCACAGTCCAATCAAATATAATTTTTGTATAGATACATCACTCCTCACATGTTTTCTATATGTATATTTCACAATGATTATGATGGCCACTGTGACACAGGCTTTCATTAGAGACCTTACATGACCACCTTTGGTTAGCTAGTATATAAATCCCGGATGCAAGGGATCCCTGTAATTCTTATGCACCCCTGTGCCCTCTACTGGTTGGTGCAAAGATGACATTGGGTTACACTGATGTGCCTTGGTTCTGCTGGAAATCTTCATCAATGAGTAAAAAATTGGAAGTTTTCTCAGCTCCTAAATGAAAGCTTTGATGTGTTGAATCTTTATTAAAGAGAGTGTTTCTCCCATTTGGGTTGGGAGTGTTTGTAAGGCGTTTAGGCTAATTGGCTGTTAATAAAAGAAAAAATGGTTTTAAATAGCTTGAATAAAAATCACTTCTCCACTCATCAATTTTTACTTGATCAGTATGTTTGTTATCATAATGTTATTAGTATGCCGTCCTCCATAGTCTTCCAAGAAAAACAGGGAAGACAAGATCTGAAATTCTAATGTGGAAAAGTATTTTACCCCCGCGTCCCACCTGCCTTAATGCTGATAAAGCCTTTCAGGCATCTTTTTATATGTTATAAAGAAGCATAAAATCTATTTTTAATTACTCTGCAAGTTCCTTTTAAGGACTGCATTTTCAGACATAGGTACCTAAAAAGCACATCCAGAATCTGAACACTTTACACAGAGATACTTTTACAATCCAGTACGCGTTTCATGTATATACAGTACATGCTATTTTGATAGTATGTACTGTTGAAATTGAACCATGAGTCGTATGCAAATTCATGCTGTTTTTGTACTTTCTCTGTACAGTTAGCCCCAAAGTATTAAATACAGATCCATTTCATGTAATATACTTTAATTGTTAAATCAATATTAAGTTTAATAATGGTGCATATTTATAAGGCAGTTAATGGTACTGATCTTGCAAAGTTTAAACACAGTATAAATAGTATGCTACGGTCTAACCCCTTATACTATCAAGCCTGTGTGTTTCAGGAGTTTGTTGTATGTAGTTAACATCTCTTTAAAAGTTTTCTTTTAAATATTTTGTGTAATGTTTTTACATTATACATGGCCCCACATTAAATAGTTGCATTTTTTTCTCCCTTTTTGGCTTTGCTTGTTGTAGATTAAAGCAAATCTTTGAAAAACTATGACAAACATGATGCATTATGGTGGTTTAATGATGATTGTTCTGGTCCTCAGTTTTATAGATGTTGAAGTATATTTTTAGCATCAGTTCATTGTATTTATTTCAATGTAATTTATCATAGGGAAGATTTATTTTTCATTACTTGTCACAGGCTGTTCCTACTTTTTTTTTGCTTCTACTGAATGTAAAATATATCCTGTCCTTTAGGCCCTACTTTTTTTTACATAGATGAATCTTCTGTTAGTATGTCACCCTAGTTTTACCTATATATTTATTCTTTATATTCAACCTCTTTAGTTCATGAATAGATTAGTGTTTACGTGTAGCTTTGTGTGAGACCTACATTGAGACTAGCGTTATAGTTTTAATTGCTCAGAGCTATAGAGATTGATTTTTAAAAGCAAACATATGGATATAACTAACAGGACATTTACTAACAAAAGACTGAACCTTAACGATGGATTTTTCACACTGCAGCAAATTTGAAGAAAAGAGCATGTATCCAAAAAACCCAGTATATTTTGCTGTAATTATGTGTGTGCCCATGCTACTATTGCAGATACAAGGAGTTGAATAAGATCTTTCTCCCTCTATCACCCAACTTCTTTCTGCAGAATCATGCAGTGAAGTCATAATCCTGTGTTTCACATCCATCTGTTACCATAGAAATGATTGAATAATCTAAATTTAGCTTTATGTCTTTCCTACAGGATAAAGCCAGAGGAACAAATGTTTTGTATTTAAAAGAACCCTTGTTTAAATAAAAATAACTTTTAACTAGCAAAACTAGATACTGTAGTTAAAACACATGAAAGGAAACAATCTAAATCTTAAGTAAACATATATTTGAAATATGTTTTGGTGTAAGAGACTCTGTTTAAAGACACAGCATTTGGAGTTCAAAGTACTTGACAATGACCATTTAAATTTGGAGAATCCTCACCTGCCCTTGGTGTACTGTCTTTCATATTATAAATATGTTTCCACATTATTTTTGTAATCATTTATACTTTGATATCTGATGACAAACATAGATTTACTAAAATTCTTGAATCAGACAAGATAAACAAGTAATCCAGGATGTTAAGGACATTGTTTGAAATCCATTTGTCAGCCCCCACATTACAGCAAGTCTGAAGTTCTCTTTTTAAGTCTCTCATTTTCCTGCTTCTAAATAACTGGGCAAATATCTCGTGAAGCTAGTTATTGGCTACATGTCCACAAACATAACTCAGTTTCCAGGATACCGTAAGGGCAGGTGCAAGTATTAAAGTGTTCAAAGGAGCAATATAAAAGAAAATTTGGTTAGATTTTTTTATTAGTTCACAGATTATAGTAAGCATAATTTACAGATAGTTTGATCCAGTCATTCAATTGCCTGTCATCTAGTACTTTTAAAGTATATATCACTAACCACCCCAATACAGTTGCCACTTACTACAGTAACTGTTTTTTGTTGTTGTTGTTGTTTTTCTTCCAAAGATTCATGCATTGTTGTTGGGTGGAACTGAATGTTTAATTTATTGTAAGGTTGATTGTTGCTAATAAATATTTATGTGATCTAGCTGTATAAAAAAGGGGAATAGGGGACCTCTCTTTCACTACAAGAGAGGTAAAGTATGTGAAAGTTATCTGAAGTTAAAAGGAAATGGATTAGGTAAAAATTTGCTAGAGTAGACAAATATGTAGAGACTGATAATTTTCCTTTCATCTGGTACATATTTTCACTTCCCAAGAACCAGGGTTTTCTTTACTGTTGAGTAGTGTCAGTTGATTTCATTTTGTGTGTTTACATGTGCTGTGGATAGAACAGAGCCCCCTGCACAGAACCCCATCGTGTGTATGTGTTACACATAAATACTTTTTAGTAATGTCATTAAGGCTGCAAAGTTGAGCGTGCAAAAGTTTAAAAAAAATGCCAGATTCAGACTGCCGGTGGAACCTTAATGCAGCCCACTTATGTGTATGCATTATGATATAATATTTAATTATTTGATCACATAACTATGTTTTCAATAGGATTAATTATCAAAAGATTATTAATTTCCTCCTGGTCTTTTCTATGGTGCTATTCATTATAGTATCTGAGTGCCTCAAAAATATTAATTTATTTTCAGAACCCTGTGAGATGTGGGGTATTTTAATTCCCATTTCACAGTTGGGGAACTACAGCAGGAAGAGATTAACATGAAATGCATCCACTAACTGTGGTGTCCAATTAGAGAAGCATAGTAGTTGATATTTTAGGATACTCTAGCATTCTAGAGCATTTTATATTTTCAAAGCATTGTTCCCATTGACTTCATTTGCAGGATCTGCAAACTAGACCCCACGATCACAAGTCAGGCAACCAGTAAATGAGGTACACAGTTAATTAGTGACCATCTGTGAAAAGTTTGGTTTTAAGTGACTTGGCCTGTATCACATAAGAACTCTGGAGCAGAGGCAGGGACACACTTCAGTTCTCCATGATACAATCCTTTCCCTTACTGCAATGCCCTGCCTCGTTCACTATATACCTTGCAGCTTCTGTAACAGATGAGGAATAAGTCCTACAGACAACAACCTTTTGCATGTCAGAACCCTGTTTCATTGCTAGAGCACTGAATGAAGCAGGGATCTTGGAGGGAAAAATAGTATGTGACCGATCATGTAATTAAACAATGTATCATTCTACATACACACAAGGGGGCTGAATTAAGGCAACCTTTAATTTTGGCATTTTCTAAATTTTGACCATGTGAGTTTGGAACCATAATGTCTTTCTATGTAGTTTTTGTGTGTGTAACTTCCTAGTTTTTTAAAAAAGCAAATGGCTAAAATTGAAATTCAATCATATGATGTCATATTGACAGCCCCACGGGTCATCAACAGGTTTTGGAAGCTCTAGATCCACTTGTGCAGACCTCTGCCTCTTGAGCTAACGAAGTAACATAGCAATATAGTTTGTCATCCTCTGTGTAGATCAGCACTACAGGGGGTTGAGACACAGCGCACTAGGTTTTACAGATACTTGCTGAAAGCAGAAGAATGGAAACTCAGGAATCGTGGGTTCCATTCCGTCCTCTGGTCTAGTGACTACAGATGCTTCTGCCTGTTTCCTGCAAACTTGACCCATTCTAACCTGTCTCTTCTTCATCCCTGCTCCTTATCCCAGTCCATTCTTCTCACCTAGCCAATCCCAATTTCCATTTCTCAGGCATCTCATCCCAGTCCTAGCTTTCCTTGCTCAGCCAGTCCCAATTCTGCCCTTGCACCCTGGCTCCTCAGAACTTTCTCCTTGCCCCCATTCCCTCCATGGTTCCCAGTCTTTTTCCCCTTGACTTTATCTGATCTCAGTCTCTTCTCCTCCCACTGGCTACCAGTTACACTCTCTCTCCTATTTTACCAGTCCCACTCTCCTTGCTCAGAGTGTTGTGGTCCCCTCCAGGCTCCGAGACCCAGGGTCCTTTCCCAGCCAGCCCCAGTCTGCCTCCAGCTCCCACTCTCAATCTCCTTGTCCCTTCTGCTTTACAATCATGGAGCTTCCTCCTCCACACTGCTTGGGCATCAATAGAGGAGCACTGAGAGCCCAAGAGAAATTCTCACTGCTTTTAGTTAGACCAGGTGAGGCCCAGAGCAGCCCTAAGCTAGAATTGCAGGGAAAATTCCTGGCTGAGGAATATGGATGGAAACTGTGGAGTTTAGCTCCATATCTCTAAAGTCTCTAATGAGCATGTGTGAGCTGCAGTTTTTTTCAAAGGTGTATAATTTGATGAAATTTCACGGAGACAGCAATAACTACATTCCCTCCACCTGCCAAATTTCAGGTCCCTTTTCCAAAGCATGAGGGCCTAGAGCTTTTAAAGGAAAAGGTCCCCTGACATATTTAACGTGGACAAAACAGTGCATTTTTCTCTACTCTCATACTCAGAAATGGCTGAACCATTTTGGTGGGACTTTAAAATGAAATGCAGCCAGAAATGACCTGACATGAAAAATTTCAACCCAAACAGTTAGTTTGACAAAGATAAGCAATTAAAAACAAGGTATTTTCATGAGAAATTTTGGGCAACCTTAATACTAAACAGAGCTACCACCTGTGCCTGTATATAATATATACATTCAGAAATAATACATAAAGGTACGGAGCCAGATTCTCAGCTGATATAATTGGGCATTGGCTGGTTTTCTGTCCACACATTTATCTATTACTATTGACATTTAATTTTTAATTCCATTGTCTCTGGATATTGTCATATATATATTTTTAAACTTTGGAGTAGTAGGTGTCAGTGCAGCTCCAAATGATACAGGGGTCCTCGTGAGTAAAGTCAATATCAAGGCTGTGGCCATATTGATTTGTTTAACTTTAAAAGAACTTGTGTAATAAATGTATCCCAAGCTTATTGATTCTCTCCAACCAGCTGAAGAGTAGTCATATTGTATCTTAACAAACTGAAGAGAAATCATATGTTTTTAATTTTAATAAAGTTTCTGAAATGACAGCGTTAGAGAGAATAGTGTAATGAACCTGTTGAAATATATTTTTTTTATTTCTTGTACTTTAGGTTCATACCAATTTTGACTCTTAGGAAGGCACAAGAGTACCCTTATTCATTATTTTTGTGTATAAGCGCCAAGCAAACCATTTTAATTGCTTGATGTGTCCAAAATCAGCACTAGTGCTTTTTGTGGGAAAAGAGTCCTTTGTCCCCATGTTGCCCTAACTTGCAAGAGGAGGAGAGATAAACAGTTGTTTGGTGATGGTTTTGTCCAACTTCTCTCTCCGAAAGAACTAATCAGGACAAATGTGATATGTTTTCTGATAAATAATGACTAACCAGCACTGAAGGAAGGAAGTGGTTACTATCCTTTTCTTCCCTGTAATACTAAAAGGTCCTGAGTGGACACAAGTTTGTTAAAAGGGCTTGTCTACACAGCTTCACAGTGTAGACTACAGGGGCATAAACAACTCTCATCCATGTAATCCACGCTGCCAGGGCTGCATAGAGAAACCTTAATGTACTTCAGAGTCATTTTGGGCTTGTTTCTGCTGTATTCACTGATCTAATTCATTTAAGCCCTATCTGCTAAATTTTGGGGTTAGCTTTACGTCTCATCTCAGTACTGAGGCCCTTCTCCTTTGAAGCCTCATTAGCGGGGGAATAGATTACTCAAAAGTTTTTGTTTTTTGTTTTTTCTTTTGAATATTCTTCAAATCCTTTCTTTATGGCTGAGCAAATGATTGCTTCTGTATTTCAGTGTAATTTAGAAGATATGCAAAATGTTACTTTGCATATTATTTGCACCAGATTATTTTCATGAGAAAAATCTTCATTATTTTAAGGACCACATCATCTACAGTAACTCCTCACTTAATGTCGTCTCGTTGTTACGTTGCTGATCAATTAGAGAACATGCTCATTTTAAGTTGTGCAATGCTCCCTCATAACGTTGTTTGACAGTCGCCTGCTGTGTCAACTGCTTGCCGAAAGAGCAGCCCGTTGGAGCTGGCTGGTGGGGGCTTGGAACCAGGGTGGGACGGCAGCCCCCCGTCAGCTCCCCTAAGTTCACTGTGCAGTAGCTGCCCAGCAGGCTATCAATTGCTGGGCAGTTCAGCTGTTCCTCCCTGCACTGCCATGTGCTGCTCCTGCCATCTGCCTTGGAGCTGCTCCCAGAAGCCTCCTGCTTGCTATGCAGAGGTGTGGGGGGGGGTGGAGGGGGGCAAAGGGGTGCTAATGTCAGGGTGTACCTGTCCCCTGCTCCTGCCTCCTGCTCCACAGAGCAAGGGGGGCACAACAGGGCTTAGGACAGAGGGAGCTTGCTGGCAGCAGCTGCTGTCTCAATTTGCTAATCTACTTCAAAAGGCAGTGTACTTAGAGAGGGGTCAACGTACTTAAGGGGCAATATATTTTATATAGTCTTTTGTCTGGTGAAAAAAATTTCCCTGGAACCTAACCTCCCCTATTTACATTAATTCTTATGGGGAAATGGGATTCGCTTAACATCATTTTGCTTAAAGTAGCATTTTTCAGGAACATAACTACAACTTCAAGCGAGGAGTTACTGTATAACACAAATGCACAGTATTGTATGTAAAAGCGTATGGTAAAAATCCTTGCTTACCGTGTTGGGAGTATGTAAGCACTTGGGATCTAGAGTGAAGTGTGTTTTTCAAATATCAGTAGGGTTGGGGGCTTTGGGGAGATAATTTGTAAATAGCAAACTCATGTATGCTGAAGCTTTCTGTAAGAAGAAGAATATTAGGTGGATTTCTCTGGTAAGTCATGAAGGAAACTTGTTTTTGTTTTTACAAAACGGTAGGTTAAAACCAGCCTAGTAGCATAACATCCGGATGTCTTGAGTTTTATTCCACCAATAATAAAGCTCTGCATGATTTTATATAGTTTTCCAGTAGGTCACTTGTAGAGTTTAAAAAAATTGTTATGAAACAAAGCTAAAAAATGTTCAACATGAAATAATAATCTTATGTTGTTTTATAAAGAAACTGAAAAGGATTACAGTTTGTGCCTTAGACTTTCTTGTTTCAGTTTAACATAAGCCGCCTTGGATGAATGCGAAGACACATTAAAGCCCAATTTTCAAATGTTAGTAGTTACAACACTTGTCTGGATCAAACTTACAGATATTTACTAAATTGATGTTGGCCATTTAAGAAACTTTGAGTTAAATTTTAAAAGCAAGCAAGAATATTTAGTCTGTAAATGTGTTGTTTGTAAAAGCAGCAGGCACATCTGTGGCACAGTATAAATAATACATACTAATAACAAAATAGAGGTAAATAATTAGATGATATGTAATAGTTTTATTTCAAACTAATGAATGTAATTGCCAGTGAGAATCATGATTTTTACATGGGAACCTATTCATCATTATTACCACAGTAAAATAACTTTTTATCACAGTGTTAATATTTATTGGGTGTAGTAAATGGTACTAGAACACTTCATCAGGAGGAAAAGAAAACATTTTTGAAATACACCTCTACCTCGATATAACGCTGTCCTTGAGAGACAAAAAATCTTCCCGCTTTATGGGTGAAACCGTGTTATATTGAACTTGCTTTGATCCACCGGGGTGCGCAGCCCTGCCCCCCGGAGCAGTGCTTTATCGCGTTATATCCAAATTTGTGTTATATCGGGTGGTGTTATATCGAGGTAGCGGTGTACATTTTAAATAGGAAGGTCAGTGTTTCCTAATCAAATGCCATTGCTTAGTTTTCCACAAGTGCTAAAACTGCTGTGCTGAAATACAGGATCAAAATGATTATGAATGCTGATTGCGTGTGTGTGTGTGTGCGCGTGTGTGTGTGTGTGTGTAAGTCATTTAATTAGTGTGGCAGAAGTACACACAAACTTAGTTTTCTATTCCCTTTTAAAATAGCTCTTTATTTACAATTATTGTAACTGTTCTCTTTATTCCTTATTGTATACAGATGCCCCTATTTTACCTAGTCAACAATACAGATTATCTACTCAATAGGAAAATTTCTCTCCTATGTGAAGCCTAGGTTGAAATGAGGATTGCATTTTGCCATGAAGACACTGAGATTTGTGGTCAACCTGATCTTCTATAGGAGCGAGTTCCACTTTCTTAGGTTAGTCACCAAGAAAATTCTCTCATAACTTGATATTGACAATAGCTGTCATGAGAGATCATGGTCATGTGGGACAAGGGTGTCCCTGAGGTAACTTGGTCCAGTCTTAGGGAGGGTTTTGAAGGTGAGGATTGATGTTCCATCTGGGAGTAAAGAGTGGAACAATGAGGTGATGTGTTCTCAGCAGCCTGTGTTACTGAGCAGAGATGACTGCTGTCTTGTGAGTCAGCTTGTAGCTTTGTTTTTTTAAAGGTTGGTGGTTTCATATATATGTACAGATAATTACAATAATCAAATCTAGAGGTCATGAATATGTGGTTTGGAAGATTGGATACTGAGGGCTTGTCTCCATTACCGGCTGGATCAACGGGCAGTGATCGATCCAGTGGGGATCAATTTATCGTATCTAGTCTAAACGTGATAAATCGACCGCTGAGTGCTCTCCCTTTGACTCCGATATCTCCCCGTCTTCCCCCTCCCCCAGTGTAGATCAGGCCTAAGTAATATAGGGAGAGGTTGGCTGCATTGAGCTTTAGTTTATTAAGTACTGGCCACTTTGTAGCATGAATTATGGTGAGTGGTAGATTTCCTCCAAATGAGCTGTTGTTAATCTCAATTATTATGGGTTTTAGAGGTTCTTATCTCTCACTGGCTGAAAAGGGCTTAAAACAGAGTTGCAAATGGTGATTTGTTTTACTGCAGGGTTTCTAAGACTTCCTTTTTTGTGAAGCAACTACATTTATTGAGGAAATGTATCGTGTAATGCCTCTGTCTGTGGTATAGTTCCTGGTGCCCCAAGAGACTGCCCATGGACACACCTTCACATTCAACACATCCATTCAGAGAATTGGAACTCAGTGTGTGGGTTGAGGGTCAATAGTTTGAGTATCGGGTCCTGCTCTTTTCTCCTGTCCCTTCACAAGGGAGGGAATGGGGCGTGTGTGGAAGGGATCACTGGTGGCAGTATGGGACCTGGAGAAGGATGCTGTGCAAGTTGTGCCTCATTTACCTAAATCTTCTCATGCGCATATCCCTTGGTGAATTGGAGGAAGGGAATGGGAGATGGATTTTATCCATATACCACTCACATCCACGGATGTGTGTTCTGCATCCAGGCGGAGTCCATGAATAAGGGGAAGGACAAAGGATTTAGGTCTTATATTTGAGAGAACTCTTAATACTTTTAAAATATGTACAGCGGCTAGGTACTACAGCAAAGGGTGCCATGAAATCTAAGTGGGTATAGAAATGCATGAGATGAATTTGGAGAGATCTGTATTGATATTCAACATGTTCACCAGATGCCACGAGAGAAACTTCCAATTTCACTGGGATCTGTTTGTTGTCAGGAAGGAAAGGACGTCTGCCTGCAATGAGGAAGTAAGATGAAATGTTATGGTACGGCTAAATATGAAGTTATTTATAGAGGTTTTTTTTCTTCTTTTTTTCAAGTCCATGATTGGTCTTGTTCTGTCCTACATCTTTTTAAGAATTTTAAAAGTGAATATTTAACAAAGCAAACAAAAGCTCACTAACTCTACTGTGAAAGCATTATTTTCTGAATAGTACTTTTACTATGCTTGAATGTTATGACAAGCACAGTACTAGCTCTGCGAGGATGTTTATGTAACTTAATATGCCACATAATATCTTAGCAACTGGAAATGCCTCTTGCGTGTGTTGAAAGCAAGTTTGGATAGTTAGATTTATTTCTTACTGTGAGTACATGGCATGTATGCTAGGCTTTAACTCTTAGCAGAATATATTTGTTTTACAGGGTCAAAATTTCAGTGGTGGTATTTTCTTAGAGGACTGTGGACATGCTTCGTAGAATAATGAAGGAGAGGAGAAGAGATGATTTGTAGGTAGCAAACTGGCAAAGTTCTGTTTTGAAAGCTTTTGGGTTTGTGGCATCATTGCAATAATATAGTAGAACCCCTGATTTATTAAATAATTGGGAATTGAGTTCATAAAATTAAACATCTCAAAATAACAATAGGTGCAGTGCATAAATTGCAGTGTATTGCAACACATCACTTATTGTCCTTCAAATCACTGCATACAATTTCTAATTGAAGGCATTGGAATCTAAAGAGATGTCGACTTGTTCTTCATCAACATCACTTCTGTTGGGTGATTTTCTGCTTCCCTCTCTCCCTCACCCAATCAGGAAAATGGTTTGTATAACTGGTCATTCATAAGGATGGTGTTCGTAAAATCAAGATTCTACTGTAATTGTGTGTTATGGCATCTAGACTATTTATGGATATCTTTTCTTCTTGTTGTTGTTAATAAAATAAATATTCTACAAATTTTCATTATTTAACAAATTTCTACAATTATGGCATCTTGATGCTTTTTCCAAAATGTATAGTCTAATAAAAAAGACACAAATTAATTATCTGTACTCAGCATCCATAAATAGAATGCATAGTAACAAACTTGATTTTTATAACCATTGCATTTGTTGTTTAAGACAACAAAACTCCAAAATCATTTCTTTTCACAGTTTGCCACTAAGTAAATTTCCAACTTTGGCTGATACTTTGCAAGTAAAGTTTTAGTCCAGAAAGGATGTGTACAGTTGACTTAAAATCCTTGTTTAGATTTTATGATTCAAATCCTGAGACCCCTTTCTGGTATTAGGTGCCTGCCTTCTCTCATAGCCCTGCAATTTAAGAAGAGGAAAAGAGAGCTATTGTCTGTCGTATACTAATTTGATTTTTGGTTCAGTAATGGTGGGTATCCCTTATGATATCCTGAATAATAAAAACATTTAAGAGTCACTCTAAAATGGTACTATTTGCATTTATGGTGGTAATAGGATATTTCTCCTGCAAGATCTCTGTGGCAATCTATACTGGCTAGCTACTCTTGCTTGCAGGATGTGAAGGTGTTCAACCATAGACACAAAACGACCCAAATGACTTGTCCCTTTGGCATCTTTGCCCAGTTTTCTGCCTTTGTGCCCGAGACCAGAGCAGTGCATCTCCCACAGAAAGTGAGAATTTGTGGACAAAATTTGCTGTTTAGTTTACTGTAGTGTTATTTCTCTTTCTCTTCTTTAAATTTCTCTGACAGCTAAGCAGAACCTCCTGAAATGTGTTACCTCCTGAGCTCCCTTACTGGTTACACATGCTCTCCCAGAGTTCCCCCTAGGTTGTGATCTCTCTGGGTTTCTAGTTCAGCCCGTTTGGGGACAGTGTTGCAGGAAAGCAAGGAACAGAGAATTAGCAAAGGAATTTCTTAAGTCACTTTACTCTTAAAAGCACTTTGGAGTTACAGATCTTTGAAAAACAACAGAAGTCCTGAGAGGCTGTAAGCGTGCGGACTCACCCCTGCGGCGCCTGCTGCTGGTGGTCTCAGGGAATTAGCTCTCCAGCCATTGGAGTGCCCTCTGCAGACTGGTGTCCCGCTACCGCTTGGCCCCCATGCCCCTCCCGGACCTGGTGCCTTGTTATCTGGAGCGCTGCCCCCTGGCAGTAACCCCTCAGTCTTAGGGTCTCCCCTCCCCGGGGAACTCCCACCCACTATCCCCACCTCGCCTCAGTATATGGCTACTGCCAGTCATTGTCTAGCCTCTGCACGCTGGGGCAGACTGCAGTATAAGCCTACTCATCACTGGCAAGGTTGGGTTTGGACCTGCTGCCTTTGCCTACCCCTGGGCTGCCCTCTGCAACCCCCAGTACCTATTAGCCCAATGCTAGGCTGCAGCCTGGGGCTTTCCAGGCTGGAGCTCCCAGCTCCTCTGCCTTTCCCCAGCCCTGCTCCAGTCAGGTACCCTGTCTCTAGCTTCCTGCAGCCAGGCCCTTCTCCCTCTACAGCCAGAGAGAGACTGTTTGCTTGAGCTTGTGACTCAAGCCTTTATAGAGCCAGCTGGGCCCTAACTGGGGCGTGGCCCCAACTGAGCCTGCTTCCTGCTCAACCTGGGCTGTTCTCCCAGCCCTCTCCCAGGGCTGGTTTTAACCCTGTCAGAGCTGGAGCGGGTAACCACCCCGCTACAGAGGCACATTTCCCTGTCTGATCTTAGCCCTTCTTGTGAGTCTGGGGTTTGTCAGACTGGATAGTCTCTCTCTTGCCCTCTTTCTCTTGCAAGCACTTCTTACCTATGGTGGTGGTCAGCATCCTTACACACAGCAATGCATACATCTTGAGTCTGTTTCTTTGCCATGTACTCCACTGGGACTCTCCAACCCATTCCCTTAGTCATACATGCCCCATCTGTAAGTCCCTTTCTAGAGGAACTGTTGTTCCCTGGGGGTGTTTCAGCAACTGAGAGTCATTCAGAGTTAATAGCTCCATGTAGTTCTCCCTGATAGTTCTTCAGTGAAGTCAGACACTTTTCGGATACTGGGCACTGTTTGATACGCTGGAGGATAGGGATAGGATCCAGAGGGACCTAGACAAATTAGAGGATTGGGCCAGAAGAAACCTGATGAGGTTCAACAAGGACAAGTGCAGAGTCCTGCACTTAGGACGGAACAATCTCATGCACTGCTCCAGACTAGGGACCGAGTGGCTAGGCAGAAGTCCTGCAGAAAAGGACCTAGAGGTTACAGTGGATGAGAAGCTGGATATGAGTCGACAGTGTGCCCTTGTTGCCAAGAAGGTTAGCAGTATTTTGGGCTGTATAAGTAGGGGCATTGCCAGCAGATCGAGGGACGTGATCATTCCCCTCTATTCTGCATTGATGAGGCCTCATCTGGAGTACTGTGTCCGGTTTTGGGCCCCACACTACAAGAAGGATGTGGACAAATTGGTGAGAGTCTAGTGGAGGGCAACAAAAATGATTCGGGGGCTGGAGCACATGACTTATGAGGAGAGGCTGAGAGAGCTGGGATTATTTAGTCTTCAGAAGAGAAGAATGAGGGAGGATTTGATAGCGGCTTTCAGCTACCTGAAGCGGGGTTCCAAAGAGGATCTAGACTGTTCTCATTGGTACCAGATGACAGAATAAGAAGTAATGGTCTCAAGTTGCAATGCGGGAGATTTAGGTTGGATCTTAGGGAAAACTTTTTCACTAGGAGGGTGGTGAAGCACTGGAATGTGTTACCTAGGGAGGTGGTGGAATCTCCTTCCTTACAGGTTTTTAAAGTCAGGCTTGATGAAGCACGTGCTTGGGGTGGCATGCCGCGGGGGGGCGCTCTGCCGGTCGCCGGGAGGGCGGCAGGCGGCTCCGGTGGACCTCCCGCAGGCGTGCCTGTGGAGGGTCCGCTGGTCCCGCTTCGGTGGAGCCGCTGGACCAGCGGACCCTCTGCAGGCACGCCTGCAGGAGGTCCACCGGAGTCACGGGACCGGCAGAACGCCTCCCGCGGCATGCCGCCCTGCTTGGGGTGGCAAAATGTCTAGAGCCACCCCTGCTGGCTGGGATGATTTAGTTGGGGATTGGTCCTGCTCTGAACAGGGGGTTGGATTAGATGACCTCCTGAGGTCCTTTCCAACCCTAATATTCTAGTAGATTGGTTAGGCATGATTTCCTTTTACTAAAATCATGTTGACTCTTCCTCAACAAATTATGTTTATCTATATGTCTGAAAATATTGTTCTTTATTCTAGTTTCAACCAGTTTGCCCGGTACTGAAGTCAGGCTTACAAGCCTGTAATTGGGATCACCTCTGGATCACCTCTTAAAAATTGGTGTCACATTAGCTATCTTCCAGTCATCTGGTACAGAAGCTGATTTAAATGATAGGTTATGGACTACAGTTAGTAATTTTGCAATTTCACATTTGAGTTCCTTTAGAATTCTTGGATGAATACCATCTGGTCCTGGTGACTTATTGCTGTTTAATTTATCAATTTGTTCCAAAACCTCCTCTAATGACACCTCAGTCTGGGATAGTTCCTCAGATGTGTCACGTAAAAAGAATGTCTCAGGTTTTGGAATCTCCCTCACATCCTTAGCCATGAAGACGGTTGCAAAGAATTTATTTAGTTTCTTTCCAATGGCCTTATTGTCTTTGAGTGCACCTTGGTTGTTTAGCAGGCTTCCTGCTTCTGATGTACTTTTTGAGTCTTTGGCTAACTCTTCCTCAAATTCTTTTTTGGCCTTCTTAATTGTATTTTTACACTTCATTTGCCAGTGTTTATGCTCCTTTCTATTTCCTCACTAGGATTTAACTTCCACTGTTTAAAGGATGCCTTTTTGCCTCTCACTGCTTCTTTTACTTTGTTGTTTAGCCACTGTTCCAGACATAACTTTTTTATTTTATTTTTTTTAATTTAGGGTATACATTTAAGTTGAACCTCTATTATGGTGTCTTTAAAAAGTTTCCACACAGCTTGCAGAGATTTCACTTTTGGCACTGTATCCTTTAATTTCTGTTTAACCTCATTTTTGTGTAGTTCCCTTTTCTGAAATTAAATGCTACAGTTCTGGGCTGCTCTGGGGTGGCATGTTTTAATTCAGTTTCCCTTTAGCTGCAGCGTAAAGGGAAACTGAATTAAAACAATCCAATGAATAATGAATCCAGTGAATGAACAATCCAGTCATAAAAAAGTGACTGAAAAAAGTTTTAATTGTTGAAAAACAATTTGACTCGATAATCCTGTATAGCTCCTCTAGTTATACTAGTTGTACATCTCCACACGTGACATTAATCTGTTTTTATTTGCAGAGTGCATAGTATTTTTTTAAACTGTTGTCTTCTATTTACCTTGAGATGTGTATGCCTTTTGTTTAAGTAGTATGCATTTGATAACACCACTCATGAAGAATAATTTGTACTTTATTTTCAAAATCCAAGCCCCACTGAAGTCAATAGGAATTTTGCCAGGGAAGGATTTCGCCCATTGTGTTTAATCTTAAGGATCCGATGCTGACAAAAACTGGAAAAATCAAACCAAAGGCTAACTCAAGTATATCCTTTTTCTCCTCAGTAGCATGAATTAGGCTGTCAATTCAATCTTTCTTTTTATAGTCTGACCTACAGTGTTATAAGGCATTATTTTATACGTTGGATAATGTCTTGTTACTTTCAGTTTTGAGCCATTTTCGCAAGTTTTACTGAAAATTGGTTTTACACAATAATTTTATACTGTGCTAAAGCATCTGTTTGCAGTTGGTAAACATGGAGTTTGCACAGTGTATTGTGAATTAAGCTTACAGTCCCTAATTAACATTTCTGTTATCTACCTGCTGGCATTCCCATGATGATTACTAAACACTGAAGTGCAGAAAGAAATTGAAAGCTTTGGAACTCATTTTTCATATTGAGAAATTTATGTCTTTATCATTACAAGCTAAATGTCTGTGGGTGCATTGTGAAGAGGGAAGCTATGCAAAATACGGTAAGCTAAATATTTGGTAGACAGAATTGATGTTGTATTTCCCTTATAGTAGTGAAACGTAATACAAATATATATTTGAATCTTGGAAGAGTGATAGTATAGATGTATTTTGGCTTTGATATTCGTAACTATTAAAATAATTTAAATGTAAAGTTTGATGTCAAGGATTTTTTAATAAACAGGATTATAAGTATAGGTATTTGTCAAATTTGAAAATTAAGTAATAATATGGTGGTTTGAGTTGGTCTGAAATGTGATATAAAGGTGATTTGAAATATTATTTCAGTCATTAGAAAAAGTATTTTGTAGTCCGTTTTACTGGTTTTTTTGTTTGTTTGTTTTCCAAAGACAGGCAAAGATGGGCACTACTGAAAGTGGGAGCTGCAAAAGAGATCATTGTGGTTCTCTGAACCTGAAGTTTGTTTTGAACCAGCCCAGGCCCACCTTACATTAGAGCAGGATAATGCATGCAATAAATTATTGTTATCCCATTTAACTCCAGTTAGGAGGAGACATTGGTGATTGGTATTTCTCTTTACAGTTTCTTTTATTTACAAAGAACATACAAAGTCCCGTGTCTCTGAACGCGGAAGGAATCAAATACCAGGAAACCCAGCAGCAAAACCACTCTTTTTAGCTGCACCCCCAATCTAAAAATCTGACCCCAAGCTTCTTCCACAGTCATACATTGTGCTTTCAGCTGGCTGTCCGATTCTCTGAGTTCTGAAATCCCTCACAGAGACCCACACCCACACACTTACCCTTACCCAAACAGAACTCAGCAAAGCCCCTCCATCCTCTCAATCCAAAACTCCCAGGAGGTTCACATACTCTTTTTTTGTTTTAGGTGGAGGCCTGTGGTTAATTAATCTTTATAGTTATGTTAATTGAAGGGTTTGTTCACACCCATTAATCTCATCCAGGTTTGCGATTTATCCAGTTACCAGTGCCTCTGAGCATAACAGTAGACAGGCTGCTGATGTCTCTCAAAGGCCTGTCTGCCAGCTGGGATTTTTCAAAATGCACTGTGTTCCAGCCACACAATCTCTCTGTCCCCAGTGCCAGGAGCTGCATGATGGGGACAGTTGCATTGGAGCTGGCTGTTCCAGATGGGGACTAGGGAAATCCTTAAAGAGGGAGATCCAGATGCTTTCCAGTCCTTGCACAAGGACTAGATCACAGCTTTGGATCTGGCTTCAGCAAATCTGATTTATATTTATTGTATATGCAGTTGGCTTAGTATTGTTTGCCTGTGATGTTGAGGTACGGGCACAAAATTAGTGTAGAATTTTTTTTTCTTCTGTAAAGTACTTGGGAAGGAGGGGTTGTTTGTTTTGAGTTGAGACTATATTATACAGTGAAGTAAGAGTCTTTTTTTTAAATATTTTATCTAAGATCATGTTTACAAAGGTATCAAATAATATCTGATACATATTGTATTGGCAGTCTACCTTCTGTCTTATTGGAAGGGGATGGATCCAAGAGGTCTTTTGCATCTTTAATTATGTGATCCTAATGTTAATAAGGTGAAATAGAAAAAAGCTGTTGGGCTCTGGACATATTTTCAGTAAACCAGAGTTGCTGAAGGACTTAATGTAAGCTCCATGGTATATTGATTTTATGAAATATTTGCTGTGAACAATCAGTGCTTTAGATGAATTCTTGTTAACCACCATTGCATACACTGCAGATTGTAAAGAAAAGGCGAAGGGACCGTTTGTTAGAAAACTACTATTAAATACCAGGTTTCTTGAAACAGTACCTCTAAATATTTTTGCCTATGTGCTTCTCTGTACTGAAGGCCTGTTATCAAGCAGTTTTGTTGTTGCATTGGTGACAGCAGCTGAAAAGGTGTAAAATAACATGGCATTAAACCTGAATTTGTTCTTTAGAATTACTGATTATATTTTTGTGATTTATATTCTTTCCCACAACTTTTTTGGAATGCTAACATGGCTGGAGAAAAGCTAAGGTAGTACAGAGAACGCTCCTTTAGAGAAATCCTCACCAACAACATGATTGTGTCATCCTGGAAAAAATATATTAAACATAGAATCGGTTGGAAAATTCACTTTGGTATCACCGCAATATAGCTTGCACTAATAAATGTATCTCTCTCTCTATATATATATATATAATCTATATTTTTAATTCACTATACCTTCCTTGTCCTCCTGTAACTGTCCACCATGCCACCATTCCTTCCTTCATCAGGCATTTCTTTAAAGCCCACCCTTACAAGGCCTTAGGGGAAATATCTCACTGTTGCCTGCCACTGGTGTCGCTTCAGCAATAATTGCAGTGGTAGGAGTTTTAGTGTAGAAGTTTATTTATTGCTATAGTCTCAGATTGCAGTCAGTATTTTTACTATGGTATTCTCTAGACCTGGTTTAGACTACACAGTAGTAAAAAAGCTAGTGCCTTGTTTGCACTAAGCTTCCACTCTTGCTACCACTGATGGAGTTGCGCCAATCGTTATGCAATAGTGGGAGAGTTTAAACAATTTTTTTTTTAAAAAAGCACTAAGGAAAGCATAGCTCAAGAGGCTTATAAACTTTCCCTTTCCTCCAATTAAGTATCAGTAGCACAGATTTGAAATTGAGCGTGCAAGTGATATTTAAAAATCAATAAAAAGTAGAACAAACAAGACATTTCTGTCTTCATTGCTTAGTTGTTTTTTTTTTGTTGTTGATCCCGTTACTTTTTCCTCAACTGTATTTTTCTGTTTAGATTAAACCTCCCTGAAGATATAGACCTTGTCTACTTACGGTTATGGAAAGCACCTAGTACACCTTATTATAAATAACCATGTATCTTAAGGGCATGCAACCTAAAAGAAGGGGCAGCAGGGAAAGATCATGGCTACTGACAAAATCCTTTACTCCATGTTAAAGCACCATTATAATCATCACCAAAATCTTTTTCATAAATAGTTCCAGAGTGCCAAGGACCCAATGATCCAGTGGACACTGGTATTTTATATTTTTCAGGACCACAATGGAGCTGAGCTGATCCTGCCAACTTCCTCTACGTTTTCTGGGACCATGAAAGAACTGGCAACCCTACCTTTTAATACTGATTTATTTTTAGTTCATTTATGAAAACTATTCAACAAATCCCAAGATCAGAGAGTAATTTGTAATAACTTGTAAGCCACTGTTAAAAAGGAATTAAAATGAATAGCGCTTCTTGACACTGACAGTTTTAAATTGCTATTGTTTGCATCAATTTAGTATTTTTAATATTTGAATATTAGCATGGGATCATCAGAATTAAATATGGAAAAGACCTATTGAGTCATCTAGTCCTTCCCCCTTTAAAAGATTTATACACCTGAGGAAATTAATGTATTTTCTGTACATTTAAAGGCTTGAAAATGTGACTATATAGTGAGGTTATTTTTGTGCTTTCTGTATTTTCTGTTAATTTGCCTTATTTAGATAAGTGCCATTTAAAATATATCCTGACATGTAAGCTTTTTGTGATTTAGTTCACATAGTAATGTAAGATTATTTGTTTGTATTTCTACTCACTTTTTTTCTGAAGTACATTTTCATTTTGTTAAATATAAGCCTGTGTATTAAGTTGTGTATTGCACAAATACGTTTAGGGCCCAATCCAATTCCTGTTGAAGTAATGAGAATCTTTCCCTTGGCTTCAATGGAAGTTGGATCAGACTCTTAAGCCAGAGCTGTCTGTAGCCAGCTTTTGCACTGTATTAGTCTGTTGTGTTGAGAATGATCTGCTACATCAATAAAGCCCTGGCTTCTTTGTACAATGAAAGTCTTTGGAGAGAAGGGGTTACCATGAAATATTGTTTATTCTTTGTTATGATTAAACAAGATGAATATTTTTTCATCAAAATGTTTGTTACTTAACAGATACATAAATAACTGGATTCTGTTTTGTTTTTGAGCTTGTTTGCCCTGTTTGTGAGACTAAATAGAGGAAGCTGGGATGAGAACAATAAGACGTTTTTTCTGGATTTCAAGATTTCCCTAGTTAATATGCACGCCGTAGAAGGTTAATTCAAGAGCCTGATTTTTTTTTATATGTAAGGTAGCATATCTCAGATTTAATACTTTGTTACTATTATCTAATTATTATTTGTAGTTCTAAAGAAAACACTTAACTGCCAAGAATCACAAAAACATAAAATATTAAGCATTACTTCATGCAGAGAGCTTATTACATTGGTCCTCTATCTGCACTGGCTGCCTGCTTATTTCTGAGGGTGGTTTTAAAGGTATTTTGGTTTTGACCTTTAAGTCCATGAATAGCTTGGGTCTTGGTTGTGTGAAGGACCATCTTTCTTTTTAGGTGTTACCACCATAGTTATCATCAGAGAGATGCTTAAGCTACCAAGACCCTCATTTAAAAGACTCATAGTGAATTTTCCATGTTGGATCAACGGACTCTAGAATTAGCTTGCCATCCTGATCTGCCAGAGCCTAGATTTGTTAGCATTCAGAGCACACAAGTCTATCTTACCCGCTGTCTTTTCCTGAAGTTAGTTGAGGATTATTGAGGGCTTATAATTTTTATTATATTTTATTTTATTCTTTTTTTTTTTAGGTGAGTATTATTATGATTTGGGTTATTTGGCTTCAACTAGTTATATTTTGTGACTTGTTTTTTGTTTATTTTAAATATTGTAAAAAAACCATTTCTTTGATATCTGGGGTCTGTACACCTGGGCTTTTGGTTTGAAAATCTGATCCTGGAACATCAGATCCTATATTAATTTAAATATGTCTCAGCATAACCAGTATGAATAAAAGTTGGTGTGAGATGAATTATGTACTTGCTGACATTTCAGTTTGACTGGCAGAGGAGGATAAAGTGTGTAAATTGCATATTTCCGTGTTCACTTTTGAATTTTTAAATGATAGTATGTTCTGTTTAGAACTTTACCTTTGTTTTTAATAATTAATTGATAATTGCAGTCGATAATATACCACATTGCTTTCCATCATGTTTCTGTAATTTGTGTTCTGTTTTTCCCCCAATAAATGCCCCTATACGCACACAATATTTTTTGTAGATAAATTACATTCTTCATTTGTTTTTTTTATTTTTCAAATCTGCAGATTGGATTTAGTGTTGCATTTATAATGTTGAGTGGACTTGTTCTCTGTCTGCTGTTGTAACAGAGAACTTCATATTGAATTTTTAATGATTTTTTTCAACGAGTTCAGTAAACCAAGTTTGTGTAATTTGCTAAAAATGTTTGCATAATTAAAGACAGTTACAGTATAATGCACTCTTATGCCTCTTCTAATCTTAAAATCAAATGTAAAAATATCTTAAACTAGTTCTAGAATGCATAAGAGACATTAACTGTTACTCTAATTATTTGTCTATTTATACAGTTTACTATCTTGTTAAATGATTTTCATTTAGATAAATGGAAAAAAGTTAGAATTTTTAAATATGACTGTATTTTCTTATAAAATCGCATAATCTTTTGAGCTAAAAATGTTTGAGATGTATTTGCAAGAAAATTTAGTATATTTGTATATTTTTATTTAAATGTAATTTTGATCCTAATTATTTTATTTGTAATATTTAAATATATTTTTCTTTCTTAATAACAACAGCCAGTGACTATGAGAACAATATACACCAGTATTGTGGTAGTACTCACCTTGTACTATGCACTTCCACATGGCTATGTGGACAAAATTCCCTATCTTGAAGATTTCATGCTCTAAGAAAAAAAAGCAACTTATAAAAGTAGGTGGAGAGTGATAAAACATGCAATGAAAAATATAAACGTCTTTGAATACAAATACACATCAACAATACCCAGTACCCTTCAGTCTAGACAGTGTCAATTAGTGAACTTTGTGTAGGTGTCTTGGCAGGGGTCTTCAGGAGAGATTTGAAGAAGTCCTATCAGGTCAGGTCTGCCCTACAATATTTTGCTGGTATAGGTGTTCTGTAAGGGATGTGATGAGATGTGATTTATGTCAGACATAGCTGTACTGGCAAAAGCTACTAGTGAAGACACAGTTGTACCTGCAAGACTGTGCTTTTGCCAGCCTAGCTTGTTTCACTTGAGGGGACTGGAATAAGCTGTGCTGGCAAAAGCTGCGTCTACACTAGAAGTGCTTTGCCAGGATAGCATTCCGATATACCCATACTGGCAAAGCCCTTCTAGTTGAGACCTGGCCCCAGATCAGTCCAGGATGGGTGTTCCATGCATGAGGATCCTGACAGCAGAATTGCGTTAATGCCTTTAATCTTCCTGGGAGATGCTGTATGTTTGTTTATAGAGCAAGTGTACTGTAGCTCCACCACAGTGTAAAGAAACATGCTGTTAACAGTGTGTGAGTCTCAATGCAGAAATCGTTTCAGGAGCTATGAGTGTTTAAAACAGGAAAAAAACCAGTCGTCTGCTTTGCTATTGAGGAGTGCAGTCTTAAAGAATTTAAAAAAAAAAACTCTTCCAGGCAATATTAAGAGTATATTCTTCATTTTATATGGAGCATATACAAGTCCTACTGTCCAGGCCTAAAATCTCAGCTGGCTGCTGTGGAAATCCACAGGGGAAAGAGAGAGAAGAAATCTCCCTGCCCAAGGTCATGGTGTGACAGCAGAGCTGTTGCAGGAGGCCATTCCAGCCTAATTAAAGGAATAACTGATACGGGTTTTGGCAGAGAGGATGTAGTACTCAAGGCTCCATGCAGTGCCTCCCCTTTCCATCTCAAAATGGCCCCAAGAGCTACCATTGAGGGAGCCACAAGAGGCCTGGACTCCTTAATGAGCAACACATGTATCCCTTGCACAGTGTCCCCAAACCTGCCAATCCAGTACAGCACAAACGAGGGGCTTGTCTATGCTACAAAATTAGGTCAATTTAACTTAGGGCAACCTACATCCACCGCAGTAATTCAGTCGGCTGTTAGTGTCCACACTAACCTTCTGCTGGTGGAGCGCATCCTTACCAGGAGTCCTTGCACCGACTGAAGTGGAGCATTTTGGAGCACTGACAGCCACGTGGGGCTCAGATCTGGAGCCCACCATCTGGCTGAGGTGACAGCCCCAGCTGTGAGTCCCCTGCAGGCTCAATTTCACAGCACGAACAACAGTGCAACTGACATTCTTGTCAATTTCATGCTCCTATTGTCTCTGCTCAGAGCTGCTGCACTCTGACAGCTCTTGGGGACAGCTGGGCTGGAGTAGGGAGCCTGGGCAGCAGCCTAACTGGGAGCCGGGAGCCAGGCGCCCAGGAGGCAGCAGGGAGAAGGGAGCCTGGGGGGCAGCTGGGCTCCACCCAGACCTCCACCCCCACCCGCCCTGGGGTGACAGCCTGAACTTTGAGCCAAATGCAGGGTTCACAGCAGGGAACCTTGGAGCCTTTCTTGTCAATTTCCTGGCTCCAGCACAGCTGTGAAATTGGCAAGACACTGCATTTCCCTAACTATACTGACATAAGCCCTATGCCTCACCTACTATGTCGGTGTAGTAGTGCACTTACATCAGTGACAGGCTGTATTATGCATACTGACATAGATCGCCGTACGCTGCCTTATATCGACCTAACTCTGTACTGTAGACCAAGCCTCTATTACAGTGTCAAAGAACTCACTTCACTTGCAGAAGTAAAGGCAAGTGTCGATCTTTTAAAAATGAAATAAGGCATATAGGGGATCCAAAATTAATGACCGTAAATGTCAGTGTCAGTTCACTGTTTTGTAGAGATTTTTAATCTGTCAGCTAATTTAGTTATTTTCTCAAACACAACTAAATATAGGATCTGTGTTTAAAAAAAACAACCAAAAAACAAAAAAAAAAACCCTATTTTTGAGATTCACTTTTATACTCCCAGTCTAAGCCAAGACCAGAGAAACTGATGCTTTTACACTTCATATCACTAATATATTAATCTATAATACTCTGCTTTTGTTTGTTTGTAAAAAAGGATACAAGACCCAGACAACAAATCATTGGGTTTACCTCACCTTGCTTCTGCTTTCTCAGTATGCTTCTTCTATTTAATAATTTATGACAAAAGGTGTCATCCAAGATTCCAGTACATTACAGTCAAACACTTAGACTGTAGATGGACCATATTTAAGAGTTTAGAAAGCCTTAAAGGGAGACTAGGTCACTTATGGTCAAATGCTAGAGATTATGCTACTTTACCATTGCAAACTAGTAGAGTGGAATAGTGAAATTTTATGACAACCTTTTATCTACAAACACTGATAGGTTAGCACTTAAAGAACCCTATGTCTTTATTCCCTGTCAGATCGCTGTGATTTTTGAATGAAGTACAGCTGATGGAGGAATAGGGGAAAGAGGTCAAAGTACCAGTGGTGAAAGATTCATTCTGAATCAGACTGTTTGCAGCATAACAAATTTTTACATTCCTATGCTGAAGTGGTGACAGACATACTGTAAAAGTGATTCCTTTTCTCTACCATAACATCAGCAAAGTCTCATTTATTATAACTGTTCCAAATGATGAATCCAGCTTTCCTTGATTCTGTTTCACACTTGAGTTTAATTTCAGTATGAGAAAATTTCCAGCTCTTTTGCTGGAAAGGTCAATTGGACTTGTACTGACTTAGCTGGCATTATGGGACAGTGTCAGGCAAGAGTCTAAAAATGCTCCAACTTCTCTGGCTGAATTTCATCCTGTTTTTGTTCGTGAAATCTTTGTTATATTGGGGAGTTATACTTCACCACTTCTGGACCTCACCTGTCATGTCTGGGAAAGATTTTTGGGGTCAGATTTGGGTTTATAATTGACCGTTAAAGTTTTCCTTTGCAAAGCCAGGTTGCTAGCTGCCCTTGAATATCAGTGGTAAAGCCCCTGTTCAAAAAGCTACCTTTTTAATATTAATGACCTTATTATTCATAACACTGTTCAAAATCTCCCATTTTTGAAGAAGTTTGATAAATTGTGGATGTAATATCCCCTCTTGCCCTGACAGATGTTCTTGTAAGCCTTGTCTTTGATACTGTTGGTCACAAAGATTTGTTGATTCACCTGTGGAGACTTCCAGGCTAAATAGAAAGGCAGTTCAGTTAGCTCATTATGCCTTCCACTTGGACTACCCCTATTGACATATTGAAGCTGAAGTTAGTAGTGAAAAAATATTGTCTCAACTGAGTGGGGTAAGCCATTATAAGTATGTAACACTAGAGCTTCATGCTCTGCACCTGCTGCATTTTCAGTTTTAAGCATATTTCAGATTGTTGGTTATGCCCTTTAAAGCTCTATATAGACTGGGACCATATTCTGATCACCTTTCTCTCTGTGTGTCTAGGCTTCCCATGTATCTATCTATCTTCTTATATGGCCCTCTTCATCACCTCTCATTTAACCAAAATAAAAAAAAATGAAACAAAGCTCGCTCTTGGTCTCTACTGTCTCTGCCTGCAGGAGCAGCTTGAAAGTAGCATTGTCCCCCCTCTTTTTCCTGCTTCTACCCTCATAAATGTGTGAATAGTCCTGTGGAAAAGCTAAAATGAACAAATGGGTTTGGTATTTAGCTCTTGAGGCCATACAGTTTAGTGATTAGTGGGAGTGAGTTCCAATGTATAATTCTGGCTCCTGTTGATATTTTGTCTCCTAAACGGATCCCTCTCTTCTCCCTCCCCCCCCCCCCCCCAGCCCCTTTAATAATTCTGGTGGAGCATAGCTGTTGCTGGAGGTCATGACTGCACAGGGAGACATGATTATTCAGATAACTAAGGCAAATATTATAAAAAGCTTTAACCATAAGGGAAGAGACATTGAATTTAACTCAGTATTTGATGTGGAGCTAGTGTAGAGAATGGAACATCAGGATGATGTATTCAGTGACCTATATTGCTAAGCGGATGAGCTGCTGCATTTTGTACCAGTTGAATCTTTTTTTGGCTGTTTGACTTCATGCCCAGATATAGCGAATTGCAATAGTAAAGCATGGATGAAGGTCACAAATTACTGTGGCAAGATCTGTCTGATAGAATGGGCACAGTCTACTTACTAGTTACAGGTGGAAGTGCTGGTCTTTTACAGCCATTGGAGTTTTGTTAATCTGGTTTGCTCTTGCTATCGTTTCCTGGGTTTAAACATTCATGGCATTCTACGTATTAGACCCAGGCCTTTCAGATCTGTTTCCTTTGAGAGGACCATCAGGTTCTTTAGGTTCAATATTTTGAGCAAATCTTTGATTGGCTCCTCCTGATGCATCGTTCTTCTTCAAGTAGTGTCCCCATCAATGCTCACTTCAGGTGTGTGTGTGTGTGTGTGTGTGTGTGTGTGTGTGCGCGTGCGCGCACTGTGATGTGTTTGGTCACAGAGACTCCCCTCAAAACTGTCACTTGATGAGTTGGGATACCAGTGAGAACAACCCTCCTGCCAGAACAGGTGCCCCTCCACTCCTGTGTGGCCGAGTTAGACACTCCAGTCAGCACCAGCGCAGACCCAGAGGTTGGGCCATGCCTCTCTGTAGTTCACTGAAACTGAGATTCACTCAGTCTAGGGGCTTCTCAGTTAACAGGGACTTTCCCAGCACCCAGTGTTCAGCCTTTCTGGGAGCCTGAACCCCAAATAAATCCATTTTAATCTGTATAAAGCTTATATAGGGTAAATTCATAAATTGTCTGCCCTCTACAATACTGATAGAGATGCACAGCTGTTTGCTACCCCAGATATTAATCACTTACTCTGGCTTTATTAATAAACAAACATAATTTCAATAAGTATAAAAAGTGGGATTTAAGTGGTTTCAAGTAACAACAGACAGAACAAAGTAAGTCACCAAGCAAAATAAAGCAAAAACATGCAAGTCTAAGCCTGATACATTAAGAAACTGATTACAGGTAATATCTCACCCTCAGAGATGTTCCAATAAGCTTCTTTCACAGACTAGACTTCTTCCTAGTCTGGGCCCAATCCTTTCCCCTCGTACATCCTTGTTAGTTCCAGCAGATATCTCAGGTGGTAAGCAGGGGTTTTCTCATGACTGGCAGCCCCTTTTGTCCTGCTCTACTCCCTTTTATAGTTTTGGCACAAGGCAGGAATCTTTTGTCTATGCTTGTCCCAACCCCTGTCTCATCAATGGAAAAGTACAAGGATTAAGATGGATTCCAGTGTCATGTGACATGGTCATATGTCCTGTCAGACCCCAGCTCCATTCTTCCTGGTCTGGCCCACAAATACACAGGAAGGTTTGCAAGTAAACAGAGCCATTTACAGTTAATTGATTCTGAAGCACCCTTAATGGCTTCCACTTAATATGTTTACATCAGTAATACAAGTTTATATCTTATTTTCCTAACTCCAAACATAGAAATAATGCATGAAAACAAATAGGATGAACACACTCAGTAGACTATAAGCTTTGTAATGATACCTTACGAGAGAGTTTTTGCATAAAGCATATTAGAGTTGCATCATATTCACATTCATAAGCATATTTTCATAAAGCATATTGAATGCAATATTACATGTGCTTCATCCTTGATCGGACATTTTCATTAGCAGTGTCTGTTTGGCCCATGCATGTGCTGCTGGTTACCTCATGCTCCACACTGAGGCTATATCAGGTTGTGTGAACGAACAGCCTTCAGTTCCTTTTTAGCTGCCTCAGCATGAGATAGAGCTTATCATGCCTTCATTGTGTATGCCTCAATAGCTTGCTGTGTTCCTTCTACTTAGTTTATTTAGTTTACCTAGTTAGTTAGAGGTAGGTAGATGTCAGTTAGCAGCAATTAGTTACTGGCTATGAAAAGGATTGTTTTATTTCCCCTGGGGAAGTCACCCCCTGTGAGGGGCATGCCTGGTTCACTGGGATTTAAAAATTGCCTCACATGTGAAGAGGCTCTCCCAGTCAGTGATGGACATTCTAAGTGCGTCTGGTGCCTGGAAGAGTCTCATGTTCCACAGAAGTGTAACTTCTGTTTGGCCATCAAATCCAGGGCACGGAAGAACTGGGAAATCAAGCTGCAACTGTTAATGAAGTGCTCCTTTTGCCCCAGGAGCCCGATCAGGAAAACCCTCTGTACATGCCCCAGAGACCTCTAAAGTTCCTAACAGGAGGAGTTCTAATTCCCCTCTTCAGGTGTACCTACCTTGAAAAGACCTCTCTGACCAGGTCAACAGCTTAAGAAACCTCATCCTCGAGGGCTGGTACTGTACTTCTGGTACCAGCAAGGCAGGAAATCCTGCAGCTCTGTAGGTAAATATGGCTTACTATACAGTACAGTAGAGCAGAGATGGTCAAAGCAAATACAGACGATTGTACCACCGGATTTAACCCCTCTCCCAGACCCTCATCGAGCTCTTTGGTACCATGTAAGTCTGCATCTACGTCAGTGCTGCCTGGGAAGTGCTCAAAACCACCAGTACCATCGTGCACGGACTAGCATACTGGTTCATGGGTGCGAGAATTCCACATGGTGCTGCAGGTCTTTAGGTGTCCAAAGGACTTATTGTTTTCTGCTAAACCACAGTTTCAGTTTCTGCCAGCTACTGAGCATCTCTTGGCACTAAGTACCTCTGGACCCGTATTTATCCTGGTACCACCCCACCTCTGGAGTTCCCCTGTTACAAGAAGAGGACAATGATGAAGACCTCCCTTCAAAATCATCAGTTTCTCTTATGTACCCATATACATACCCCCTTCTCAAAGAGACAGGGAAGATGTCTGGGGGCCTCCTCACTCTTGGTAGGAACAACCCTGGATACCACCCCTTCCCTCTTAGGGTCCTTAATGGCCATATTGGGGTTCCAGGACCCCAGCCCTCTCCCCTTGGGATATTAAGGAGATTCAAGCTTCTCACCAGCAACAGCAGGAAATGTTAGAGGACCAAGGTAACCAATAGACCAGGGTGGACAAAGAGGCTACCCCTAAGACTGTCATCTCATCACCTTCACCAGATGAAGTGGTAATACTTCACCCTCTATCTATGGCCAGTGATTTTCAGCAGTTTCAAGACCTCATTAAATAGGGGGCAGACTCCCTACAGATATCTTTTGAAGAGGTCAACAAATCCCAGTACAAAATATTAAGATATTCTTCACTCAGCATCACCAGCCAGAGTTGTCCTTCCTATTAACAAGGCTCTGCTGGAACCTGCAAAAGCTGTTAAACAAACACCAGCTACAGTAACACCAAGGGGTTACTGTTTCCAGGGTGGCTGAGCTCAATTCACTCAGCAAACAGGTGTCAATTCCTCAATAGGTCAAACGCTCCCTAGACTTGTAAAGGTCCATCACGATGTGTGGGTGGAAGTCCCCTTCCTCCAACTGACACAAACAGTATCCGTAACCACAGATACATCTCTGTTAAGATGGGGGTCAGACCTCGATGCTTTAACAGTACAGGACAGATTGTCACCTCAAGAGATCACCCTCCATATCAACTTGTTAGAACTCAGAGCAGTAAGAAATGCCTGCCTTCATTTTCTTCCTCTTATTAGACCTAGGTCTATCCAAGTTAATACAGACAACGTGGCCTGCGTGTTCTATAACAATGAGCAGGGCGGAGTGAGATCCTGTCCCCTCTGTACCAAAAGAGTAAGGTTATAGAACTGGTGCATAAAACATCGCATAAGAATTTCAGCAATTTATCTCCTAGCAAGGTAAAATGTCACAGCTGATGCTCTCAGCAGTTGTTTGAATCAAGACTATGAATGGGAGTTGGATTCCCAGTTTCTTGTCGGCCTATTTCAGACTTGGGAATTTCCAGAAGTGGACCTCTTTTTGCCACACCAATGAACAAAAACTGCCATCTGTTCTGTTCAAAGGGAAGTGGGGGTCTAGGTCACAATTCCTTGCGGGATGTCTTCCTCCTCATTTAGACAAAGGCGTTTCCTCCAAAGCCTCTGATTCTCAAAATGGTGAACAAAATAAAAAAAGGACAATACCAGAGTTATCCTAATCACCCCAATGTCGTAGAGGCAGGCACGGTTTCCTTACCTGTTTCACCTAGGTCTTTGTCCAGTGATAAATCTCCCAATCACTCCTCAACTTCTGTCCCATGATGCTGGTCATCTGCTGCATCACAGTCTGAGCATTCTCCACTTCCAGGTGTAGTTCCTTGCTGGTTCACGGGGTTAAAGTGGCTCTGTTCTACAGAGGTACAACAGATATTATTAAATAGTAGGAAAGATTCTACCAGAAATATGTACCTTCAAAAGTGCAGAAGGTTTATTTGCTGGTGTGAACTCCAGAATGCTGTTCCCATTCTGTCTCGCTTCCACTTGTTCTGGAATACCTGGTGCAGCTAAAGAAAACAGGTCTATCACTTAACTCTCTCAAGGTTCATTCGGCTGCATTAATAGTTTTTCATGTCACTATTGAGGGGTTCTCTGTTTGCTTACCCTACAACGGTAAGGTTCATGAAATGTCTGGGTAGTCTTTTCCCACCAGTGAAAGAACCCTCTCCAGTTTGGAACTTTAATTTGGTTCTTAAAAGTCTCATGCAAGCTCCTTTTGAACTAATGGCAACTTGCTCCTGTCTGAATCAGTCCATGAAAACAACCTTCTTAGTGGCTATTACATCAGCCCACAGAGTTAGAGAGATTGGGGCCTCTCCTTTCATGGTATTCTGCCAGGACAGAGTTTCCTTACTACCCTACTCCAGGTTTTATTCTAAAGTGTCTTCTGAGTTTCATCTGAATCAAATCATTTGCTTACCATGTTATTTCCTAAACCACATATTTCCAACCTGGGGACATCTCTCCATGCTCTAGCTTTCAGGAGGGCGTTAGCCTTCTATCTAGATAGGACTAAATCATTTAATAAATGCCCTAAACCATTCATTTTGTTTGTGGACAAATCTAAAGGTTCTACTGTTTCTGCCCAAAGACTGGCAAATGGATTTTAGGGTGTATTATATCTTGTGACAGTGTTGACAGCATTTCACTCTCTGCTGGTGTGTCTGCTCACTCAGAGAGGTCACAATCTTCATCTATGGGTCTATTATTTAAAAATATCCCAGTATCTGAGAGCAGCTCTGCAGATATGTGATCTTCGGTACATACCTTCTGCAGGCACTATGCCTTAGTCAGTGCCTCTAGATCTGATGGAGACAATTGGCAATGTTCTTTCCTCTGTGCTAGACTCCATTCCAAAGCTCCTTCCTTCTTATGAGGATATTCCTTGGGAGTCACCCGTAAACTGAAGTGGAGCATCCATAGGGACACTACTCAAAGAAGAAAGTTTCCCTCACACTGTACAGTAACAGTATATCTTCAAGATGTGTGTCCTATGCGTGCTCCACTACTCTCTCATATTCCCCTTTGCTTTGGAGATCTCTGTATGGAGTTTTATGAGAGAGAAGGAGCTGAGGGCGGTTTGCCCACACGGCCTGATATAGTCTTGATGTAGGGCTCAAGGTTGTCAGCAGCACATGCGCAGGCTTGAACAAACGCTGAAAATGAAAATATTCAATCCAACGCATGTGGTTTGCACGCACACCCGAAGTGGAGCTCCCATATGGAGACACCTGAAAGAACTACAGTTACTGCACAGAGTGAGGAACGTCTCCTTTTTTTATACAGAGAGCAGGGTTTCTGTAATTAAGCTTTTTTCTATTTTGAAGAGGGTGTTGGTTTTTTTATTATTATTTTAATATTTTTTGTGTGTTTTTAATTATATAAAGCACCAGGTACAGAGGTGACTTGTAGTATCAAAGATTAAAAATAAAATAAAACACTGAAGAATATTGAGTATAGAATCCAGAATTGACAAGGTAATTCATAAGCATAGAACTTTTAGGACATACTGGCCAAGCACTTATTCCAAGCTTCAGTTCACCAGAAATATGAAGTAACCTTCTCATTAAAGTCATCTTTAGAATTACCAATAGTCCAGATATAAGTTGCTGTGGGATATACATTATTTTTGCTATTAATTTGTTTCTAGTAGTACCTACAATATACTATGCACTGTAAACCTAGAAAATGTGGCACCATGCATAATTCCAAACACACACAACTGAGCTTATATAAAATATTAATTTTGATACAGATTACTCCCAAACTTCAAGATAGTTGGTATGAATCCAAAACAACAATGGAAGATGAGTTGCCATTAGGTATATCCTGAAATGGCCATAAATGTTTTCTAATTGCAGCTCAGATATCGCTATGATTTGATTCCATCTGCCAAAACGCTTCCAACCAATGTTAAATCTGTGCCCTCAATCTAGGTTCCACATTATCCTTTCCACCTTAGCTAGGTGTTGAAGAAATCTATTCTAGCAGAGAATTTTTTTAGATTGTTTTTTATTTTTACTTTGAAAATCAGTTCTGAAGCTTACAGATGGACTAATTCCAAGAGGTATGTTTTTTTTTCCTAAATTGACCAGTGTTGAAAAGGTGTCCTTCAGAGGGTTATAATACAGTAACATAGTATTTAATTATCAACTCCTGTTTCCTTCAATGGTTTCTATAACAAGATCATAATTATCTTGAGTGATATCATTGGCTGATGTACTTTGGCAATCCATCTGTGATTCACTCTTTGCAATTACTTTTATTTTGTGGCCCAGAGATACATTCTCAGACAGTGTGTAGGCACACGCTCCCTTGACAGTGATCCAGGAGTGTCTGCTTCCAGGACTCTAAGATTGATTTTAGTAGTTAAAGGATCCCAAATGCTACCAATGAAAGACATTACAGGCAGACTTGCAATCAATCGTTTGTGAGCCCAGATTTGATGATCACCTTTAGATAAGTCAAATCCTTCCCTTCTGTTGTTGTAAAATTAACAGCTGCTAACCCCCATACTTGTTTGAGCAAGTTTTGGTGTTCGCTGAGTTTTAGGGGACTCAGTTTAATATTTTTAAAACATTGTGCTTCTCTAATATTCTAATAGAAAATTAAAAATAATGTATGTAATAATAAATAATTCTTCTCCCTAAAGTTTTTCTAGTTTAGTAAGGCTTTCTATAATGTGCTTTTATAAAGTGGTAACCATAAATATACAAAAACAAAACTAAATCAGCTTTTTACAAGTTTTACCATACAGTTAATTATTTTTATTTTTATCATGAAGTATTAAAATTCTGGTTTATGAATTATATGCTTTTAATTTCAGATTAGTGGATCTCATAGGGGGCCAGATCCATATAGAGACTTAAGCACTGCAACACTTACAATTGTGACAATGTTCCCTCTAATTTTTTACATCCGTATGCGGAATTAATTTTGTTATGTGCACCAATATGGAGGTGATGTGCACCAATATGAGGTGGGGCCATGGGGTTCGGAGTGTGGGAGGGGACTCAGGGCTGGGGCAGAGGGTTGGGGTGTGGGTGGGTGCTGGCTCTGGGGTGGGGCTGGGCATGAGGGGTTTGGGTGTGGGAGAGGGATCAGGGCTAGTGCAGAGGGTTGGGGGGGCTGTAAGGGGGGTGAGGGCTCCGGCTGTGGGTGAAGGCTCTGCAGTGCATGCTGCCCCAGGTCTGTGACATGGAGAGAGGACTCCACACAACCCTCTTTTGTCCCAGCAGCTCGGGGCCGGAGGGCCTCTCCCCCAGCTGTGGGAGCTCTGGCTGGGCCAGGCAGGGGCACCTCTCCCCCTGGCTGCGGGAGCTCCGGCTGGGCTGGGCCAGGGAAGAGATGCCCAGAATGCATGAGTACCCTTATCTCTGGACTGCGGGATATTCTGAGGTGGGTCTGTCTCCGTCCCTTCTGTTGAAGCTCTTCTACTATGTATAAATAATTGAATATGCATTGGGCCAGAGAGAGAAGGATTTTATAGAGTTAATAGGGCACTCACACAAGACGTGGGAAACCCAAGTGCAAATCCCTGCAGAGAGGGGATGTGAATCAGGGTCTCTCACATCCCAGGTGAGTGCCCTATCCACAGGGCTAAAGATTTTAAGAGAGGCTGCTACCTCCTCGGCCTCTGCTCTTTTGTGTGGCTTTAGGTTTGCTTTGAGAATACATCTGAATCAAACCCTGCAGGCAGGCAGGGGAATACCTAGGTTGAGGATCCCATTGAGGCTTAGGTGTTGGATAGACACCTGCGTGCCTAGACTGAGGCAGATGGGCTCATGCTAACTGGCAAAAACTTAGGCATCTAGGAATGATTAGAATTAGGGGGGCAGCTGAGCAGGGGTTTTGAATTTCTCATTAATACCTCAGTGTTGGACTTGGGTGTCTAAAGTAGCAGAAAGGTGCCTAAGTCCTTTTGTGGATCTGGGCCTTAGATCATATAACTACATATGAATTACAAGAAAAGACATTGTAAAAGCAGCAAAGAGTCTTGTGGCACCTTATAGACTAACAGACGTTTTGGAGCATGAGCTTTCATGGGTGAATACCCACTTCGTCGGATGCATGCATGTCGGATGCAAGAAAAGACATTGGTTTTTTTTGTTCATTTTGGTTTTATGAGGACACTCACAGTATGTCTACACTGCAATAAAAGACCTGCAGCGCTGAGTCTCAAAGCTTGGGTCAACTGACTCAGGCTCACTGGGCTTGGGCTGCGGGGCTAAAAATAGTAGTGTTGACATCCCGCTCAGGCTGAGGCCCGAGAGTCTCAGGCTCCAGTCCAAGCTCTTTTTAGCCATGTAGCCTGAGCCCTGCAAGTCTATCAGTTGACCTGGCTCTGATGTGGGGTTTTTATCGCAGTGTAGACATACCTACACAGTCCATTCTCAAACATTAATGGAGATCACAGGTTTATTCACTAGTTACTTTTTCATATTTGAAGAATTTTGAAATAAGTGTTCCCATTTTGATCAAGGGCAAGGTACACTTGGATATTTGGTAGTGTGTTACTGTTTGATGAAAGTGTGTTTTGTCTTAATAGTTTTGGTATAACATCTTTGTTGAAGTATGTGACAAATCAGTATGGTGTGTTACCTAATTATAGTATATCAAAGGAAGTAGGAGGCAATGTAAAATATTTGAAGCAATTATTTTCAGTCAAACTAAAATGCTGATTAGGTATCATCATTTCAGAAATAGTAATTCAAACCTTGCTTCTGGGAAGAGTTGCTTATATAAAAATGAAAAGAAAATTAATCAACATTGACAAATGTTTTTCAGATGCTTTCCTGTGATAGCATATATGCTTATCTATTCGGTGACCAGAGTATGAAAGTAGTATTAACTCACTTTGTTTCCCAATACGTTATTAGACGTATTAAATCTAAATGATTTCCTACTATTGAAATGGTTAAGCTCAACATTTGACCTATTTTTACTTTTTATGAAGTTCATGTAATTTGTTTTGCGTTTTCTCAATATTTCCCTCTCCCTTCAAGAAAGCCTAGTATTTATCATTTAATGCTTATGATCAGCCCATCAATTAAGGATTTGTAAATATCCTTGTCGTTGTGTGGAGTGATGTTTTTAACTTTAGTAAGTGAAGAGACTTCACAGGTTGTAAAATATAAAACATTAAAAACTTAGCAAACAAAAATTTCAGAAATTGAGTGTATCTTTAAATTTTGTGTTCGTTGTCCAGCTGTTTGAGGTCAGAATGCTTTTATCTGGAGAGCAGGAGCTTGGAAAAATGAGGCATCTCATGCCTAAAATGCGATTTGCAAATCTAAACATCAGAAACCTAAAACGATTAGAATAAAGTGCTGAATGCAAGCTGTGTGGGAAAGGGCACAGAGCACATTATGAATGTAAAACTTAATTTTATTTTGATTTCTGTAGTTTCAGCATTCTGCACGTATTATGGATCACCAATTCCTATTTTAGTTGTTTAGTTGTTGTTCCTGAGAGAGAACAAATGAGCCACTGTTCAAGATTAGAGTTACCAGGGAAAGATAACTTTTATTTTCTCAAAAAAAAAAAAGTGTTCACTTTAAACCAATGTTGGTTTAAATAATACACTATGCATTTTTGGAGAAAATAACAATTACCTGTATCTTTAGGGCCACCTTTAGTCCTTAGCTTTGTTAGGTGGACAGTATAGTGTCTCCAGCATAGAGCATGCTAAATGGGAGCTAGCAGTCTAACAATTCTAGACCTGCAGATTAAAATAATGTATTTTATATTCTTGATAGGTTGAATGTCCCTCTCATTCTAGTACTTCACTGACACACCACTTCTTTTGAAATATCATCTTAACTTACTCCTTTTAATAGCTCTCTCTCACTGTAATTTGCTTGATGATACTTTAATTTATTCACTATAATTGTGCTTTTACACCTCTTGTTTTCTTGTTTGGTGACTTACTCTGTATAATATATAATGTTATATAACTCTGTAAAGTTCTTTGAGATATTGTTTGTATGGAAAATGCTATGGAAAGTGAAATAGCATTCTATTTTTCTATGTTTACTTCCTGAGAAATAGAACCTGTGGCCAAAATGAATGTAAATGATGTAAATGTTGTACTTTAATAGTAGTAATTAAGTGGGAGTTAAGGTTGCATAAGTAACTTAAGGATAAAACACATGACAGAGATAAGGTAGTAGAGTTAAGGATGTTTCGGTGTCTTTGCTGTACCATACCTTAACGTGTTTGGATTTCTTTTTAAGTTTATCCTTGAATCTGAATTTCCCGGATTTGTGATGCTTGTTTTGTTTTGGGGATAATTACATCTTCTCTGTAATGTGTTTTACCCTTGAACTATTGTTATTTACTCAACCTTAACTTCAGTCTAACTTTTTTCTTACTTTTTAAAAAACATTTCTATGCAAAGAAGTATGTATGAAGAAACAGATAGGATTGTGTCATAATATTAAATAAGAAAAAATAATTATTAAAATGTATTCCTACATAAGAACATGTTTGTAGAACATGTATTTTATGAATGTATTTTACTATTGAGTAAATATGGTTTTTTTTAAAAGCATACACTTACACCATTAATATATCACAGTGTTGAGCTAGAGTTATATTTTTGGGGGACTTTTTATGATATTAGGCCATGTCTAGACTACACACCTGTTGCAATGGTATGTATACCTACACACTGCAGTGAAAAGCAGGCTGTGTCTGTGATGTGTAGCTGCATGTGTCAGTGAAAGGCTCTGGCAGGGGGGAGGCAGGGAGCTGATGGAGCTTTTCTCTGCTGCCTTCCCCTGCCACAGCCTTTCCCCACGGGAAAGGGTTTGGCAGATCCCTGCAGCAGGTAAAGGCTCCAGCAGTAGTGAGCTGCCAAAGTCTTTCAGGTTTCCCTGCAGCAGGACACTACACTGCTAAAAATAGTAGTGTAGATGTGGGGGAGGCACTACTTGGGGCAAATAGACAGCCCTATAAAGTACATACCCACAGAATTCAGGAGTGTCTTACTTGTGTAAGCAGTGCCTCACTATCTACTCTGCTATTTATATCTGGGCTAAGGATGTGTTTGGTGTATGTACTCTACATGAGGCTGAAAGGAGTGTGCAATGTAGACATACGTTCAGTGTAATGCAGTAAAAACTGCCTTTTAAAATGAACAATAAAGTTACAGGGTGTACAGTTCTCAGTATTTCAGTCTGTTTTATGGTTCTGCTGTATTAGCTAAAATTACAATATTTTGAAGCCAGCTTAATCATTTAGGAAAGAGGCTGGAGTGGTTTGCAAGTTGTTTGTATAGAATTTTGTTTGATTTTTGTTGTTTTTGTTTTAGAACACACTGATGGTTGAAGGCTTTGAGTGTTCTGTATACGTTTCTGTTTATGTAATGTTGACACACTTATAGCACTCAATAGTCAGTTGAGATGTTGGGAGAGATTTTTTTTAAAAGCACCTACATGATTTAGAATTGCAAGTTCCATTAAATCTTTTTGTCTCTCCCTCCCAATTCAGAAAACTCAAGAAAACACTACAATTTTTGTCTAGATTCACCCTTAGAATTTAAACCAAGCATAGGAAGAAAACCAGTACTTGAAATGAGGCATCTAAAGCACAGCTACTCCTCTTGCACTTAGTAAAACACTCTTTGAAAAATTTCCTCAAATGAGTACTCATCAGCTACTGCTGCTTGAGCAGCAGTGATATTTGTACGCTCTTATTTACTACATTTCAGCAAAGCAATCATACAGTCAATGGGATTACTGTGGATGGGAAGCCATCGGTGCAGCACTCAAGTTACAAGTAACTAAGCTCCATTATGACTTCAACAATATCAGTGTACATGCTGCCAATCCCCATTTGATATGTCTATTAACAATATGTCTATCTTTTTACTGAACATATATATAGATTGGAAAAAATAGAACAGATTACACACCTGGGTCTGCCAATTCTCTTTTCAAATTCTTGATTTGATGTCTTTCCTCTGCTTCCACTTTTTAACAATTTGTTTGTGGTGTTCTGCTCTCTAAATATACTAGCACCACTACTTTCTGTAGGGATGAACTTGTTTCTGCTGTAGAGTTTTTCATTGCAGTGCAAGTGTACCCAGAGTGTCACAGCTAAATGCAAGGTGGAAAAGATTAGCATAAGTAGTTAAAAAAAATTAAGGTTTTGCATCTGTTGTTCTGGCAGGATTTGGTGCCTTTGAGTTGGTCTGCCCTAGTCTGTGGGGAGCTTGCTTCTGATGATGAGGTTGGGGAGACGTTTGAAGGCCGGAAAAGGGGATTAAGGAAAGATTTCTTTCAGGATGAGGTCCCAGTTGAGTATGGGATGTAGTTGTTTGATGGTACTCATATGGGTTCCAGCATGGAGTGGTAGGTGACAACTAGTGGTGTGCGATCAGAGAAGGTTTTGTGTCTGCATTGAAGCAAATTCTTTCAGGTATTGAGTGTGTTAAGGTGTATATCCCGGACTTTCTCCTCCGAACATATTCTGTGGTATCTGAATGCCTGGCTGCAGAGAACAGATTTCTTGGTGTTGGGTGTGGTGTTTGTGGGTTTCTTGTGTATAGTTGTCTGTAGGATTCCATTGTTGAAGCTGATTGTGGTGTCCAGCAAGTTGATGCTGCTGTGGGAGTTTAGTGGACAGGTGGTAGTTGTTGAAGTTGTGGTGGAAATCTATGAAGGAATTTAAGTTGCCCGAAAGATGAAAATATCATAGCTATATCTCAGGTATATCACTGTTTTTGTGGTACACTTGGTCCAGTAATTCTTCTTCAAGGAAGCCCATGAAGAGGTTGGCATATTAGGGAGCCATCCTAGTACTCATGTCTGTTCCCATGGTTTGGACAAAATGTTAGTTGCTGAATGTAAAATTGTTTTAGGTGAGGATGGAATGGATGATTTTTGGCAATGTGTTTGGGGTGGATGTCCATTGTCTTGCAAATATTTGAAGCAGGCAGCTATGCCATCATTGTGAGGGATGATGGTGTATAAGGAGGTGACATCCATGGTGGCAAAGATAGCATTCTGAGGGATGTTGTTAATGTTGTGGTGTTTCGTGGAGGAAGTTGGTTGTGTTGTGGACGAAGTTGGCCCTTTGTGGGGTGAGTTGTTTGAGAATGGTTTCTATGAGTCCCAATATTCCTTCAGTAAGAGTGCCATGGCCAGATATGATGGGTCTGCATGAGTTCCCTTGTTTGTGATTCTTGGGACGCATGTAGAAGTTTCATGAGAGATTAATTTGTAGAGTTTCTCTTGGAATTGTTTAGGGAAGCATTTGATGATATCTTTAAATTCCTGAATAAATTGTGATGTGGGGTTGTCTTTGATTTCTTTATAGTAGGTGGTGTCGGAGAGTTGTTGTTTGGCCTTGTTAACATAGTCATCACAGTTGAGGACACTATGTTGGTGTCTGCTGGTTTGATCACTATCTGGTGGTTAGATTTCAGGGACAGTATAGCATATCTCTTGGCACTGGAAAAATTGTGATGAATGTGATGTTGAAGGACTTGAATCAATTTTTTTCCTGAAGCAATAAGTATAAGGTTCAGGAGTATGGTTTCCTCTGCTCTGTGGTGTCCAGTTGGATGGTTCTTTTTTCTTATGATTGTCAGTGGGGACATGGTAATTGTGAGTGGTGGTGTTATTGTTGTGAAGTCAGCAGAAGAATTCTTCTAGTTCTCCACATGTTAGTATGATATCAGGGGCTGGGTGAGGGGGAGGCAGAAGTTCAGTCAGAGAGTTCAGATAAGGTGTCATGTATTGTACATATGGAGGCTACTGGTGCCATGGTTTATCCTGGATGTAGTGATCTGTGGGTTGTGGAGTAATTGTAGTTGGTTCGACTTTTTGTTTTTCTGTTAGATGGCTGTCATCAAGTTTTTTGATAGTTGTTTTGGATTTCTTGCATGATTTCCAGGTAAATCTCCTGATTTTCTGCTTTTACCCTCCCTCTGTCCCTATGACTAGAAGAGTATTAACAAGCCACTTCACCCTGAATGGCCCCTGAAATATGAATAAACTACTTATGTAAACATTCTGTTCTACCTTGTATTTAGCTGGGGCACTCTGATTACATTTCCCATACCTAAAGAAGAGCTCTGAGTAAGCTGGAAAGCTGGTCTCTCTCATCAACAGAAATTGGTCCAATAAAACATATTACCTCACCCACCTTGTCTCTCTATTATCCTGGGACATACACAGCTACAACATTGCATACAAGCTTTGGAAGACTTGTTTTATAATATCAATAGCTGGTTTCTGGACAAGTTCCATAAAGATTTGTGTTAGCAGCTCTAATGGTTATGTCATGTTCTATGTGACTACACTTGAGTGGTGTAGTCTGCCTTATATTTCTTGGGTTATGTATTTTATCCTGAATGTTTGTGCTTTTGTTCGCGAACAGTTAAAACCCTGTAAAATGACCTATCCAAAATCTGTAAGTGTCTTTTGTATGTTAAAGGTTGTTTCCTTGCTCATAGTGCAATGTGTGTTTTGTGCTTCACTTATGTTCCTTTTTACATAGGTTCTAAATTCATTGTAGTTGTTTATTGATATCATATGAAAAGAATAAAACTATATTTGTGTTTGTACCTGGATCTGTCTTTTGTGAACAGGTGCACTTTAAACATATATAAAAACATAAAGAATTAAGTAAAACAAGTTCTGGAACTCTTGTAGGTGAATTTGCAGAGCTCATAGGTCATTTACCATCTGTATGTTAGTGATATGCAGAAACACCAATCAAACTTAACAGATGTTTTAGTACTCAGTATTAGAGCTATCATAAGCTGTCTCCAAGACTCCCCAGTCTTGCTCTGACATGTTACAGAAAGCATCCCAGAAACTCATTCCTGTTCTTTTATGACTTAAAAGAACAGTGATTTACTAGATTAATGAGAAAAAAATTAGAAAGATAGGAATAAAATGTTTATATTACAAGGAGTCCCTTCCATCCACAGTGCCTAGTTCTGTTTGCCCCTCCTGTCTACAGGATTTCGAACTGTCAGTCTCAGCAAGACAGTCTCAGAAACATCTGTATTCCTGATCTTTCCACTTCCAGTAATTCTGATGAGCCTGTTTCACTCACACCGAAGTCTCCAGAGAAGGTAGGAAATCTTCAGTCTGTCTAATTTTTCAGTCAGAGATGTGGCTGTCTTCTTGGTTTGACCCAGGCCCTCTAACAGAGGAGGTTTTGGGAAACAGAGTAAACTATGGCTAAAAAAGCATCCTTAATTACCCTGTGCTCTAGGTCAGGTAGTCTGCTTTAGCTCAGACACTCATGTTTACCAAAGTTATGGAGAGTTTTCATACTGTTGTGTGAGGAGGACAATTCCCCTCCTCTTCCCCCCCCCCTCCTCCCCGAGACTCTCCTTATTGCCTCTGAGGTAACAAATCGCTCCTTATTCTCCTAACTACTGGGATACCGAACCAGATGTCATTTCAGAAGATGGACCTGACTTTTCTCGATATTTTCTGCCTGAGTCTCCTTATATTACCAAATTACTGGGAATAAAGGCTATTATTTTTTCTACTTCTTTCTGGGAGGAGCTGCTCATTGAAGAAACTCGAAGTGATGTGATTCTCTTTCTTCTCAGTGAATGAAGTCCTAATATAGGAGCAGCAACCTGTCCTGAGTTTGCTTCTGCCAGTTATGCTGACAGGCTCTTTTATTGCTCTACTGCTAAGGAGAACTCTGGTCCTAACCTCCCATAGTGAATTCTTCAATAACTTTTTTTGGTACACAAATATTCCTTTCTCATTGATGTGAAAGTTACTCTCTTGAACATCCTATAATAGAGAGTAAGTCCCCAGAGATCCTTAAATGATACAAATATTTAGAAGGAATAAAATAAAAAATGAACGTACACTTACATGTCCTTTCCACTCAATTTACCTTCAAACAAAGGGTTTTAAAATTCCTTTTACTTTTCATAAAGCATACAAAGTCTGACCAAAAATATTTACTTTTTTTTGCTGACTTTATATATTACATGTGCATAAGACCTGACATTAATTACAAAAATAGTAAAATGTGTCCACCTAGGCAAGACCAATCTCTTGGCACAGCAATCAACATCTATTGTTTAGTTCTTGACTGCATACCTAAAAGGGAGACTCAGACACAAAACAGAATGGATAAAAAGAGAAAATGTGTTTTAAGTGGATTGGGACCTGTATTCAAAGGGGTTTTGTTCTGGTCTTTAACCCTTTTTGTGTTTTTGTCATGGACTACATAGCTTTCATTAGAAACATCAAATGTAGCCCTGCCTTTCAGCATGCTTAAGGTCAACTAGAGCATAATTTTGGTCATAAATGAAAGTTTCAGATGTTAATTTTTTCTCCACCATGGCTGATAGGCTTCAGGCTCAGGGTTGTCACTTATCAGAGGGCTATCACTATACCCTGTCTTTCCTCCATTAGCCAAGTACCTTGGTTTCCCAACCAAAAAGTTCATGTCGCCGCTATGCAGTTTTTGGAATTGCAGTATCTGCTTTTTTCTGATTAGTTAATGATTGAGGCACAGTCTCCTTTCCCTTTAATAAATTTATCACATTTGAACTAGTTCTCTGAAAGTCCATTTTCCTGTTTGCTATGACCAAACAAGCTAAGGTTTCTCAGAATGTAGGAATTAATATCCTTTGCAGACCCATTTTGAGGCTAATCCAGCATTAGAAAAATTTATTGCTACATTTGGTTCTTGTTTGAAAAAGCATGACAATTTCTCTGTTAACATGAAAATCTATATTATTCTTGGTAATGAAAACAGGAAACCTTTTTAGCATAACTGTTGGCCACATGGGGGCCTCCAATTTACTCGTCCAACTCGTTTCCAATTAAGGGAAACTTTAAAAAACAAAACAAAAAAAAACTAAAAGCAAAAGCTCAAATGGAGCAACAAAGATAAACTGAAATTCCATAGTGGAAGAAAAGCACAAGATAAATTTAAGTAGAAATCCTGAAGAAGTGAACAGTGTCTTGCTAAAGTGTTAATTACTAATTCCCCTGTTGAGACGGAATATAGAAATCCCCAAATCACCAGCACCTTTCAGACTTTTCCTGCAGTGTTGAATTCATTATCATTTTGCCTAAAGGTTATAATGAACCTTGAAAGAGAGCATTTACATTTTGTATTCTAATAAAGTCGTATAAATAACTTCTTGATTTTGTAGTTTTCTTCCTTCATATCTAAGGCACAAAAAATAATCTGGTTCTTGACAATCCTGCTGGAAAATTTAGAGATCTTTTACTAAATATCACAGACTGCAAAAGTGAGCTTTGGCTGATACTCCTGGGAGGGCGAGTGCTGCAGGCAGTTGTTCCCATCCTTTAAATCTGGTCTCTACCTGTGAAATCTGGTCTTTTGTGTGCTTTTACTCTATACTATTCAGATTTCACGGGGAGACCAGTGTTTCTCAAACTGGGGTTTCTGACCCAAAAGGACGTTGCAGAGGGGTTGTGGTATTGCCATCCTTCTGCACTGCCCTCAGAACTGGGTGGCTGGAGAACAGCTGCTGTTGGTCAGGTGCTCAGCTCTGGAGGCAGTGCCTGTGTCAGCAGCAGTGCAGAAGTAAGGGTGGCAATACCATACCTTGCCATTCTTACTTCTGCGTTGCTACTGGCGACAGCTCTGCTTTCAGAGCTGGGCTCCTGGACAGCAGCTGCCACTCTCCGGCTGCCCAGGTCTGAAGGCAAAGCCACCACCACCAGCAGCGTAGAAGTAAGGGTACCACAGGCCCCCTTACAATAACCTTGCGACCTCCCCACAATTCCTTTTTGAGTCAGGACCCCTGCAATTACAACACCATGAAATTTCAGATTTAAATAGCTGAGATCATGACATTTCCGATTTTTAAAATCCGATGACAGTGAAATTGACCAGAATGGACTGTGAATTTGGTAGGATCCCACCTATAAAGGTATTGATACTTAAGTCCCTGTGGTTCAACTTGGTACATGGAAATGTTCAATTGGGATGCGCCAATACACTTTAGTTCTTTGATTTTTGACACTTCCATTTATGCAAATCATTGCTATATTTATTACAGCTAAAGTTTTAAAGTCAAATTTTTATGATTTCTTGAGGAGGAGTTGTGAGCAAGTGGCTTTCTCACATACTCTAAAACATAGCTTGTGTAGGATCCAAAGTCAAGCCCTTCCTAGGGTTTGACTTTATTACCAACAAATGAACAATAAGACGACAAAGTGCAGCCCAAGGACAAAATTTTGGCCCCACTGAAGTCAGTGGTGAATTCCCATTGACTTCAATTGAGCCAGGATTTCATCCAAATTTTTTGTTCCTAGGGTTTCTAGCTCCCAACTGCTTAGTCTACATCATAGGTTCTCTCCCTCAGAACATCTCAACTCTGAGCTCTATTTACCCCTTTTTTATTTTCTCCAGCTGGAGGGTGTGCCTTCAAGATTTGATAATATTGGCAGGCTTTATGTATCTCCAGAACAGACCATTAGCCCCTTCCTGTCCTGCTGCATTTAGGCATGTGTCCATCTTATCACACATCATATGGTTCCTTGATATGAAGAATCACGTAGCAAAAAGTGAATGCTAACTTTGTTGTTGTTGTTCTGGCATAGAATGTCTTTTCTGGATTTCCTCTTCAGATGCTGGAAATCATCTCAACTGGAGAACATTTAAACACTAACATGTCTCTATATACTGGTGGAAGGATATATAATTTTATGTTACCACTAAGTGTGGGCTTTTCCTGGAAGGAAAACCACATCACTGAAAAGCTGTTCTAATTTAGCAAAGGATTTTGGTCAGAAATTCATTATAAAACAAAACCATCCTTCTGTTATAGAAAATTGAATATCTTGTTTTTCCACTTTGATGTCTATTCTGTATATCTGTATAAGATACAGCGTGGACAAGGCAACTTCAGCAGATGGAGCAACTGGGCTTCAATCATGACTAACAATACACGTTTCTAATTACATAGCAGTTTCTTTTGCTATCCTTTCATATCTTAGTATGACAAAGTAATAGTAAAGAGTTTATGCATCCAGTATACTAATGGGGATCGCAAAAGGGACAAGTAAAGACAAGCTAGTATCTTCCCTATTTTAAAGTGACTCCTGATGTGAGTGAGGCCTTGGAGTCCACCTCTCTTCAACCTAGTAACTAACTGACTCTGATTTATAAAGGCTGCCCTCATCAAGATTATTCTTCAGAGACTGTTCATGGTGGATGGGAAACAGTGGTTCCTGCATTCTATCCAAGAAAGTCTGTTCCTGGGGAGGTGAGAGAGTCCAGAAGTTTTCCCCATGTGCCCTTGACTACTGTTTTTTATGATAATGACTCTCAGATTTATCAGCCATTGACTGGATCCCTTCTGTTTCATCCCACATCATGGCCTAACCCTCTGACAACTCGTAATAGATTTTCTGATGGCAGTTTAAAATAAATATGGTTGCAGCAGAGTGCCTCAACTCTCTTCTCAGCCTCTTTCTTCCCAGTTGCAATTACTGTTGATTAGCAGTCATTTGGGCCCATAATCAGGGTGTCTCTTTGATTCAGCCTTTTTATGCACTTTCACATTCAGGTTATAGCCAAATCTTGTTGCATTGACCTTTAGAACTCCTTCAGGTTCCAGTCTTTTTTCTCTGTTCAAGTGTCAAACACAAACTGCTGCTCCTGGTCTTTAAGCTTCTTTGCAATTTTAGGGATATCTCAGTGGTTTGAGCATTGGCCTGATAAACCCAGGGTTGTGAGTTCGATCCTTGAGGGGGCCATTTAGGAAACTGAGGTAAAAATCTGTCTGGGGATTGGTCCTGCTTTGAGCAGGGGGTTGGACTAGATGACCTCCAGAGGTCCCTTTCAACCCTGATATTCTATTATTCTATCCAGTGTCTTATTTGCCCATGTTGTGAGTTGCCACCTTTTTTCTCCCAAGCATGGCAGCTTCTCTCACCTATTTCTCCATTTCTCCCATAAGTATCTTCATCACTGTGCCTAGTGATAATAGCAAGATGGGCAGCCTATCATTTCATTAATATTTCATGTCTGTTTATCTTCTTAAAAACTCAACAGATAAAAAAGAAACAGCAAAAAGCCATTTGAAGCCTCCCAATAATATACTTATTTTAAGAATATATGCACACTTTGTTCCTACGATTGCCACCTATGTCTGCTCCTATGTTCTATACCAGGAGTTGGCAACCTCTGGCGTGTGGCTCCCCAGGGTAAGCACCCTGGCGGGCCGGGCCAGTTTGTTTACTTGCTGCGACGGCCGCTTCGGCCGACCGCAGCTCCCACTGGCCCCGGTTCACCATCCCAGGACAATGGGGGTGGCGGGAAGCCACGGCCAGCACATCCCTCGGCCCGCAGCGCTTCCCGCCACCCCCATTGGCCTGGGATGGCGAACCGCGGCCAGTGGGAGCCACGGTCCACCGAACTTGCCGACGCGGCAGGTAAACAAACTGGCCCGACCTGCCAGGGTGCTTACCCTGGCGAGCCGTGTGCCAGAGATTGCTGACCCCTGTTCTATACACCCTGTTGCATCTTGTCTCCATGTAGATTGTGAGCCCATTGGGGCAGGGACTGTCTTCCATTTTATGTTTGTACAATGTCCAACACCATGAACCACCAGTCCTGATTGGGGTCTGTGGATGCTACTGTATTACAAATAATAGTTATAAAAATGTTCCCTTCCCTCCCCCACTTTTTTCAATCACATCAATTATAATGTGGTTGAATTTAGCACTAAAATGTAAGGGTGAGGTCATGACTATTTACAATCTCATTCCTCCCCCCCCCCATTGATTCCTATGCCATTGACCTTTTTTCTTATATTAAGTATCTCAAGATACTGTGATTGTGGATTGATAGGTAGAAGACAGGTTATGTTTTGCTGCCAAGCAAATTTAGCAGTATCTCTTTAACTTCATTGATGTCTTACTGACCTATATTTAGAAGTGCTCAGCACTTGTGAAAATTAGGCCATATGGGGTTGATTTTAGGCTGTATTATGCCTCCACCACCCCAATGGATTTCAACTGGAGGTGTATTTGCTCAGAACTTGTAAAAAAAAAAAAAAAAATCAGGCCTTTGCTCTTAAATTGTTGTTTTACTAAGAAATGAAAGTTAACTTACATTTCTGAATGTTAATTCATATTGAGGATGGAGATTTTTACCTTACATCAAAATATAGTCCTTCAACAAACATATTAGCAGACTATTCTTCCAGCTAAGACTTAGGTTTTCCCCACTAGTTTTGGTATGCATTTTGTATGCATGCCATATTAAATATTAGCAGTATTTTTCTTTATCATCTTTGTATGAATTATCTATAATATATTTGGGGATTATTTTATGTGTGATTATTTTAGCATATTTTTGTATAGCATGAAAAGAAATAATTTAGAGTACATAGACATCCTTTTTTTGTGCTATGCATCTTATAATAGCTAGTTGATGCTGATTTAATTTCTTCCTTGAGAACACTTTCAAGGACATCTTTGATTAGATTGATCAAACTTAATGAATATGTATATGTATTGGACTAAATTGTAGATCTCATTTAAAAATAAACTCCCCTGTGTGTATGATATTATACTAGGTTACAATGAAAGAATGGGGCCAGTCTTAAGGTGGGATTCCAGGAGATTTAAGTTAACTTTGTTAATACAGTTGTAAATGTGAAACCATTGCAATTTAAGACTTGATCCACCAATTATGAAAATATTTGTATTGGTGACAGATATTACCGAATTATAATGAATAAACATTACTTTTTGAAGAGTTGTATCTGTTTACCTTTTCCTGTTAACTCCAATTATTTGATACTGATTTAAACAGGAATTGTTAAACTCAAAAACGTGTTTTTAAGGTCAAAACCAATTTTATCTAAAGAGGAAGAAGTTACCCCATAACTTGAACAAGGCATGTTCATACAAGTGAAGAGGACTAGTAGTTACATATTTTGATGTAATTTTATATTTTCTCTAAGTGAGATCCTAATGTAAATATCATAGAAGTCTCATTCTAATTTTGAAGAGGATTTTGGTCAACTTCTCTGGCAGGTACAATATAAACAACATGATAGGTTTTTGATCATACTTAAATAATGAAGAAATTGCTAGATTCAGATCTATTTACCAAAATGAGCCCTTGCTCCTTTCTATCTCCCATTGTTCAACCCTCTTAAAACGTATGTTTACTTAAAGTACTGATGGAATACTACTCTGAAAAATGACACTGTAAAATGGCTTCATCTGGGAGTTCCATATTTGCTGCCTTTTAAATGTGCTCATTTTACAGATAAGAAAAAAAAATGTTTGCAACAACCATCCCTGCAAATTAATCTCTGCAAAATATCAGTCTGGTTTCTTATCACAACTAATAATAATAAGGTCCCATTGGGAATTTATTTATAGCTGTGCAATCCCATTGTCTTCAAATTATGCCTTGAGAGATACTTGTAGGGCATTTTAATTAAAAAAAAAATTAGAAAGATATAAAATTAGCATGGCACACATTACATGGATTAAAAACTGGCTAACGAATAGGTCTCAAAATGTAATTGTAAGCGGGGAATCGTCATCAAGCAGGTGTGGTTCCACTGGGATCCTGCAAGGATCGATTCTCGGCCCTTGGCTATTTAACATTTTTATCAGTGACTTAGAAGAACACACAAATTCATCACTGGTGAAGCTTGCGTATGACACACAAATTGGGGAAGTGGTAAATAATGAAGAGGACAGGCCACTGATACAAAATGATCTAGCTCTGTTGGTAAACTTGGCTCAAGCAAACAATATGCGCTTTAATATGGCTAAATGTAAATGTATACATGTAGGAGTAAAAAACATAGGCCATACTTACAGGATGGGGGACTCTATTCTAGTAAGTAGTGACTCTGAAAAAGATTTAGGGGTTGTAGTGGATAATCAGCTGAACATGAGCTCCCAGTGTGATGCAGTGTCCAAAAGAGCTAATGTGATCCTTGGATGCATGAACAGGAATCTTGAGTAGGAGTAAAAAAGTTATTTTACTTCTGTATTTGACACTTGTGTGGCCACTGCTGGAATAGTATCTTTAGTTCTGGTGCTCACAGTTCAAGAAGATGATGATAGATTTGAGAGTGTTCAGAGAAGAGCCACTACAATGATTGAAAATGTGCCTCATAGTGATAGACTCAAAGAGCTCAATCTATTTAGCTTGATAAAGAGAAAGTTTTGGGTGACTTGATCACAGTCTATAAGTATCTACATGGGGAACAAATAATAATAGTAGGCTCCTCAATTTAGCAAAGAAAGGTATAACTCAGTCCAGTGGCTGGAAGTTGAAGCTGGACAAATATAGGCTGGAAATAAGGAATACATTTTTAATGGTGAGAGTAATTAACTCTGGGAACAATTTATGAAGCATCAGGGTGTAGTCTCTATCACTGACCATTCTTCTGTGTGTATACTGCATGCACCCAAGTCCAGAAATTCTTCAAAGCAGTGTTCGTTGACCTGTACATGTGCAGTAGCTTCCCTTATGCTCCTGACTGAGGGTATAAGAGGCAGTGTTCCTTTTTGTTCCTTCTTATCACTGCATGACCTGAGTCAGAATTGTGTCCTCCTTCACTCCATGCAGAACCTGTAAAGTAAAATATTTGTAAATAGTTTTTAAATCTTAGCTTAGTAGTTATAGTTAGTGTATGTAGTATAGAATAGTTCCTATCCCAGCACACACACTCCCCTCTCAATCAGGGGAAATCCTCCTTGGTCTGGGACTATGCACAGAATCCTGGGATTTAAGAAGTGTGTTTCCTGTCCTCGCTCCTTCTCCATTGGAGAGGAGCATCAATGGTGTCTTTACTGTCCGGGTGAAGCATGTATCTCTGTAAAGTGCAGTTATTTACCAGTCCTCCCACCCAGATCTCAAGAGGCCCAAGAGCTCTGATTGGGGGCGGAGGGGGAAATCCTGATGGAGGAAGGTATGAAGCCCTGCTCTGACCTGGGCCCTGGAGACAGCCCTCCTCCCCATCCCCCCATATATCAGCCTCTGCTAACCAACAGTGCCCCTCCAAGCACATTACTTGGAATGGAGTCTCTAATGGTGAAGCCCAAGGACTCTTCCCACAGGGTTCCACATGAGAGTAAGGGATACTGTCATGGGTGTAAGGGCAGATCCCTGCAGAGGACTGCCCAGAAGAAACATATTTCCTACCCCTTCCTTCCCGCGAGCTGGCCCAGGTCAGGTGAGATATCGTGTACAGAATCCATGGAACCAGCACTGCTGAAAACCCCCAAACTGGAGGGCAAGACACATCAATGGAGGGGTCCAATTTAGGTTAATTACACTGGCATCTATAATTTCCTTCCTTTAGGGCAGGGTGTGGTTCACGGCTCCCAATATGAAGGATGTATATTTCCATGTAGATATTCATTCATCTCCTAAGAAGTTTGTGCACTTCATGGTTGGCCAAGAGCACTACCAGTTTTGTGTCCTCTCCTTTGGACTTGCTACGGCACCCAGGGTATTCACAAAAGTTTTCACGGTAGTAGCAGCCCAGATGCAACACCGGGGCTATAGGGTGTTTCCATGCGTGGATGAATGGCTCCCATTAGGCTGATATTGCCAGGAAGTCATATCAGCAATAGGCTGTCTTTGGCACCTTCTTGCTACTGTAGGTGTTTCCATAAATGCAAAAAGTCCATTTTGTCAGTCACAAGGACACTAACTTTTATAGGAGCACAGTTGGATGTGTTTCCAATAGACATCACAAGTTTGTTTTGAAAGCATTTAATACAAAATCATTACAACATAATTTTGGAATGTAGTAATTTATAAAAATGATAAATAACAAATCATTAGTCATGATGAGTAGTAAGTAACTTTGAAAATGTTGTACTAGTAACCTCATCTTGTTGAGATGTAAATAATTGTTTTAAGAAATATGTTGTAAACTTGTTTTAAAATGGCATTTTATTTTTAAACTTTTATAAATCTGGTCTGTCATAATGGAAGCTAGTTATAATTTTAATTTAAAATACTGCAAAAATCATCTGTAAGCAAGATAACAAGAATGTATTTCACCCAGCTATTAGTGAATTGAGATCTCAGTAGTGAGGACGTTAATTTTTTTTAACAGCTGTTTGCTTACTTTTCTGCCCAAAGCTAAGTAACAAAGTTTACAAACAAATAGCAAAAGATAAATCAGTTAGTGTTGTATAGCAATAGAAATGTTTGTTGTGGTATATTTTTATTAATTCTTTATTGTAGCTGAGGTAATGAACATACCAGGGATTTAAAAAGAATGGAGCAACATGACCTAAAGAAACTTTTTATTTTTACATCAGGAGAAGAGAATTGGCAAAGCAATTTGTTGGCTATAGGAAAATGCTGTTGTAGGATTTGGCCACATCTGGTTTATTGTTTTCAGCTGAAGATTTCAACCCAAAATAAACTGGCTTATAATAAATGTACAATAATTGCTAATGTAAAAAAGACAGATGTTTTTCTCATTATATAACACTGGACAGATGTAAGGGAGTGAAGCCTTTAACAAAATAACCATGATCTGTCAGATATTGAAAGTGTTTCTCCAAAGTCTTGCATCTGCTAACTTTCTAGAAAATGTTGTATATTATTCAAAACATATATGTTAATTGAAAATTCCTCGTAGAAATGCTCTCTTCTTTTGTATCAATGTAAATTTTGAACAATTTTGGTTGAGCTGGAAATTTGGTGCTATAAGGGGCATATATCATAACACAAATTGTATGTTAGATAGTGAAAGATTCTCCCACCCCATCTTCTGTACTTTTAAAGTTTAAAGTTCATATTTTCCTCAAATAAAAGACAAATTCTGTCACAAAATAAAGCTGTGCAAAGGGACTGTTGATATCCATATTTAATTAATTTATATTGGTGTCAGTGTCCTAGATATTACATCTAAAATTGTTGAATCATAGTTAACCATTTGTATAAATTATCTTATCAAAATTTATAGGCTGCATTTGGATGTACATCTAAAGTTTATAACCCTCTTTCAAAAATATTTTGAATACATCTGCTTGTTTAACTTCTGTATTCAGTTGACTGAGTTTCTAATTAACTTAAACTATATATATACACCTTTGTTCATGTTTAACTTTTAATGATAAAATATTTTAGTGATTTGTAGGCCTTATAAACATGGTTCTCTCAACTTGCCCACCCACCTCCACTTTGTTGTTCACTGTTTTGATTGCTTTGTACTGCCTAAATCTTTGTCTTGATATGTTCAGCTGATTTACGTTTTAGTATGTTTAAAGTTAAATATAACTTCCTAGAGCGGTATGAACGCTTCACACTGGACAACATACTTTCCAGACACACAAGCAAATTGAAAGAATAGGAGCTTTCCTTTTCAATTGTAGCAGGAACAATTCTCTCTGGTCCTTTTAAAAATAATGGAGTGAATGCAAAAATAAAAAACAATTAAGGTCTTAATTTCTTGGTCCTTTGTTCTTGAAAATGAATTGAGAGAAATACTTCCTATCCCTGTCACCTTTTCACAAGGGGACTGTGCTAGTTAATGAAGTTTGGAGTTTATGGTAATTATACGGCCCACAATTAATACTAAATATATACAATTGTGTTTCTAAGAAATATTCTGTGACAATCTCCAAAATGTTGATGATATTTTAATAATTGACTCAGGCAAATGATCACTTCTGGGTTTAGCCCCATTTCAGGAAAACATACTTATTCATGAACACACTTAAGCACATGCTTAACTTGAAAACTTTTCCGTGTGCTGAAGTGCTTTGCTGAATAAGAATGGACTTAAAACATAATGATGCTCTTTCCAGAATAGGGGTCGCAGTTATTACTACTGTGGGTATTCCTGTTGTTTTCCCAGCTTTTCAACTTTATAAATGCACAATTATACACCTATTTTTTAAGGGCAAAAGGGACATACAAGCATAAATGGAGTTAGGCAGTAAACACTACTTCTGGTAGTGTTTGTAAATCAGGCTTTTACTCATCAAAGCCAACATATTCCTTGAGTTCAGCACAGTGATATAAATGACACAAATAGAAGCTACTTTACGTTTTCCAGAAAACTGGGTCTGTCCCATTGAACTTGCTATTGTCCTTTTTTCTTTCTTGGAATGCATCCCTGCTTTCTAAAGTACTAGTGCTACAATAGCTCATCTGTTTCAGTTGACGCAAACAGACTTGAACATCTTACGTATGATAATGTACTCCATATATGAGATTATTCCTTGTATAGGTTAATCTAGAAGTCTGTTTACAATTCCACTTTTTCTTATGGCAGCAAATTGTGTTAAATAGTGATTTATGCAGCAGTGTTATGAAATCGTTCAATAACTTTGTTTTACTGTAGTAATTCTTAAAATGTGCTCCATAGAGTGAAAGTATAAAGAATGCATATTATTTATGTGCATTGTAAAAGATTAATACCATCTTTGGCATGTGCTGTCTCCTGAATGCCCTCTGTTCATCAGGGAATATGAAGTTGTGCATATTGAAGCATTCTTTGCTTGCAGAAGTTGTGAGTCTGTACTGCTTCAGCCAGCTTTGGTATTCAGTTACAAGCATATTTTCAAATCCAGTTTTGGTTTTTAGTGGATGACATTATTGGCTTCATTGTGCACTCTAGAGCAGCTGCACCACCCAGGAGTCTTATGTTACCACCTCCAAGCCATAATCACCTCTTCTGTTCACCTAGTGAGATGCAGTTTTTCAGTTAGAATAAGACCGCCATGTGCGGTTCCTAAGCACTTGCAGGAAACAACTCGAAGTTGTAAGGAAAGTACAGAAAAAATATGTCCAGATAAGAAGACAAGGGCTCTTGCTGACCTTTTGCCTGGAACATCTTCCTTCCCTCTGTGTGCCATCCAACTTTAGTTTCTTCCTTCAGATGTCTTCTCCGATCTTTCTGTTTTAGGTTACTCTTCCATCACTGAACTCTACTACAAATTTTATATACAGAATCATTTAAAAACAGAGGCATTATCAATATGTATGTAGAATATTAAGCATACTACATTATATAATTATGTATTATTTATATTGTGGTAGCGCTATGAGGCCCTTCAGTTGGTGAACAGGGCATCCCTGTGCTTTGTACAATACAGATAAGTAAAACAAGGCTTACAGTCTCAGATATCTTTCATTGTTGTACTTTCCCCTCATAACCACCTCCTTACTTTTGTTCATTGCTGTGTCTTATCCAATTTGGTTTTGTAAATGCCTCGGGGCATGGACTTCTGTTTTCCTGTAAAATGTACTACAGATCAGTGATGGTGCGTACACAAATAATCATCCAATCCTTAGCCTTAGTCACCCCAATAAAACTGTCTCTTTCTACTAGAACACTGACAGAAACTACTTTTAAGGAAAGCAGCCATTTTATTTTGCTGTCAGTGACAGTTGTATCCTCACTGAGAATCCTACAGACTACAAACACCATCAGGAATTTTGACAGTATGGTGGTTGTTTTTTATAGAAACATATAATTTGTCATACCAGACAAATAGTCCTTCTAGTCCATAGTCCTGTCTCACTACAAGATGCTATAAAGAAATGCACCAAAAAACCCTACAATGAATAGTTATGTCATAACGTGCCTATGAGGGAAGTTTTCATTCCTTAACCCCAGCTGATATTTTGAAACATGAGGGTGAATAGCCCATATCATTTTTCTGATAGCTAGTCTAAATGCATATATTATCCTTTTTCTTGACAATAGCTAAACTTTTTTTTTGAATTCTACTCAATATTGTCTCAATGTTATCTTCTAGAAGTGAATTTTACAGGTAATTACATTTTATGTAAAATAGTATTGCTTTGGTCAATTTAAATTTTCTCCCTTTGATCTCATTCAGTGTTTCTTTCTTTGAAATGCCTGATTCACCTCTACCACTAATGATTTTTTTTAGCCTCTGCAATGTCACCCCTTATTTACCTCCTATCTAAACTAAATAGTCTCACGTAATATTGAAGTCTTTCCAGGCCTCTACTAATTTCCCTTGCCCTTTTCCTAGACCTTTCCTCCTTCTGCTCTATTCTGTTTAAGATGGAGCGACCAGGATTGTATATAGTATCAAGGTGATAGCATATTACTAATTTATATAATGTCATAATGTTTTCAGTACTATTTTCTATCCTTAGGACATGGCTACACTTGCAGATGTAGAGTGCTTTGAGTTAAACCAGCCTTCGTAGAGCACAGTAGGGGAAGTGCTGTAGTCTGTCCACACTGACAGCTGCCAGCGCACTGGCATGGCCACATTAGCACCTCTTGCAATGGCCACCGAGAGCAGTGCATTGTAGTAGCTATCCCAGCATGCAAGAAGCTGCAACATGCTTTTCAAATGGGGGTGGGTGGAGTGTGACAGGGAGTGTGTTATTTGTATGTGGGGAAAGAGAGAGTGGTTTTTGGGGGGGGCTGAGAGCATGTCAGCATGCTGTCTTGTAAGTTCAGACAGCAGCAGACCTCCCCCTGCCCCTCACCTCTCTCTCACACACAGCATTCCACAGTAACGGCTTGCATGCCAGCTGTCAGAAACAGAGCTTTGAAAGGGCATTTCCGCATTCCTACAGGAGTTCAAAACAATGACAAGAGTGACCAGTTAGGTGGATTCTGGGATGTTTCTGGAGGCTGATCAGAGCGCAGTAATGCAACACCTTGTTCACACTGACGCCCGTGCATTGTAGCCAAGGCGTAGCAAACGTTATTCCTCATGCCGACGTGGAGTACCAGGAGCGCTCTAGCTGCAGAGTCAGAGTGCTCTATGCCCCTTTCCAGTGGATGGGGAGTGAACTTGTGCGCATGGAGCTCCTTTATTGCGTGCTAAATCGCAAGTGTAGCCATGCCCTTAGTATATCCTAATAGCTTTTGTCTTTTGGCAATGACTACATATTGAGCAAATGTTTTCATTTACCTGCCTGCAATGACACCAGCATCCCTTTCCTAAAAGTCAACAGTTAATTTAAAGAACCCATGAATATGAGTGAGCGATTCAAATTGTTTCTTCCAGTGTGCATAACCTTTCACTTCTCTACATTGAATTTCATCTGTATTCATGTTATCTAGTTGCCTACCTGTGTTTTGGTACTTCTGAAACGCCTCAAAGTGCTTTACTTACTTTTCAAGAACACTGTGGGGGGCATTTCCTCTAACCACTGGACCCGTTCTATAGTGCTCTGCAAATACTTTGGATGTTATTCCTCTACTCTGGATATGGTTTTGAAAAACTGGTTTGAGTTTTTGTTTGTTCAAGGGAAAATAATCATGGTTTTCAGTTTTCTTTGTCTCTCCGAAGTACTTGCATGAACATCACATATTTGCATATTTTGTTTCTACTAGAAATAGCCTATAATTGCAATATGAATAAATACTTCAGCTATTCTAAAATGTGAAAGGTGGTGAAAAAATGGTGTCAGACCTGCTAGGAAACAACAACAAAGTTTCTGGAACTAATTAGAATCCTAGAAGGGAAGAGGATTAAGCAGGGTCATTGGTGATTGAAGGGATGAGGGGGTGGAGTGGAGATAAGGTTAGTGGGTGGAATCTACAATTATCGATTGACAGACATCAGTATATGAATTTATTTGATTCACAATGGCTAAGGTTGAAGGAAGTGGTATGAAACATTAATTAAATGGACTGAAGTAATGAAAAGAGGTAATTATTCTAAAGGAAAATGTATAATGTCAACCGTTCTTAAATAGCAAAATAGAAAGCAGTTATGCTCATTTAAAGAAAATGCCCAAAATCAGTGTCTTTAGAGTCTAGGATCAAATGTACTAGTAAATGAAACTATGCAAGTGAAAGTTGATCGTGCAAGTGAAACATTTTCAGTACTGTCATCATCACTGAAATGTAGCTGTATTGATAATTGAAGTCTCTGGTCCAGACATTCCAGTAACTCTTCAACATCAGCCTTATTCATGAGCAGTCTCTGTCTTTGACACCCAAAACATGAGAATAGTAATCATGATTATGCCCTAAAAACAGCCAAAAAACCCAAATCTTGACCACAATAAGTTGCAACCTTCTTTTATGCTAATACCACCACCATCAGTATAGTACAAAATGAGCATTTAAAGAAAGGATGAACATTTTGTTCAGATTATACTCCTCCTAACTAATTTATACGTACACATCCTCCACTAGATGCTGCAAGTGAAGAATACTGAGGAGAATAACAATAATGGATGAACTAGAATAACTGCACTGCTAATGCAATATTATTGGTCAACCATGAGAAGTGACACAATGGCTGCAATCATCTTTGCAGGAAAAAAGGAACACCTATTTAATGCTATTGATTTAGCGTCTGAAAAGAAAACCACAGCATATTGTTTTCGGATTGCTGAAAACGCCATCCAAACATGAAGAAAAAAATATGATAGAGATGATTATCATTTAATGTGAAATCAGCTTAAACTTCTGACATATGAGTATTCAGCGTACTGTTTAAACTGATATGAGAAAGAAATAATACCCAATGCACTGCTAAAGGACATAATGAAAGTTCAGAAGTTCTTCAAGAAGGAACCACTTTCAGCTTCATACCTGAATGACTGGAAAAGGAGGATTGTTAACTTAGGTTTTGAGTGACAGTTGATAAAACTCTCAGGAAGGCTATCACTATATTTGTATCCAAATACCATAAGCATTTTGAAATTTGCACCGAGCCTGAGGAAGGGTTTTGATCAAAACATGCAAAAGACTATGCAGAGAGAGAGAGAACTTTCAAAAGAAATTGATGGAAATTGCAAACTGTGACTTAACACATTACAGGATGATGACACTACTGTCACAATCTGAGGAAAATCTGGCTTCATCTAATTAAGAAATATCTAAATCCACACAAGATCAGAATTGAAAAATGATTAAATAGCTACTGAACCTTTTCATTATTTAGCCAACGTGATTTATCTAAAATATAAAAATCATAGCGTGAACTAGAACATGAAGAATAGGTTGAACCACTGCTGATGAAATGTAATCCTAATTTCCTTTATTTACTTCTAGCAGTTAAGTGTGGCTATTCAGATGTCTACCCTAAATTTTGTTTGCAAAGGACATTGTGTCAAAGTTTGTTGCATGAGAACTGCAGAAAATTGTGAAAGTAATATCCTAGAAGACAGCACGGTTGAGTTCAGAATTTTGTCTAACTATCTCAGAATCAATCAAGTACTTTCAGACTGGTTTGGTCAAAACCTCATAATAGATAAGTATGTGAAAGAGAAAATAAATTGGTGAGAATGTATTAGGATCCAGGACCAGATACAAAAGGACAGTTGGCCTAACTAGTTAGGGAATGGGAAGCATGATTATTGTATTGTATATTATCTTCAGTATTTTGAGTTTTTAGTTATGGACAATATGTGCCTTTAGAGAAATATATTGGCTTATGAATTGAATCAGATATGTATTTTTCATAGAGGCTTGTGGGATTTATTTGTGGGAGTTATTTTTGTTTTAATTTTTCCTGATTATGGACAATTACAATAACTTTATCATGGGATTCTCATGTTCCCCATGTTTGGCTGCTAACAGAGAAGGATGAGTTGTTACCACAATGAATCTCCAATGGAACATTAATTTATGTTTGTCCCTTTCAAAACTAGGTTTGTTGATATTTATTCATTTTGTTTGTGAGCTCTCTGAACACCTTTCATATCCTGAACTCGCCAATAGTTTAATGATTGTTTGAGGCTCACCAAAAAGCGATTCAAATGTAGTACTGATGTTGAACCTGGACAGCTGTTTTGCTTGGGTGGAACTTCAAGACCAGTTATCTTGAAAATCAAATCACCTTGCCATTTGATCCAAGTTCTATTGCATTTTTTTTTCTACACTCACTGTTCCAGCCTCTGATGTCCAGATATGGCATGTGGCCACTTGTCTGTCTGTGTCAACAATGAATAACAATCATTTATATAATGCCTTTTCCAAAATGCTTACAAAGTGTTTGTCAGTCTGTTGAACAGAATAAAAACAAGTACAATACGGTAAGGGTATTATGGAATACTGCCATCTTAGGAAAGGGAAAGAAAGGTAACGAACAGGAATGTAATTAATGGTCTTCTAAAAAGCCTTTTAGTGGAAGGGAGGAAAAGTTTTTAATGCCTTTTAAATGTGAAAAAGGTTAAATCAGATTGATTTTAAGTGGCTGATTTTAGGGAGTGAGTTCCACATTACATGGACCTCTCCAGCCTGATAACTTAAGATGCAATGGCATTACCAGGTGAGCACACATTCCTCAGAACAAAGCTCAAGGATCTGGTACTGAATATATTCAGATTCAGCAGTACTAACGACTTGAAAATCCAATTGTTCCAATTTAAAGTCAGTCCACCTCTTTTTGGACAGCTCACCTGAGTGCTCAGGGCAGGCATAATCTGATCATGGTAGTTCTAATAAGTAAGTGACTATGTTACTTCATTCTGAAATAAGCTACAAGTGACAGTGCTGCCCTACTAAAAGCTCAGCAAAGAGAAATAGTAGAAATGGGATGAAATTTAATAGTGTAACGTGCAGGGTAATTCATTTAGGGACTAACAACAAGAAATTTTGTTAAAAGCTGGGTACTTATCAGGTGGAAGCGACAGAGGAGGGGAAAGACCTGAGTGTACTGGTGGATCACAGGATGACTATGAGCCATCAGTGTGATGCAGCCATGAAAAAGATTAATGCAGTCCTAAGATGCATCAGGCGAGGTATTTCCAGTAGAGACAGGGAAGTGTTAGCACCGTTTTATACAAGGCAGTGGTGAGACCTCATTTGGAATACTGTATGCAATACTGGTCTCCCATGTTTAACAAAGATTAAATTCAGACTGGAACAGCTGTAAAGAAGGGCTACTAGGATGATCTGAGGAATGGAAAACCTATCTTATGAAAGGAGATTCAAAGAGCTTGGCTTGTTTAGCCTAACCAAAGGAAGGCTGAGGAGAGAGATGATTGCTCTCTCTCTAAATACATCAGAGGAATAAATAGCAGGAAGGGAGAGGAATTATTTAAGTTCAGCACCAGTGTGGACATAAGAACAAATTGATAGAAACTGGCCATCAATAAGTTTAGGCTTGAAATTAGGTGAAAGTTTCTAACCATCAAAGGACTGAAGGAATTTTCCCTCACGTCAGATTGGCAGAGACCCTAGAGCTTTTTCGCCTTCCTCTGCAGCATGGGGCATTGGTCACTTGCAGATTTAAACGTGTAAATGGTGAACTCTCTGTAACTTGAAGTCTTTGAACCATGATTTGAGGAGTTCAATAACTCAGCCAGAGGTTAGAGGTCTGTTACAGGAGTGGGTGGATGAGGTTCTGTGGCCTGCAATGTGCAGGAGATCAGACTAAACTTAGATGATCACGATGGTCCCGTCTGACCTTAAAGTCTACGAGTCTATAATAGTCAGCTTCTGGTCATGTAGGCATCTGTTGATTTTCATGGTCATCATTTGATAAAAGCATGTCCACAACTGAAATAAACACACTTCTTACATTGCTTTTGAAGGAAAGCTCATGGACAAAAATGATGCCTACAGGCATATTAAGATTCTTGGTAACTAGTGAGCAAATCCTCTTTTTTGCAAAATCACAAAGGAGGAACAAGCCTCTTTGTGAACACAGTCTCTATCTGGTAGAAATACTTCTGTTTTCCCAGTGATGAGGATAACACAGTTTGGATGGAGATATACTTGGAAATATCATTCACGTGTTTCATGGACTGTGCTCCTTACACTTTCCACAGGACATGTTACATATACAGAATGTAAGATTACTTTCTACTCATATTGTTGCAGTTGCTCCTTGACAAGTATTTTATGCATGCCTCATAATTGAGGCTCCGTTTTAGTCACGAGTATTTTTACTAAAAGTCACGGACAGGCAATGGGCAGTAAACAAAAATTCACAGCCCGTGACCTGTCCATGGCTTTTACTAAAAATACGCGTGACTAAAACGTGGAAGGGGCAGGTGCTGGGGGAGGGCAGCCTGGGTGTTGAGGTGCCCGGGGGGGGCGTGGTCGGCAGCGTGTGGTCCAGGCCCCCCATTGGTGCTGGGTGGGGGGAGTTGGTGGGGCCAGCAGGCTCCCTAACTGGCTCTGCGCCCCCCCCCCCAGCTGCAGACTTTTGGTGTGGGAGGGGGCAGGGGATTGGGACATGGGACGGGGTGAGGTGGGTTCTGGGAAGCGCTTAACTGGGAGGCTCCCCGGAAGTGGCGACATTCTCCTCGCTCAGCTGCTAGGTGGAGGCATGGCCAGGCAGCTCTGCACACTGCCTCCACCAAAGGCACCGCCCCTGCAGCACCCATTGGCTGGGAGGCAGCCAATGGGAGCTGTGGAGGTGGTGCCTGCAGGCAAAGGCAGCACACAGAGTCCTGCTCTTCTTCAAGATGTAATCACCTTCAGCAGACTTTAGGGTCTTTTGAATCTGAGCATCATCCCCTATGTCAGCCGTCTTTTTTGATCTAGTGAGAGAGAGAGAGAGAGAGAGATTCAGATTATCAGATTGCAAAAATGAGAATAATTTACTTCTGTTGATCCAAACAATTAGCCAATTTTGGAGGTTTTGCAGGTTGTTGCCATTGGGAGGAAAAATGGATGGAATCTAGTATTTCTTTTATGCACTCCTTTTATTTACAAAGAATGTATGTAAAGTTCTGTTTCTCTGGACCCAATAGGAATCAAAGAAAAGGAGACATTTTCTTTGTTCATAGTTCCAAGTCACTTTCCATCTCTTAGCTTTGCTCAGGGTTGTGCTACAAATGTGTTACTGGCTGTATCTTAGCTTCCTTGCTGCTGTCTCTGCTTCTGTGGTATTTCTACACACTCTCTCTCTCTCTCACACACACTCACACTCACACTCACACTCACACAGCACTGTTGTATTTGGTCTGGGAGGTAGATGCTTATAGAGACATGCTAGTATTAGTTTCCATATCCACAGAGACATTCTGTGATACTATTTTCATAATAACTACATAATATCAACCAGAATTCATTAGTTGATCTCTCCATATCCAACCTGTCAGTCCTTGTCCTCAAAGGAAACCTACATGATTTGAATGAACTTGAAAGCTTTAAATCATAGCTTTGCCAGACACTAAAAATCATGGACTCAATAGAGACACTGCTTTTTATGTCTCATTACAATAATCTGTAATTCACTAAACTATCCTTTGTCCTATGATTATGGAAGAAGTAATTGTCCACTTCATCTTGAATGGTCTCTTGCAATATGTGTTAACTCTTTATGTTTAACAATCTGTTCCACCTCATATTTAGCTGTGAAACTCTTAGTACCTTTCCGAGACCTGAAGAAGAGTTCTGTGTAGCTTTAGAATTTGTCTTTTTCACCAACAGAAATTGGTCCAATAAAAGATATTACCTTACTTACCTTGTCTCTCTATGTTGTACTCACATGCCTCAAATGATCAAAAAAAACCCTCAAACCCTTGAACTTCAAAGTCACTACAACACTTCTTAATTTTTTACCCTTGACGTTCTTGTTGTATTAATGATTTTTAGTCTTTGTTACTATTTTTATTATCTATATTTTACATCTTTTATTGTATTTATATTTCAGTGTAACATTCCTCTCTAATTTGGATTGTTGTGGGAGCTTTGTCTGGGAAAGCAAGAGAGACAAGTACTCAGTTCCACAGTACTCAGCACCCAAATTTTGGTACAGTTCATCAGCTTTCTAGCGACATGACAAAAATGATTTATGGATGAGTTCAAGTCTGGTGCATCATACACATAAAAATTGTTACCCCTAAGAAAAAGGTATGATCAAGGTATAGTATAGTTGATAGTCAACAAATAAATAGTGCGCTACCAGCAGTTTTCGGTTATTTCACTTACTTAAAAGTTAGCACTTTCAAAATTAAGTATCTGGGTTTATTCAATTAAGTTAATTTAATTAGTTTGAAGTTAAGGGTTGGTTGGACGTGAGCAACAGTTCTCTCACAGACAACTGAGTACTTTCAAAGATAATTGAGCCCTAATCCAGCAGTTTCACACTTGGATTCCTTGCCAAAAAACATAAGCTGCTATATTTCTTTTTCTAGGCTTCCATTGCTTATCTCTCTTTCTCTCTGCTGCCTCCCTGGCTAGTAAGGGAGAAATTTCTTCCTCACTGTGGACTCCTTGCTGATCAATATTAGTTATAGCCATACATGTATACTTTGGGGTATAGATAAAAAACGTTTAAATATCTGAGAGAAACATGTTGGTAGCAACAATGAATAGTTTAGTCCTAATATCTTCCAGCTTAAGCAAAGGAAATAAGTGACCTAACTGAACAGGGCGCATGTCAACCTATTTAAAATTTGGGGTTGTTCCACCTGTTTTTCCATTACTGTGTCTATACACTAGCATGTTTAGGGATATTAGTCCTTAAACTTTCTCTTTCTGCTACAGAAATTATCATTCTAGTCTGGAGCATCAGTTTTACTGAAAAGGGGATAATGCTGAAATTTGCATGCTAGCTGAGTATTATTTGAGAGCGTAGTTATCACTGGATTCACATTTTCTGTATGGATAATTTGCAGAAGTCGTGGCCCAGGATCCAATTGTGTTACCTGTACAAGCACAAAACAAAAAGACACTTCATGCCCCAAAGAGCTGACAAGCTAATACAGGAGACAACAGATAGATACAGACAGATGGGGGAGTACAAGGAAACAATGAGACAATATTGGTCAGCATGATAAGCAGCCTAAACATTATCAAGTTTTTTGTAGGCCTCACAGTGAAGTAGAGTTTTAAGGACAAGACCCTTTAGTTTTTACTTTGGTGTAGCTAGTCAAGGTAAACTTCACATAGAGGTGTAGGGTTGCTTTTGAGTAGATGCATTGAGGTAAAAACAGTTTGAGCCTTGTCTCTGCTATGATTTTACATTGAGAGAGCTATCTTGAGATAATAAACATCCTTTCTCTTTTAAGTCTTTATTGAAAAGAAAAAAAAAACTTTTTTTTTCCCTTTCAGTGAGAGGGACACTCATCCACTCTGACTTAGAATAAAGTATATACTGGAAGCTAACTCTATAGAACATCATGAATGAGAAACTATTATTTGTAATTGATTTTGTGGTTTTCTTATAAGCAAACTGCAACATAGTGGATGCAATGAGAACAAACATATGTAAATAACCCCACTAAAATGACATTTAAAAATTAATATTTCTATAATATACAAAAACATATATTCTGAAAAATTAAAAATAAATACTGGCCAGTGATGCTCTTAAACTGTAATATTGATTTGGTTTTGAATGGTTAAATTATTCTAAACACTGTTTGAGATAAACCACTGGAGCTAAGTCATGTATATGGCTAAATCATGTATATACCATTTCACTTCCTTACCACAGTATTTCACACCTTGTGGCTGAGCTGTGTAGACAGTCTGCAATCCACTGAACTCCTTCATTCAAGACAGACTGACCTCAACATTCTTGCATGTCTGCTCTTCTGGCTTTTTGGCTACTATGTAGGTTAATGATTGTTTAAAAGGAAAAAAATTCAGCCAAGGGAACGTTTCAAGAAAAGCTTTCTCTGAGCACACCTGTATCAGTGGGTTGTCTTGATGAAGCCAACTTTTCCTGTATAGTCTGTACAAGAAATTCTTAACATTAAGCTTTAGGAACAGATGAATTAAAGAAATTAACTGTAAACAATTATTCTTTAGACCATCGGAACACTACAAAAAAATCTGTGTACAAGTTTTCACAGAGAGTTAAAAATATTTTGTTCAACTTTTATTTCTAAAAACAAATAATCTTGTTACAGTAGCAGGAATGTTAGTCAACTCTTTGATTATCAGACTTCTGTATTTTTGTATCAGACTTAATTCTGTATTTTTGTGTCTTGAAGTTAACCAAGTTTAGTCTTATGTCTTGACAGATTCATACTTTCCATTATAAGTGACTTTGTTCTCTGCCAGCAGAATGGCATCTTTTTCAAAGTTTTGCTTAAATTATCAAAGGTAACTATTGGACTTTTGTAGAATTTATATAGCGGACTTTTCAGTTAGAATATATGGGTTATTTTATAAAAGGCAAATGAGTCTCTTTATGTTTACAGTAATTTAGTGAGCTGTTTAATATGTTACTAAACTATTTAATGTTTCATAGATATATTTTTGCAACTTTATGGAATAACAAAACATTTGGCAGAAAACAGAATCTGTTAAGCTTAGTTTCTGTTTATAAATTAAAGTTCTCTAGAGTGTGGCTTGACCTAAGTCTGATTTATTGCTTTACTTGGCCCTGGATCAGGCTAGCTGTGGTTTTTCCATTCCCGTTTCCAATAGAGAATTAGTGTGTTTGAATTTCAAGTCCTTGCAGAGCAGATGCTCTCTAACTGGGTACTGAAAGCTTTGTGTGGTGGGTTCTGATTATAAAACTAAGCCAGAAGTTTTAAAATATTTTTTTTATTCACATGCAGATTTCAAAGCATGAAATTATCTTGTCTGAAGTGTTTGTCTGAATGACAAGCACATGCATTTTTTGCCATGTTTTAAAAGCAGATCCGCAACAAATATATAGCCTGTGTTTTAATGGATAAATTGCTCTTTTGGCTTAAATTAAACTAGGTTTTGTTATGATATATGGACAAAGGGTATCTACTATAAAGTAGTAATTTCTATGTGTTTTGGGTAAAATGAGCACCATGGTGGTATGTTCTTCTAATATAAATTTTGAATGCTCTTTCCAGTTAATGAGAGAGTTACATAATTGCCTCAAATATGAAATGTATGCTAGTGATGAACAGATTTTAGTTTACACATATTCATTTTTTCTATATTTCAAATAAGGCTGTCAAGCAATTAAAAAAATTAATCCACATTTTCAAATACATTGATTTCAATTACAACATAGAATACAAAGTATACAGTGCTCACTTTATATTTATTTTATTATAAATATTTGCACTTTAAAAATAAAAGAAATAGTACTGCAGTCTCTATCATGAAAGTTGAATTACAAATGTAAAGTTATGTACAAAAAATAACTGCATTCACAATAGAACAATGTAAAATGATTCAGCCACCATTCCAGAGGACATGCGTTTATGCTGATGATGGATTCTGCTCAGTAACGATCCAAAGCAGTGCAGATCAACACATGTTCATTTTTCATCATCTGAGTTAGATGTCACCTGCAGAAGGTTGATTTTCTTTTTTTTGAGGTTTGGTGGTTTGGGTTCTGTAGTTTCCGCATAAGTGTTGCTCTTTTAAGACTTCTGAAAGCATGCTCCACACCCCGTCCCTTTCAGATTTTGGAAGGCACTTTGGATTCTTAAATCTTGGGTTGAGTGTTGTAGCTATTTTTAGAAATCTTTACATTGGTACCTTCTTTACGTTTTGTCAGATTTTCAGTGAAAGTGTTCTTAAAACAAACGTGCTGGGTCATCATCCGAGGATATAATATGAAATATATAGCAGAATGCAGATTAACACAGAGCAGGAGATATACAATTCTCCCCCAAGGAGTTCAGTCACAAATTTAATTAATGCATTTTTTTTAAATGAGCGTCATCAGCATGGAAGCATGTCCTCTAGAATGGTGGCCAAAGCATGAAGGGGCATGAATGTTTAGCATATCTGGCTCGTAAATACCTTGCAATGCCAACTACAAAAGTGCCATGCGAACGCCTGTTCTCACTTTCAGGTGACATTGTAAATAGGAAGTAGGCAGCATTATCTCCCGTAAATGTAAACAAAATTGTTTGTCTTGGTGATTGGCTTAACAAGAAGTAGGACTGAGTGGACTTGTAGGCTCTAAAGTTTTACATTGTTTTGTTTTTGAGTGCAGTTATGTAACGAAAAAAATCTGCATTTGTAAGTTGCACTTTCACAATAATGAGATTGCACTTGTATGAGGTGAATTGAAAAATACTATTTATTTTATCATTTTTGCAGTGCAAATATTTTTAATAATACAAAGCAAGCACTGTACACTTTGTATTCTGTGTTATAATTGAAATCAATATATTTGAAAATGTAGAACATCCAAAATATTCTATTGTTTGACAGTGTGATTAAAACGATTAATTTTTAATTGTGATTAATTTTTTGTTACTCACATGAATTAAATTGTGATTAATCGACAGCCCTAATTTCAAATAATAGTGTTTAATCTATTGCTGCTCTCATAACTGTCAGATTTTTTTTGAATGGCAATATTGAAATTTTTCACATCACCTAAATGATTAAGCACAAATATTCTTTTGAAATATTCTTGCTAGGCCTATGGCTGTTAAATAGTTTTAAGATCACTCAGTATTCTTTGTCCAGTTCTATATTGTACCTATCTATTTAGTATCTTATATTGAAGGATGAATAGTCCTCTCAGTAAAATAAACAAAATATATTTATATGCAGCAAAGTTATCCTGGAATATAGACTAAATATATTTTCAGTGGCAACACAGTATTTGCTTTAATGTTTTTTTCCTTAGGCCTGATTATGTAGGTTGTTACTAGTATTGCACAAATTACTTCACTAAGAATGTATGATAGCATGAAGCTTCAGCATGTTAGCTTTTAAACATAATCATCTATTTTAAAAATTATCCTTCTAATGCAAAATGAATTGACAATCGCTTCATTTGAGGATTTACATTTATCCTTATTAAAAACTGTATTTAGATTGTTTGAAGTATTGATATTTTATTTGAAGTGTGTAGATTCTTTACACATGCAGCTTGGCTTGCTGGTGAAACATAAATGAGTGAAATAGGTTATCATCAGCATTTTCCATTTTAGGGCCTGATGCAGGGCCCACTGGAGTAAATGGAAAGACTTCCATTGATTTCAGTTGGTTTTGGATTAGGTCTTTTGTATTCTTTACCCATCAGAGCCTCACCTAGGACCTAATCCAAAATCCATTCATGTCAATGGAAAGACTCATTAGATTTTGTATTTTGAAATGTATTAATGTTTACAAAAATTCAGGCTTACTTTAAGGTCAGAATATCATTACATGTCCATTATCTTATCTGTATTTTTTATTATTTTTATTACAGTAATGCCTAAGGACCCTAATCAAGACCCCAGAGTACTGGGCATTCCACAGACAAATAACACAGAATCTCCATTCCACTGAGCTCAGAACAAAATGTGGGTGGTTAATAACAGAGACGTGAGGGGCAGAGAAGGGGAAAAGACAAGTTTACAGTAAAGACACATGTTTATGCGTAAATTAGTCATGACAGAAGTCACAATTTCTAAACAGTCCTGATTTGTAAGCATCGTGGCAATGGAAGGTTTTAAAGCAGATAAACAGGTGATCAAGGCTAGCACTGTTTGAGCAAAAGCATTTGTTGATGGCACAATTCAAATTTAGATTTAAAAGGCTAGATGTAACTTTATTGTAGAAAGTTTGTGATGTAATTTTATGCTTGATTCAGTAGAGAAAGTACCATGGAGAGGAGGTGATGTGGAGTGACCAAGAAATTAAGAAGAGATTAATGGCAGCATTTTGAATGGATGTGAAAGGGGCAAGATTGGGGGCATCAAGGCCAGGAGATTACAGAAATTGTGGTGTGAGATAGGGGTGAGGAGAAGAGTTTGGGCAGTTGGTCCAGACAGAAAAGATTGGATCTTTAGGATGTTAGAGATGAAGGAGAAATACAATATAAACACAGTCTGGATGTATGGGCCAAGACAAAGATGATACCTAGAGTCTGTTTGCGCATATGGAGATATACCGTAAAGTTTGATGGGATGTATACATATACACATATATCAGAGTATACTGTTCCTAATTTGTAACAAATAATTAGTGATTATGACTGATGCTGTATTATGGTATTGAAAAATAATCCCAGAAGACTGACTATGTCAAATAGTTTAACATGGGTTATTAAAAATGCAAATGATTGATATTAAAATGAGGTTTTACTGGTTTTTCAGCTGCTGCATTCTAGATATATATAAATTGTCAGTGCAATTCAGTACCAGAACAACTGTGCAGTTGCAATGTCTTGGTGATGGACGTAACTTTTGCTGAGAAGTGTACGTTGTTTAATGCTGTTATGAAAAATAAATAATTCTGGAAATAATCAGATCTAAAATTATGTACATTTTCAGTTTCATATGAACAAAGTGATTAGGTTAAACTGTAACCAGCATTTTAAAAAAATCATATGCAGTGAAGCAGGTACATGAGGAACACTAATTTCAACAGCATAATTGTCAGTTACACAATAGTTGTTAAATGCTTTGTTTTAAAGAATTTTTTTCCTCATCTGACAGACCAACCCTCCACACTATCTCTCACAAGAGTAGTTCCGTTGATTTCTATAGGAAGACTTGTGAGTAAGTTGTACTCTCATGAGTAGGAATTTGCAGGATTGGGGCCCTTAGTTTGTTATCATAGTTCACAAACAGTATTTTTCTTCATTCATTGTTCAGAGGCAATGACATTTTCTTCTAGGTTTATTACAGTTTTGTGCTGGTTGTTTCTATGGCAACAGTTTTTCTTGCACTCTGCTTCCAGGAAACCAGAGGATTCTATCAGCATTCTTATTTTAATCATGTCGTAATTATAATAAAAGTATTTCCAGTTTGTTTATCTGAAACCATTGTTTCCCTCTGCTTTCAAGCAAAAAACGCAATGCAAATTGCTACTTTTTAAGGAACATATCATACATACCATAGTTATATATTTTTGAGCAATATTCCGGCATTACAATATTCCGTTCATTTAATAGAAGTTGTTTGAATCAAGTTCACAAAATTCTTAAATTATATTCTATGATATCAAAACAATTAAAATTGTTGAAGATTATCTATCTACTTACCTACCTACCTACCCCAGTAAATTGTGCAAAATAGTCCAGAGGATCAGATTAAGAGCAGCATTTGGCACATATACTAATTTAAAACTTTACTTACCTCTTTACTTTTACCTTTCTTCCAGGTCCAAAAAGTAGATATACCAGCAACTGTTTGGCATATCTGTTGGGGTCACACTCCAGCATGCACTTTATGTTAATATCATACTCATTGATCACCACTAGAAGCTACCTATAAGTTAGGTAAGCCCTCTTTTCTCCAATATTGCTGTTTTTTAAATTGCTTTGTATTCCAGGGGCTATAAAATAAGAAGTGAAATGGTGCAATATTGGAGAAAATTGGGATGTACTTCACTTCCAGAATAAATGCAACGATAAATAATCTCTAATGCTATTTTATGGTGGGTGTGAAATTACCAGCAAAGTGCAAGTGGGACATGCTAGTGTATTAATTAAAAGTTCTTTCTCCTGTTTTCCTGGTTCATTCAACACATTAAATACTATGGGGCAGATCCTCAGCTGATGTTAATCGGTATAGTTCAATGGGGCTATGACAGTTTACACCAGCAAAAAGTCTACACCAAAATAAAAAAAAGTCATATTCATTTGCAGGATCCCAATTTAAATTTTGTTTTTTAAAGTCAGTATCTAAGAGCTAGGACAGATTTTTTTCAATAAGCCTGAGGGAGTTAATCACCCAGTTGCCCAAATGGAAAATCCTAGCCTAAAATCATAAATGTTGAGACAATGTCAGACTAAATGTACTTAAGTGTACAAATTCATGAAATGCATTATTTTAATTTTTCAGTGGTAGACATAACATTAAATGGGAAAAAAACCTTGCAATAATGCATTATTGCGGCTCTACTGATTGATTGATTTATGTATAAGTTGGTGAGTTCAGAAGTTTAAGGTTCCAATAGCACTGGCTATTCATCCATTCTCCACATATGCAGTGTTTTCTATTCTTGTTTTCCTTACTAAATGTTCAGCTTAGTATGTTTTTGTTTATAGTATTAAATATATACTGTACAATGTGGTGATCTTGCTGCATGATAGTGCATACATTGCTCTAAGAAATTTAACTTCTCTGCTCTCTTATTTTAACTACACAACCTTAAGATTGTTTCCTACATGCAATTTGTTATTAAAGAAAATGTGATAGGGTAAAAGGAATTTTCCATGTTTAATCATTTTAGTGATTAAATAGTTAAACTTTGAGTTTATTGCCTCATTGGTGTAGGGGTCAGGGAGAGAATATAAGGGGTATGAGCTCACAATGTGAAGGATGTGGGAGTAATATTTTCTGAATATTAAATGTTCTGATTTTTTGATTATTGTATTGTTTGCTATATGATTACCAGAGGTTAATTCCAGTAGAATCTGAGTGCATGTAGGCAGTAAAGTGCACAATCACTTCTGATAGCCCTATTCACCAATTCATACCAAACAATGCAGATGTCATATGTTTCTGAAATTTACTTCTGACCATGATGAGTTCAGCACCAGACCTTGATCCAGGAGAGGGGGAAATCCAGGCAGGAAACTGGAACAATAAATATCAGGATGGATAAGAATACAGCCCTCGAAGAACAAGAGGGGGAGAGTGACAGACTGCTGGGAAGCAGTCTGAATGTGAGGGGGGAGGTTATCTGGGATAAGTTAGGCCTGCCTAGCATTCTAGGTAATCTTGATATGTAAGTAGACTTTTACTCTGTTAAGAACACTTCTCTCTTGTTATGCTGTATGTCACAGTCCCGAGCAGGGCCGGCTTTAGGCACCGCGGGGCCCGATTCGAAGGAGCTGCCGCCGAAGTCCCGCTGCTGTCCTCAGTGGCAGCTCAATCGCTGCCGCAGAGGAAGGTCCCTCTGCCAAAATGGTATCAAAGACAGCGGCAATGATTGAGCTGCCGCTGTTGACAGTGCTGGGACTTCAGCGGCAGCTCAATTGGCTGCCGGTGCCTTCGGCAGCATTTCAGCAGAGGGACCTTCCTCTGTGGCAGCGATTGAGCTGCCGCCGAAGACAGTGGCGGGACTTTGGTGGCAGCTCCTTCAGGACGTTGCGGGCCTCTCTTAGGGGTGCGGGGCCCGATTCTGGGGAATTGGCTGAATTGCCCTAAAGCCGGCCCTGGTCCCGAGCAACAGCACTTGCATTTCCCCCTCATGATCCGGCAAGGGCACCCACTCTAGGCTCCTCAGCCATCGTAGATCCACATCTCTTTCACTCCTGGCTGGGTTTTTTCCAGGTTGCACTTTTCCCTGCCTGTAATGTGAGGTCCCCAACAAGTAAGACTGCTTTGCTTTCTCCTGAGAGGCTATAAACTGTGTAATTGCCTACAGCTATAAGTTACCACCCAGCCCTTTCTAGGCAAACACACACATTCTTAAGGTGAAAGCTTTGCAGAGAAAACATATTAAAAACAATAGAAGAAACCTACACGCATGCTGGTAAGCTTACCGAAGATCATCCCAAACTTTAGCAAGGGCTCTGGCAGTCCTTCAAACACCACCAAGGGGTTTTCTGTGGCTACAAGATCATATCAGCTGTTAGCTCGGAACAAGTGCACGCAAATATGGGAGTTTCTACAGGTTAAGACTTTGATCTTCAGATTCTGAGACTAGGGAATCAGCAACCAAGGGGTTTCTCCTCAGGACATAACTTCAAAAAGTTGGGTTGAAAAGTGGGATTTTGCATTCATCTCTTCCCGGGTATTTCTTATATAGCCCACTCAACTTTGTTTGTCCCAAAGGTTCCTCCTTTACTGGCATAGTATTTAAAATAGTGCTTTGAAGCTCACACTGGTTTACACTGGTTACATCTTACCCCTAGAGAAGTTGAATACAATCCCACAATAAGATGTCCATTTTGCATTTATAAAACAATCAACTGCAAAACTATTTAAACTTAATTCAGTAAGATCTCCCAACGAAATTGCCAAATCTGTTGCACTGTATTCCTCCTGTTAGAATTACACAATACTCAGTTTGAAAAGGTTGTTTTGGTCAGTGTATTCACCAGTGGTCACAGTTCCTGAAGAAGACGTGAGCCTATTAGTCATCACAGTTGGTATACAGGGTGCTACACCCTGGGGACTAAGCCTATGAGTGGGAGACTTGTAGTATTCCATCCAAGGACTTGTGAAGGCAAGAGACCTAACACATGAGGGGGTGTGTTGAGAGAGTTCAAACGTGCAGCTCACAGGCACCAGCTTCCAACTTTCCCCAGGGGTGCTCAAACCCCGCTCTGCCCCAGGCCCTGCCTCCACTCCACCCCTTTCCCCAAATCCCCACCCCTGCTTCGCCTCTTCCCACCCCTGCTCTTCCCCAGGCCCCATCGCCACTCCATCCATTCCCCTGAACCCCCACCCACCAGGCCTCTTCCTGTCCCCATTCTACCCCCTCCCCGCCCAGTTTTGCCTCTCCCCCAAGCACCCTGTGCCCGCTCCTCCCCCTCCCTCCCAGTGCCTCCCGCACGCTGTGAAACAGCTGATCTGTGGCAGGCGGGAGGTGCAGAGAGGGAGGAGAGGAATTGATCTGTGGGGCCACTGGTGGGCGGGAGGCACTGAGGGAGGAAAGAGAGGGGAGGTTGGCTGCCAGTGGGTGCTAAGCGCCCACTATTTTTTTTTCCGTGGGGGCTGTATGGCTGGGGCACCCACAGAGTTGGTGCCTATGGTGCAGCTAGCTCTGAATTGTGACACACACATTTGCTGTTCCTACTAGGCATGACTCTAGGGCAGTGGTTCCCAAACTTTAACAACCGGTGAACCCCTTTCACTAAAATGTCAATTCTCGCAAACCCCTTCCTAAAAATGAATATTTCCAGGTATTTTCTCCTTTACCTGAGTATAAATTATAAAAGCAGTGATCTTGGAAATATAAAATTTATTTTTATAACATGATTATTACACACTATTATTAATTATTATTTATCATTACAGTATTTTTATTACATTATGAAAATGGCAACACTCTTCCAAGAGCTCACTTTCGTAGCTTGTATCACTTTGAATAAGCCTGTTATAAGACAAGACTCCTATGTTTCATCAAGGAGTATCAGATGTGAAAAAGTATGAAGGTATTTAAGAAGCCAACTCAAAGAGTTCCTCCTACACAAGCATTCATGTCTTGAGCAGTCCAGGCAAACAACGCATGTTGCAACAAAGCTTAAACTTGTTCTTCATAATAATTTTAAAAATAATACAAGCTGCCTATTTAATTTTAAAAACAGCAAAAAAAATCCACCTCCCTTTACATTTCTTATAAGGAGTCTTGAAGTTTAAATCTCCTCAGTGTGATAGATATGCTTGCTTTGATCTGCTTAGCTCTTGGAAGTCCAGGGGCTCCAGGCTGCTGTCCCCAGGGGACAGCTCTGTCCACCATTAGGGATTTTTTTCCCAAGAACCCCCTCTAACATTTCGCAAACTCCCAGGGATTCACGAACCCCAGTTTGGGAACCACTGCTCTAGGGTATGTCTACATGACATCAAAGGTGTACTTGCAGCATTGGTTGGCATACCTGCACTAGTTTTAATCTAGCTAGCACAGCTCAAAATAACAGTGAATACATATCGGCAGTAGCGGCAGGGGTTTTAGCCTAGGCTATGCAAACATGCCAGAGATCTTGGGTGTGTACTTGGGTCGCTAGCCTATGCTGAAGTCTCTTTATTTTCATTGCTATTTTAACTGTGCAAGCTAGAAGGCTAGTGCAGCTTTGTCAACCCATGCTGCAGTCAGACCTTTGATTGAAGCATAGGTATAGCCACTCAGACATTGAGCTCCCACAAGTCCCATTGAAGTCACTATGAGCTTCCATTGCTCACTCCCTGTTTAGACATAGTCCATTATTTGGGTGAAGATGCTTTTCTGTAAAGAAAAGTTAATGGCATGCCTGTTTACCTGGAGATGACTACACAGTTTCTTGGCAACTGAACATTAAACTGTTCTTTAAATAAAGCTTTACATTTGCAGAATATTGGGGAGGAGGGGATGGAAACAGTCTAATTTTTTCACATACATAATTTTGGTCCTGCTCCAGTTTTTGATGCAGTGCGGGTGTCGGTTTTGTCTATTTGTTGGAGGGAGAGTGTGGTGAATGTTTCTCAAAAAAATGTACGGTTTATAATAGTATTCATATGTTTATTTTTGGTTAGACCTCAGCACTGCAAATCATTGCAGGCTTCTCCATTGCCATAATACACCATTCTATTACCATCTTCTAACTCAGGTGATGAGAAATTAAAGAGACACCATCCTACTACCCTGGTACATACTGATAACAAACCAAAACAAAGATGCATGGCCATTAGTCAATACCAAAGCAAAGTTCAGGTGAGAAGCCCTGTGCCAGCTTCTTCCCCTCCCTCCCAGGCCTCCTGCACTCTGTGGAACAGCTGATTGGAGAATCTACCATCTCAAATACACCGGGGGGAGGAGGATACTTAATTTGTAACAGGAACCTGTCTCTGGACATGACTTGGTAGCATCATTATTTGAGACAGCCTCCAGCTACTGTATGTCAGATAAATTTGAAGGAAAGGGGGGAATATTCACTGATTTGGGGCCTTTTTCTGTTTCAGTGCAGTTAGGGAGAGCCCTGAGAATAGCAGTGAAACTGACAAGAGTCAGGTCAGTTTCTCTCTGCAACTCTTTGGGATCTAAAAAAGAATAAAAAAACCAAAACCCCCAAACCTCCACATTTTGCCAGGTTTAAGAATTCATTACTTTTAAACTTCTGAAGAGAGGTGTTTTTTTTTAAACTTGGCTTGAATTTTTAGTGAAAATTTTTAGTGAAAGCTACAAATCAGACTTTGTATTGAGGACACAGATTCACTTCAAAATGTTTGAACATTTAAATTGACAAATGGATCCTTAATTAGTGTCCTTCCCTGAGACTAAAGAGCTCTATTCTTGTGCCTCTTCAGGAACCAATAGCCACCCTCAGACATAAGATACCATTGGTCCGATTGTGATAGGGAATACACGGGATACCAGAGCCAGAGAACTGGCCTGTCACTCCTGCTGCCACTACCCATGTCATAAATGCTGAATTAATTATTCCCTGCTTGGGAAGGTAATTGTAAACATCTGTGTTTTGTTAACTGTCCAAATGTTGACCAGTAGAATTTGAGGTGAAAAAATTCTAAAATGTATAGGCAGAGCTGGTGTAGTTAACATTGCCTCCACACATTCTAAGACCATTTTCATTTTCTTATAACTTTGCCAATTTAACCATTTGGGCTAAAATTTTCCATTCTGATTGTCTGCCGAAAGCTGATTTTTTGTTTGTTTGTTTGTTGAAAGTTTGACCTAAAATGGTTCAGCCATTTCTAAGAACAAGGTTGGGGGGGAAATATGTTTGCCCATTTTCATGGTTACATGGTACCTTTTGTCCCGTTTCTGGTCTCAATGTGCCTACTTTACATGTTTGGCCATTTGCTCTTGCCTGTCTTGGGGTGGAATCTAACATTTTTTCCACACTCTGACCAGGATGTGGGTATGTTAGCCTGTGTGCCAACACACTTCAGCTCTGGGTGTGTTTTGGGCATCTTCATTTCTTCTCTTTGGGAACCTGTGGCCAGTGATATTGACCAACACAAAAACAAAGTTGAAGTAAAGTGTTAGAGAAAAACTATTTTAAAACAAACATCTTTCATGCATATTTAGACTAATCTAAACTGATGCTTCACAACAAGTTACACTACATTGGCTTTTCTCTTAAATTACTTAAATGAACCAGTTTATATTCTCCTACTCTGCACAGATCCTTCTGTGACTTGCAGGATTCTGCCTGGCTTTCTATGACTCACCCTGTTCAAAGTTGTTTGGGAGCACCCCATGACAGCTGACTTGAGGCTACTGGTGCTAGAATTGAACCTTAACGACCCTTAAGTATAAGCTGTTAAGTGACTACTAGAAAGGTCCTCCTCCCTCTTTCCCAGTGTGGGCAGTCTCTATTACCCAGTCAGACCCCTGATGTGAAATAGGCATTCCCACAGATGGCACAGAAACATTACATTAGTGACAGCTTTGGATACAGTAATTATTCAAGACCACCGTTACATTTGTCACACTTTTTTTTTTTAAAAATCATCTGACATCTATTTCACTGAGAAGCTCTAGCGCCTATTTCCTTTTGAGCAGGGGCTTGAAATTTGTCAGGGATGTACATTTTTCTGTTCTTGTGAGACTTGGTGGAGTTTGGCAACTAAATTCTATGAAAATCTTGTCTGTAGTGAGCATATCGCAGGGACTGGGCAGGACTTTGCTCCTCCCAGCTACCAGGGGTGACAGTAACATGGCACAAAAACTGAACTTTGCTTTGGTATTAGCTAGTGGGACAGATGGGGTATGGGCGTGTAAGAGTCTGAGAGCACAAACCTCCCCAGAACCTGTAATTGAACTAAGGAATCCGGAATCTCTTCATTCTTCTGTCAACAAATAGCTGTGAAACCCATTGGCACAAAGTATTTGTCTCATGTCCCTCTACTTGTGGGTCTTTATAGTGGATATCACCTTTCTATTGCTGTCAGTTACTTTGGAAGCTCAAATAGTACAGGTCTGTGCTGTGAATATAAAGATCCAAACCCTGCTGATGACAGTCAGGTTCAATAATAGATGGAGAAATTGTTAATGGCACAAATGGAAAGAGTGTGAAGAATTTTGACAACATAAGAACATAACATAAGAACGGCCGTACCGGGTCAGACCAAAGGTCCATCTAGCCCAGTATCTGTCTACTGACAATGGCCAATGCCAGGTGCTCCAGAGGGAGTGAACCTAACAGGCAATGATCAAGTGATCTCTCTCCTGCCATCCATCTCCATCCTCTGATGAACAGAGGCTAAGGACACCATTCTTTACCCATCCTGGCTAATAGTCATTTATGGACTTCACCACCATGAATTTATCCAGTCCCCTTTTAAACATTGTTATAGTCCTAGCCTTCACAACCTCCTCAGGTAAGGAGTTCCACAAGTTGACTGTGCGCTGCGTGAAGAAGAACTTCCTTTTATTTGTTTTAAACCTGCTGCCTATTAATTTCATTTGGTGACCCCTAGTTCTTGTATTCTGGGAATAAGTAAATAACTTTTCCTTATCCACTTTCTCAACATGATTTTATATACCTCTATCATATCTCCCCTTAGTCTCCTCTTTTCCAAGCTGAAGAGTCCTAGCCTCTTTAATCTTTCCTCATATGGGACCCTCTCCACCCCCTAATCATTTTAGTTGCCCTTTTCTGAACCTTTTCTACTGCTAGAATATCTTTTTTGAGGTGAGGAGCCCACATCTGTACACAGTAATCAAGATGTGGGCGTACCATGGATTTATATAAGGTCAATAATATATTCTCAGGTTTATTGAAATTGTATTGTTTTTATTTGCTTACTTTTTTTTTAATTCTTCATTCTATTTTGACAAGTTCCCCCTCCCCTTTGCTATTCCTCAGATTTAGTTTACAGAGACTTGAGTAAAGCCATGGCTATATGTTTGGGATGTCTGCTTTAATTTGCATTTTCTCATGGAAACAGGTAAGAGAAATCAGAGCTAGCATAATAGCTAGATAAGCCTGTTAGAGTGAAAGATCATATATGCAAGAAAATATGTACATTATAGTGCAACTCAGCCATTACATTCAACAAGTTTGTCAGTCACAGAAACCAGCTGGCCTGTCAGCAGTGCCAAAAGTGTGGTGGTGTTTTTTTTCTCTAAAGAAAAGTAATTTATTTATTCTGTCACTGCCATTGCTTGCATAGTGACCTATTTATTAAGCAAAATCACCAAGCTGTTAAGTGAAACAGTTTTCCTATATTGTATTAGTATAACTCACAGTGCATTTATTTTTAGTGATGTGTGAAAATTCCACTTGTAAAATACTCATTCTGAAAATGTTTAGATGTTGATATAGAAAACATTTCAAAACATACTAATGAAATATATTCAAAGAACCTTTTAGCAAATAACCTAGAAAAGTACTCTTATTGTATTTATTAAAATAAGAACTTTAAACCTCAAGAAGTTTGGTTAGCAAAGTTTGTAATTTGTTTACATTGGCTCTTTTTTTCTAGTCTCTGATTTGAACTGTAATGTCTTGTCTACACTAACATTTTTAGGGAAATCTCCCATTGATGCAGTTATACCAGTGGTAGAGTAACAGTTGGAGTTTTCCCTAAAAATGCTAATATAGACAGGACCTAGTAGTCATTATGTTTATGTTGCACCAACTTATAAACTCGTACGTGGACAAGATAAGTTTCTGATTAAATAAGTTTTCTTGTAATTCATTGTCATAAACAGATAGTTAAGAGTTAAAGTCTCTTTTACCTGTAAAGGGTTAACAAGCTCAGTAACCTGATGAACACCTGACCAGAGGACCAATCAAGGGACAAGATAATTTCAAATCTCTGTGGAGGGAAGCCTTTGTCTGTGTTCTTTGTTTGAATTCATTCTCTTTTTGGATCTAAGAGAGGCCAGACATATTCTTCAAGTTCTCCAAGTTTCCTGAAGTATTTTCTTTTATTCAGTCTAGTGAGTATTAGAAAGGCGGACTAGTCTTATAATTTGATTTCTACATTTGCAATTGTGTGTTAGCACACAGAAATAAAGATATTTCTTCAGCAGTTAATTTGATTATTCTGAGAAAGGAGGGGGGGGGAGAGCCTCTCCAGATTTATAAGTTAGACCCTGTATTTTTCCATCCTGGTATTACAGAGATAGGGTACTTTCTTTCTTTCTTTTTAATAAAATATTTTATTTTTAGAACTTGATTGATTTCTTCCTTGTTTGGATTTTCAGGGAAAAGGGAGGGGGGAAAAGTGAATCCCTCTTTGTTTTGATTCAAGAAATTTGAATCCAGGTATCTCTCCTAAGCACTAGGAGAGGGGAGGGGGGAAATGGGTTGTTTCCCTTTGTGTTGAGATTCAAGTTTGAATCTGTGTTCCATAGGGAGAGTTTTGGGGGAACAGGGAGTGTGTCAGACACTTAAAACTTGACTGGTGGCAGCAAGAACCAGATCTAAACTAGGATTTTAGTTTAGAGGAGTCCATGCAGGTTCCCATCTTGTGAACGCTAAAGTTCAAAGTGGGGAATAAACCTATGACATCCATATTTGAACATGCATGAGCAACCAGTGAAATGCTGAATTTTTGAATGCCAATCAAAATTTTGTTTCCTTTTACCTTTGCAAGAAACTCAAGATTCTGCCTGAAATTTCTAGTTTTGCCATATGTTATTCTTTCTGCAGCATTGCATCTCATCAGTATGACTTCTACTAAGTTTGAAATGGCTGTTTAAGTCAGAGAAAACTAAACGGGAATGAAATAAGTGACTTTTATGGTGTTTAGCCTCTTTTTGTCTCATGACAAACATCTCAATCACTCTGTTGGGGCTATCTCCAAGGTAACTCACCCCACATGGCTTTTCTGCCACCTCAATGACAACGAGAGAGGAATATCCTTCAGCAGTCCAAGTGCCTCTAAACCTGATAGGCCATAGTTACCCCCAAATTACCATCGAGAATTATTCCTTCTGTCTCTCTCCTAGACTTATAATTTTTGGGTGCCCAAAATTTTTTAATGGCTAGATGGCAGATGGATAATGCTTTCTCCACTCTTCTTAAACCAGAAAAGCCACCTGTACTTGTGAATGAGAGGCCTGTTATGAAAATCTCATCTGTTTCACCACTCAGACCTAAAATTGCTCTCGCACCATTAGTCCTTTTTGACAAATGTCTTCAGATATTATGGTTTTGCAATGACAGTTTGGAGAGGTAGCAAAGCTTTCTTCCTGAATTATTAAAAAGCACCCTAACCACCATGTTTTCGTATCTTCAGTGAATAACCAGATCTCTGCTTGTTGCTTCTAGTCTGTTGTGTGAATGCCTTCCCTATTCAATGGTTCAAGCGTCTCTTTACATTTCTATCTCTTTCTGTACCAGACTGTCAAATGCCATCCTGCTGTTAATGGTCAAGAAGGGCCTGGTTTGTGAACCTAGTCCAGTTGTAGAAAAAAGGGTCTCAAGGGATTGCACATGTTCATTTCACTGTCAGTGTTTGTGCTCTCCAGTGTCACAGTTGTCAGTGTTTTTCCCTTCATGGCAGCCATCAGAGCAGAATGAACACCCTCTGCTGCCTCATGCACCAACGCAGGCATAAAGGGCCAAGCCACCATGACTCCCCTCAGTTCCTTCCTACCTTCCGTGACCGTTGTTGGAGCTCCTCTAGTTTGTTGTTTTTGTATGGTTCTGGGACCCGGTCTGGAAATATGCCGCACTTTCCTGGTTTCCCCCTACCCTCCTCTGAGGGCCTGCTCCCGGGCCGCCTCTTCCCCCTGACTTTCTCTGTTCCACTGCCCCTGTCTCAATACAGCAGATTCTGTAGCTCTTAGCATGACCTCTACTATCCTGGTGAGCTGCTTTTCCTGGTTTCATTCTTCTGGTATCCCTCCAGAGGTGCAAGACAGTCCAGCATGTATCTTTTTGAAGCACATCGCTTATCTCAGAAAAGATTGAGACTCTGTGTAGTCTCAAAGACTCTATCACAACCCTGTAATCCATGGGCATTTGCACCCCACCAGTGAAGCAGAAGGTGTTCCATCCTCATCAGTCCCAGCATTTTCAGGGGCTCCTTCCTCAACCCATGACCTGCCAAGGAGAAGGAACAGAGGTTAAAAAAGACACCCATCTCCACCCTCTGTTTTGGCAGCTGGTGGTTCATCAAAAAAATAATAATAATGGAGATTTCCTATCTCCAAGATCTGGAAGGGACCTTGAAAGGTCATTGAGTCCAGCCCCCTGCCTTCACTAGCAGGACCAAGTACTGATTTTTGCCCCAGATCCCTAAGTGGCCCCCTTAAGGATTGAACTCACAACCCTGGGTTTAGCAGGCCAATGCTCAAACCACTGAGCTATCCCTCCCCCCTGTGACAAGGTATGTGTCATCTTCCAAGAGCTCATTTAGATGGGTAAATCAAGAGCAGACTGCCAGTACTGAGAGTGCCATCAGTTTCTTTTCCAACTTTTGCAGACCGTCTGTCCCACTTCCATTATGCTTGGACCCACATCATAACAGATCAGTGGGTTCTAAGCAGAGTGGGAGTGGAATATTCACTCCAATTTATTTCTACCCCCCTCCCATCTCCCTTCCCCATCCCACTTTAAGGAACCCTCTCATGACCATGGGCATAGTTTGGGGGAACAAGAAGAGTGTTACACCCCCAAACTGCAAGACTCAGGTCCGCGTGGAATTTGCCCCCCCATGGTCCCATTGGTCTCAATGGAGCTGCCCCCCTCCAAATATAGAAGTCAAACTATATCTATTCTCATGAGACAGTGTTACTGCAAGAAATACAATCACTCCTCCTTGTAGGAGCTGTAGAGGAGGTCCATCCTCTGACCAGGGGATAGGGATCTTACTCCTGATACGAACTGATACTGAAGGCAAAGGAGTTCCTTTCACCCCACCTCAACAATTTCTTACCTTAGAGACCCCTTGGACCTGGATTGGGGGAGGGGGAGTTCACCTGGGACCCTTGCAGATGCAAAGTCTGTGTTCTTCCCAAAATCTCAGTCTACACATATCAGGGAATTGTGGGCTATCCAATAAGGGTTGTGGCCTTCCTTCCTCTCATCGGGGAAAGGGTGTATAGGTGCTGACTGACAATAATACAGCTGCCATATTTTATGTAAACAAGCAGAGGGGAGCCTGGTCCTTGCTGCTATGTCAAGCAGCAGTACTACTCGGGACTTCTGCATCAACCACTCTATAATTCTGAAAGCAGCCTATCTCCCAGAAGCTCAGAATATACTGGCAGATTGCTTGAGCAGAATGTTTATCAATTTACGGACAGAATGAAGGACAGTCCTGTTTCCTCCCAAAGGATTTTGTCATGGATAGCTGGTTGTAGTCACCTGTTTTATTGGTTGGCTACCGTGAAGCCGCCAGATATAGTATTGGGACATTCAACTAACTCCCAAGTGACTTCTGTGGCATTTCTGGTAACATGCCCATATTAGATATTTTCAAAACAGCAACCTGGTCATCATGTGAGACATATGCCTCTTAATAGGCTGCCAGCAATCTTGGAGACTATGCTAAATTTAGACTGTTCAAGTAGACTCCAAACCACCTCTGGTTGGAACTTCTTGTGAATCACTTACAATGGAATGGACATGTGCAATCCTTTGAAGAAAAAATGGTTTACTAACCTTTCCGTAATAACTGTTGTTCTTTGAGATGTGTTCCACATGTTCATTCCACAATCCTCACTCCCTCCCCTCTCTGTTGGAGTCTTTCCGGTAGGAAGGACCAGAACGGGACTGGGGCAGCTTGACCCTTTATGTCTACACATAGTGCGTGAGGCAGCAGAGGGCGATTGTGTTGCCCCACAATTGCTGAGGGAAAATTTCTCCGACAACTGCACTGGAGTGCATAAACACCTAAAGTGGAATAGAGATGTGGAACACACCTTGAAGGACAACGGTTATGGAAAGGTTAGTAACTGGGGTTTTTTTTGTTGTTGCTCTTGTTTTGTGGAAGGGGGTCTGCCCTAGGTTCCCGCCCTACATTCCCAGCCTCCTTTCTCATGCTTTGTCTACACTACCACTTTTGTCAGTAAAACTTTTGTTGTTCAGGGGTGTGAAAAAAACATACCCCCGAACAACATACATTTCACTGGCAAAAGTGCTGGTGTAGACAGTGCTATGTTGGCAGGAGAGGCTCTCTTGCTGACATAGCTAACGCTGCTCATTGGGGGTGGTTTAATTATGCTGGCAAAGAGTGGCTACATGGGAGACCTTACAACAGCACAACTGTAGCGGTACAGCTGTGCCGCTGTAAGGTCCATAGTGTAGACATAGCCTTAGAGGGTAATTCTCCCTTTGGAAATCAACACTGTCCCTGACATGTGAGAGTTTGAGAGGCTGGTAAAGTAATTTTAAACGTGCTTAAAACTTGAAGGTTCTTCTGTCTCCTTTTCCTGTAATAGTCTGTGGAAAGCTCTATTATCTACCAAATGGCCTGTCAGTAACAGCTTACAATTTTTCCAGAAAAAAAAACTTCAGATACCAGTTCCTTAAAATGTTAGGTTTAGGGGGCCCTCTAGTTTAGGGGGCAATTAGAGGGACTATTAAAGGATGTACTAAACAGATGCTCCCCAGGTTATGCAAGACCCGACTTAGGCAAATTCGCACTTACAGAAAAAGTTCCATAAGCCAGAAATAGGATTTTCAAGTTGCGGAAATTTTTGCGTAACGCATGGGTATACATTTCTGACGTACACAAAATTCGAGTAACGCAGGGTTTTCCGGAACGGAATGATTGCGTAAGTCGGGGAGGTGTCTGTAGACTAATACCCATTCCTCGGGCACTACTTTGGAGCTTTTATCAGTATTGTACAATGAGTTCAGCGGATTGTCCCTATGTGTAAACTGAATCTGTTAAAAACTCTGTAAGAATTCCCTTGAGTCTATGCAGGATATTCTTTTAAAGTTCTTAACACTTAAACCACATTTTCTACTGGCCGTTGTCTCTGCTCACTTGTCCTTTTCTAACTTAGCAAAAAAGATGGGTTTTTTTTTTCAACTGAATTAGCTCAATTGAGCTAGTTTAACTTGATTTGAAACCCCACTTTAAATGTGTTCACTTTGGTATTAGGTAGGGTTTTTAACTGAGTTAAGCTAACTTGAGTTAAAAAAGAACCTTAGAGTTTGAGAATATACTTTTGGGCTATGCAGACCTCCATGACTAGTATTTGATAAGGTAAAATTTGTAATCCATAGTATTTTTTTCTCTGCTTTGTCTAACTTGTTTCTGTCAGAATCAAGAGATTTTCCTCCAATGTGCCATTCCTTATCCAGCCAGGACCTGGTGCCTTCATACCATAAGCCTTGTCTACACTAGGCGTTTAAACCGGTTTTAGGAGCGTAAAACCGATTTAACGCCACAGCCGTCCACACTAGGAGGCACCATATATCGATTTTAATGGCTCTTTAAACCGGTTTCTGTACTCCTCCCTAACGAGAGGAGTAACGCTAGTATCGGTATTAACATATCGGATTAGGGTTAGTGTGGACGCTGATCGACGGTATTGGCCTCCGGGAGCTATCCCACAGTGCAGCAGTGACCGCTCTGGACAGCAATATGAACTCGGATGCAGTGGTCAGGTAGACAGGAAAAGCCCCGCGAACTTTTGAATATTTCCTGTTTGCCCAGCGTGGAGCTCCGATCAGCACGGGTGGCGATGCAGTCCGAAATCAAAATAAAGAAAGAGCTCCAGCACGGACCATGCGGATGTGATCGCTGTAAGGGCAGGCAAATCCGTTCTATCAGCGCTCCGTTACAGAAGATGAAATTCAGAATCCTTTTTAAAAAATCTCCAGACAGACGCCATAGCAGGGACTCAGCGCACTGCAGCGTGACAAGCGTAACGGAAAGCCAAAGAATCAAATGGACGCTCATGGACTGGAGGACTCAAGCTATCCCACAGTTCCTGCAGTCTCTGAAAAGCATTTGCATTCTTGGCTGAGCTCCAAATGCTTCTAGGGTCAAAAACAGTGTCCGCGGTGGGTCAGGGCATAGCTAGGCAATTTACGCACCCCACCCACCCCAGAAGTGAAAGGGAAAACAATCCTCTCTTGACTGTTTTACATGTCACCCTATCTTTACTGAATGCTGCAGATAGACGGGATGGTGCAGCACTCAACACCAACATCCTTGCTCCCCCCCCGCCATGGGTGGCTGATGGTGCAATAAGATTGATACCCATCGTCATCATCAGCCTATTGGCACATGGGGCAGTGCAAAAGGGCTGGTAACCATGCGTACTAGCATCGGTCAGGTCGATCAAGGGCGCCTGGTCCTAATTTTTCCTGGTAGATGGTGCAGTATGGCTGATATCCATCATTGTCATAGCAACAGGGGGCTGAGCTCCATCAGCCCCACCCTTCATGTGTAAAGAAAAGATTCAAGTGCCCCTGAACTAGCAGAGGGATGCTGGGCTCCTCTCCTACACACTCCTTACTGTCCTGTCTGGACTATCATAGCAGCTGGAGGCTGCCTTCACTAACAAGTTACTGTGTCTTATTCCTGCATTCTTTATTACTTCATCACACAAGTGGGGGGACAATGCTACGGTAGCCCATGAAGGCTGGGGGAAGAATGAAATGAACAGGTGGGGTTGTTGCAGGAGCACCCCCTGTGAATAGCATACAGCTCATAATTTCTGCAGGATCTGACACAGAGCAGCTGTGCTCTCTGGTTCTCTGATACAGTGGTTCTCTAGTACACTTGCCCATATTCTAGGCAGGACTGATTCTATTTTTAGATACCAAAAAGGAGGGATTGACTCAGGGAGTCATTCCCAATTTTGGCTTTTGCGCCCCTGGCTGATCTTAGCCAGGGCACTTATGACAGCAGCAAATGGAACAGTGCAAAAGGACTGGTAGCCATGCCCATCTTATTACCAATTTATGGATTGGTAGATGGTGCAGTATGGCTGATAACCATCTCTGCTGTCATGCAAAAGCAAAAGCATGCTGCTGTATAGCGCTGCTGAATCGCCTCTGTCAGCGGCATCTAGTACACATACGGTGACAGTCACAAAAGGCAAAACAGGCTCCATGATTGCCATGCTATGGCATCTGCCAGGGCAATCCAGGGAAAAAAGGTGCGAAATGCTTGTCTGCCGTTGCTTTCCCAGCGGAAGGAGTGACTGACGACATTTACCCAGAACCACCCACGACAATGATTTTTGCCCCATCAGGCACTGGGATCTCAACCCGGAAATGCCAAGGGGCGGGGGAGGCTGCGGGAACTATGGGATAGCTACGGGATAGCTACCCACAGTGCAACGCTCCAGAAATCGACGCTAGCCTCGGACCATGGACCCACACCACCGATTTAATATGTTTAGTGTGGCCGCGCGCACTCGATTTTATAAAATCTGTTTTACAAAACCGGTTTATGCAAATTCGGAATAGTCCCGTAGTGTAGACGTACCCTTAGGTATCGGAAGAACCTCAGGGTTCTATATCAATAAATAAATAAAACTCAGGTTGGTGAGTTCATCCTGAAGAAACAAATAAAGCATGAAAAACACATTAAAATATGTTATGTAAGTGCATCAAAATGTATATCGATTTACTGCTGCTGCTAATACTCAGAGTCAGCCTTAACCAATGGGTACTAAGGCTGCATCCTGGGCTGACAAAGAAATTTTTCTTTAGAACACAATTGCCAAACTACCATCTACTTTTCTACAAATAGTTTAATGAGACTCCTGCAACAATAATCTATGCTTCTGCAGATACAGCTTTTGGAACAGAAATGATTCTTCCCTGTTATACTGAGAAGATGCTACTAATTTCCCATCTAAACCATTCTAGATGTTCTTCCTTGTAAATGGTATTTACCTAATGGGCAGGATCTGCTTCAAACACCCCACCACTATAGTGCCTGTCATGGTCGGAGACAATTCAGAAGCACACACTTTAAAACCCAAGTTAAATCTGATACATTCCATGTGAAATATTGATATAATGGGGAATCAGCAGGTTGTTTGTTTTGAACTTCTGAAGTGGTTATAAACTATCATATAGTAGGGTGGCTGACTAGCTCCAGATGAGGGAATCAGAGAGTCAAGGCTGTATATGATGGAGGCTATATTTCTGTGTGTGTGTGTGTGTGTGTGTGTGTGTGTGTGTGTGTAAATCAACATATGTTTATGGTATCAGAAGTAGCAGCCCTGGTTTATCAGAATTTAAGTATATTGTGATGGTAATAATAAACATTTATTTAATACATTATTTTTGTCCATTGTTCTAGTTTGTGTGTGTGTGTGTGTGTGTATGTATATGTATATATATACACATACACACACAAACATATATAGAGAGAGAGTAAGGGCTTGTGTATATATATATATATGTATATATATACACATACACACACAAACATATATAGAGAGAGAGTAAGGGCTTGTCTTCACTACCAGCAGATCAGCGCTGCTGCAATTGATGCAGCAGGTCTTGATTTAGTGCTCTCTGGTTGACTCCGGTACTGCAGCTCCCCGAGAAGAGTAAAGTAAGTCGACTGGAGAGCATCTCCTGTCGATGCAGTGCAGTGAAGACACCAGGATAAGTTGAACTAAGCTAATCAACTCCAGCTACATTATTCACATAGCTGGAGTAGTGTAACTAAGGTCGATTTACCCAGGTAGTGAGGACAAACCCTGAGATTGACTTGTTTAGCAATTGTAAATAGAGAGGGAGAAGGTTTGAAGTTAACAAAAGGCTGATCAGCAGGAAGCATACCTTTACAAGCATCAATTGACACCTGTTAACTACTGTGAATAGGCTTGCAGACAGCACCACTCATGCCATTTAATGGTATGCCATTAATCCAGTGTTCAGTCACTTAAAATGGATTGTACTAAATCTGTCCCCTATGGTCCCCCAGATGACGGAGTGTGCCCCTTATCAGAGTGTTACTTAAACTGGTTCTATTCTGCAAAAGTAATTTCTCGTATGGATGCTCTTAAGCAGTATAAGGGTGTTACACTGATTTATCTTCATCTGTTTCTATACCAATTTAGGGCTTATTGACACAGGCAAACTTACCGGTATTACTATACTTGTACCATAAATGCCAGTAGTTTTTACCAATATGGCAAATACCATAGTTATTTATAGATACATACAAACACCCTAACGAGTTTCCAGATGCAGATATCCATTTCCCATGTTATCTGAAAATATGGAAATGTTAGGGGTCACTTTTGCCCTCCAAAAAGTTTAAAATAAAATATTAAATTAGCACACCTTTATTTAATTTCTAAAAAAGGAAACAGTAATTATAAGAAGGTTTGGAGAAATCAGCCACAGTTTGCATTTTTTTTTTATTCTAGTTAGAAGTATCTTCACCAGGGGAAGGAGGTGAAATCAGATACATTTGTCTTCTGTGAACCTGTGCGGTGGTCATTCAATAGTTAAATTTTAGTTCAGTTTCCATCACAAGCTCAATTTTGATTCTCTTGGTCCCTTCCTTCTGTTTTTTTCCCCTGAAGTTCCCCATGCTTGTCACTAACCACAAAAAAAAAAAAAAAGAGAGATTTTGGTGTTATTTAAAGATTAATCAGACATACTGTCAATTTCTTGAATTGTCTGATATGCTTTGCAGAAACACCCAGCAGATCTTTGTAAGCTCAGTAAGCCAAATAGCTGTTTCAAAGAATTTTCAGGCTCTGTGAATGAAACAATTAGGCATTTATAGGTATGCAGAGGAATTTTTATTTCTAATTCATGGTGCATCTCTAATGATGGTAATATAATAGGAAATAGAAACAAATTCATATGTTCAAGCGTAGAACTTTTCCTGGAGGGTATCTCATAACTGCCTACCACAGGGTTTCTTGTACTTTTATGTGAAACATTTGGTACTTCATGCTTTCAATGACAGGATAGTGGATTAGATAGACCACTTTTTGATCCAGTACAGCAATTTGTATGTTTACTTAATCAAATCAAATCCATCCATGCATTTATAAAGTCTCTCTCACCTTAGTGTCTGGGTATTTAAATACTAAATATTACACTGAACTTAGGCCAGCACTATCAGTACTTTGTATCTTATTCTTCATATGCTCACCAGGAATCCATCCCAATCATAGCCCATCTGCCGCCTCAATTCCAGAGATCGCATCATTTTAAATCATGCCCTCGTCATAGGCCTGGTCTACACTAAGGGGGGTGGGTTTGAACTAAGGTATGCAAGTTCAGCTACGCGAATAGCGTAGCTGAACTCGAAGTACCTTAGTTCGAAGTACTTACCCGTCCTCACGGCGCGGGATCGAAGTCCGCGGCTCCCCTGTCGACTCCACCACCACTGTTCGCGGTGGTGGAGTTCCGGAGTCGACAGGAGCGCGTTCAGAGTTCGATATATCGCGTCTAGATGAGACGTGATATATCGAACTCCGAGAAGTCGATGGCTACCCGCCGACCCGGGCGGGTAGTATGGACGTGTACCCATAGTGTCCCACTCCATTTGCAATTCTACTGTGAGCAGAGGACACAGTCTACCCCCCGTACACTGTCTCTAAACCCCAGGGTATCGACTTCATTCACCAGCATTTATCTGGTTTTGAGACCTCACCTGCCAGATATGAGCCTGATGAGAATGATTACAGTGTTCGCTCTGTACATAGCTACTGTGGATGCCGGTATATCACCTTCCTTCAAACAGTTTGAGGTTCTTTTTGCTAAGGTATAGAAAAGGGTTTCAGCATATGTGTGGCATGAGTTATGTTGTTCTAAGTAGTCAATTAGGTAAAAAGTTTCCAAAGTTGTTATACGTATTGAATATCCATATTCCTGTCTAGTAGAGGAAGAAAAGGTCAGAACTGAGGTTGTTTTTTGGAACTTTGATTATTTTCTAACTTTCAAATGTTTATTTTTCTACTGCAGCATTTTAGTGAAATATTTTTTGTTGAAGATATATTCCCAATATCAGCTATTTTAGTGTTGTTTTTTTTGTTTGGAGATTATTATACTTATTTTGAGAGAACAGTAAGCATAGAAGTTAAGGTAGGTAAAATACAATAGAATTTGAATCTGTGTTGCAAATAAACTGACAAGCTAGGCAGTTGTAATTTAATATTGACAGATATTGTATATCATGGCTGAGAACAATAAACACAATATAAATAAAATGAATGGGATTGAACCAGAGCAAGAGGGCTTTGAAAGGAATCTTGGCGCAATAGTCTACATATTTTTAGCAAGCAGTCCACTGGAAAAGCAATTACACAAAGCAAACACAATGTTAAAATATAGTACATAGCTAGAAGAGTAGCATAGCCAACCAGATTAGACTTTAAATGTTCTCTGGTGAGAATTCTACTTAGTTTTTTTGTAATAATTTCTGGACACCATATTCCTTAATATATACTGTATCATTTGCAAGGACACAAAGGAGAATAAGGACATAAATAGTTAGCATTTGTCATGACAGTTAAATTTCTAATCACTACTGCACTACTTATCAGGTAGAATTACCAAGCAAACAGTAATGTAACTGTGTGTGCAGGGGGCTGTTTTCCAGAGTGGGTGCTATTGAATGGCTGAGTAAGTAAATGAGATCAGTTGTCTGACTTGGAGGTTTCTTCAGGTTTTATTAAACATTTCTTTGTTTGTTTTGAAAAAATAATATCCCAGTTCATTCATAAAATTACAAAATTCAGTAAATAAAAACGGCTTTGAAAAGTTACTGTAAAATTAGCACTTTGGGGTTTCATGCTTGTTTTGCTTTACTCAGTCTAATAACAGATTTCTTTAATTTACATATAGTATGTTTTTTTTTCTAAATACCAGTTCTACAATTGCAACCTGGGATGTGAAAGTCAAGTTTGCATTCTTCCAGGATCATGTATCATAAAGATTCTCTGAATCAAATTTGGTCCTTGGCTACATCTGTGTAGCCCCTTGCCTTTAACTTGGTTAAATAAGTTTAACTGATGACAGAACTTGACGGTACAATTGGAACTTGGTTAGCAATGTGGTTGATGAAACATGACCCAGAATAGAATCCAATTTGTTCTGCCATAGGCATATTGGGTCTGCAAGACTAAATGAGTGAAAAGGAAGTAAAACACGTTTTGGTACAGAACGAAGCAGTTAAGATTCTAAATACTTTCGTGGATCAGAGCTGTTGATTGAGAAGTTACTATTTGTACATAATCACTTTTCTGACCATAGCCATGCTTTAAGAGAATTACGTGGTAAATGGGCTGTTCCTTGCGGGACTAAAGAGGTCTTTTATCGTTTTTCATTGTTGAATGGAGACTTACACTTTTATTTAGTCTTTTTCTTCACATATCACTACTGTAGAAACAGCCACAAGAAAGGACTGTCAAGACTATCTGTGATATGCAACACACTTTAGTAAAGCGTCAAAATGTTTCAGGTTTTCACCATCTTATGGAGGGAAGAATGTAAGTTTACAGAAGAACTAAATAAGATTTTAAGTAGGGCTGTCAAGCAATTAAAAAATTAATTGTGATTAAGAAAAAATCATGATTAATTGCGCTGTTAAAAAATAATAGAATGCCATTCATATAAGTATTTTTGGATGTTTTCTACATTTTCAAATATATTTCCCACTTTATATTTATTTTATTACAGATATTTGCACTGTAATAAACAAAAGCAATGGTATTTTTCAATTCCCCCATTACAAGTACTGTAGTGCAATCTCTTTATAAAGTTGAACTTACAAATGTAGAATTGTATACAAATAGTGTGCGTTTTGTCAGATTTGCAGTGAAAGTGTTCTTAAAATGAACAACGTGCTGGGTCATCATCTGAGACTGATATTATATGAAATATATGGGAGAATGCAGATAAAATGGAGCAGGAGACATATAATTCTCCCCCAAGGAGTTCAGTCACAAATGTAATTAATGCATTATTTTTTTAACGAGTGTCATCAGCATGGAAGCATGTCCTCTAGAATGGTGGCCGAAGCATGATGGGGCATATGAATTTTTAGCATATCTGGCACGTAAATACCTTGCAATGCTGACTACAAAAGTGCCTTCTTCTCACTTTCAGGTGACACTGTAAATAAGAAGTGAGCAGCAGCATCTTCCATGAATGTAAACAAACTTGTTTGTCTTAGCAGTTGGCTGAACAAGGAGTTGGATTGAGTGAATTTGTAGGCGCTAAAGTTTTACATTATTTTGTTTTCAAGTGCAGTTATGTAACAAGAAAAATCTACATCTGTAAGTTGCACATTCACGATAAAGAGATTGCACTATGGTACTTATGAGGTGAGTTGAAAAAATATTTCTTTTATCATTTTTATAGTGGAAATATTTGTAATAAAAAAACATAAAGTGAGCACTGTGTACTTTGTATTCATTCTGTGTTGCAAATTAAATCAATATATTTGAAAATGTAGAAAAAATCCAAAAATATTTAATAATTTTCAATCAGTATTCTATTGTTTAACAGTGCAATTAAAACTTTTAATCAAGTGAGTTAACTGCGATTAATCGACAAACCTAATTTTAGGCTGATATTGGATAGAGAACTCTTAATTATAAGCTCCGTCCAGAACGGTGAGTACTCTTAACTCCAAGTAAGGTCAATTGAATTTAGGTCCAAAGTGTCGTGTCTTGTCTTGTTTTGTTTTGGCATGGGAATCTTTTGATGAAGTAAGCCAGATATTGGATCACCTATGTAGCATGCAGTATAATGACTCCCTCTGAGCCATTTTGATTCATGCTGTTCATGTTGTCCAAGAAAACTAAATAAAAGTCAGTTAATACATGATAGCGTATCTGCTCGTAAGGTTTTCTCATTGGAAATAGGTGACTGATCCAAAGGAGTCTGAAAACTAAATACCTTTCAGGGAAAGTTGAGGAACCAAATAATAATTTGCTAATGGCTGTTACTCAGTCCATAACTCATCATTTTATGTCTAAGTAAATATTTAATGGGTCTCAATGTGTATTGGATTTACTATTGTATGTGTACTTTAATACCAGGCTATAACTGAGCGATTTAGAAAAATGACAACTTTAATTAAATATTTTTTCTTTTCTTTAAGATACTTCATGCTATCTTTTACATTCTGTTTTAAATGTAAACAATAATAAATAAGTGACAGGACATTTCCTGGTAATTAGCAACTCAGTGTTGTTGGCAAGGCAGAGAGCTATTAATCCCAGTCATCTAGTGCCTGAATGCCTTTCTAACTAGTTAGACAGATATAGAAATAGTTCTACAGGAAATGACCGAAGACAAAGTAACTATTGCTATTGTAAGCAAACTCGTCTGAATTTTGTAAATTAATATAGATATGTCTCTACTTGTGTCTCTGTTGTTAAATATGTGTTGCTTATATGGTCTGGGTATACCTAGTACTCCTAGAGTACTAGGTATACTCTAGGAGTATAGTACTCCATGTACTAGCTAGTTAGATTTTATTGTCACTTTCTGAACACATTTCATTTAGGTTATACTTTAGAAATTTGATTGGCTGATTAAAATTTCAGTTGTGTGGCAATCTAGGAACTATTTGTTCACCAAGGAGACATCAATTTCCATTCAGTGGAAAATGTCTATTTTAAATGCTTCTCTCCTTTTTAAAATAATCCAATCTTAGGAGTCTACAATCAATAACAGGTTTTTTAAATAGGCAACCAGCCCCTCACAGCTACAACTGAGAGATCTCATTCTCACTTGCTGTTATTGCCTTCTATTAGTACTTGCTTTTCAATAAGAATTAAGGTTGGAGGGACAAAATTAAGATGTCCGTTTTTTAAAGGAAGAAGTTAAAGTATCTTATTTCTGAAGGTCTTGTTTGTTTCTATGGAACCAGGAGTGAACACCAGAAGCCATTTGCTGAAATTGACTTAGTTACTGGTGTCTGGTTATGCTTCTATTTCCATTAAAGTGGGTATATTAGTGAAAATAAAGTAAATATTTTAAAATACGCTTGCCTTATTTTTATTTTTCTGGCTAGAATCACAAATAGCAGTGCTGTTGGTAATGTGGTGACTGTTGTAAATACAGTTACAAATCTCTCTTGTAGATTTCAACTCCTACCTGCCTGCTGATACATACAAGAACTAGATTAAATAAATGAAGTATAGATTTTAGGAATATGGAGGAAGGTAAAGTGCTATGTTTTTAAAGAAAAATAAAGGTATTGGGCCAGATCCTCAACATATTATAAATAGTTATAGTTCTGTTGAAGTCATAGAGCTAAGCCAGTTTACAGCAGTTGAGAATTTACCCCTTTATGGCTTACCTTAAAAAAACAAAACAAAACAAAACAAAAAACCTTTAAATGTTTTAAAATACATCTAATTGAAAAGTGTTTCAGAGAATGATTTAGTAAAAGCAATAAAACTAGAGTTGCTATTTTGGGTATCCACCCTTTTCAGTGGATTCAGAACACGAGAATTTTATTTATAACCTCATCACTAAGAGTATTATGGATTAAGTATCTACTGACTCTATATAATTATACTGTGAGTGATAATACTGATAGTATTCAGTACTTTGAAATATAACAAACCTTTTCCTGGGTTTGCACAGTCCTTGAATAAAGAAATGTATTTATGCAAGGACTGAAGTGGTAAGGAAAACTAGCAATTCACTCCTCTTGATTCTGACTTGCCACACCCATTGTTTTGGTGCTTCTTTGCATTTAGCAGTCACTCTCCATATTTTTTTATTCCGTTGCCTTTTTCCTCCCTCACAAACATCCTCTTCTCCTCCTTCCGCTAAAGCTCTATGTCTACCACTTTTCTAGTACTCCATCCTTACTCTTCTGCCTTTTTGCTCTTTGTCCTCCTTTTCTTTCATAAAACCAAAACTTAAGCATGTATCTCTCTTGCACCTGATTGAGTTGAGCTGGCTAAAAATATTCTATCAGAACACTTTTCTGTCGAAAAATGCTGATTTGATGGAATCATCATATTCTGCAGAAATGTGTCCATTCTTTCAAAACTGGCCTGCCTCCCTCATTTCCTGCCAGCCTGGGCTCCCCTGTCTTCCCAACTCACTGAGCAATTAACTTCCGGGGTTTCCTGACTCCTCAAGGGGTTGGTACCCTGGGAAGTTGGGCAGATGCAGGAGGCAGTTGTCCAGGGAGTTTGGCAACTGGGAGCAAACCAAGAAGTTCCATTTTGGTTCTCCCAAAACAGAGGTTTTCAGTTTTCCTCCTACAAAAAATATGATTTTTTTTCATCTTGATTTGAGATGAAATTTTTTTCCAAAAAAAATATATATTTTTTTTATGGTAGGGAAATTCCATTTCGGGCCAGATCTCATTATGAGATCTATTTTTTTTCAACCGACCACAACCTTCTGTTTTCTCCACATCAAGCCTTAGCCTTTCCAATGGTGTTTGCTATTCTTCTTCTTGTTGCTTACACTGCCTCTGGCCTACTGCTGGGTCCTGAAATTCTTCAAATGGGTGTATTACTCCCTAGTTTGCCTGTTATGTTTGCCTGATATATGTGTATCATTAGAGAGTTTTATCATACAAATTGATCTTCTGAGAGGTTTTGCTGCAGGAACAGAGCAGGCTGTGAAGGACTAGCATGAGGAGACTTTGGCTGCACAAGCTGTGAAGGAAATTGTAATGGCTTTTCCCATTCCTTTCCAGGGAATAAATATTTTAGTACCATTCGCGCATCGTGACACCCTGTTTTACATCATGAATTTAAGTTGTAGACTAGTATTTTCAAGTAGTGAGCAGATGATGATATATCTGGATTATATTTTAATATGATTTGAATAACTAATATATTTTGCATTGCTACTTGCGCAGAAATGATTGAAGTATCCTTTAATTGCAATCTTTAATTAGAATCAGTGCCTCACTATTCCAACCCTTGTCAATTGTATTAATAATTCAAAACTTGATTTACTTTAATTTTAATGTTGACCCATCAGGCAGCCTTCCAAATTAAGTTGTTTTGCAGATAGTTACGTGTACAACATGACCTTCAGTTTATTTTAATACTTGCACTTGTTAATATTATAGGTGAAATACTGTACTATGTTATTCAGTTTCTCTATTTTTTAGAGAAAGGGAGCAATGGCGGTTACTGGATTATCTCAGTCTCTCTTTTTATATTTACTAGCTTATACCATTATTTTATGTTTTAACACTACAAGCTTCTTAGCTAATGAGCATGACCATGAAGAATTATGGTGATAGTTGGTTCTAAGACAGCATGGTGATTGCCAGAAAAACACTTCAGATGAAATATTAGCACTCTCAGATTTCTAAGATTTTCTTTAGTTTTTAGTTTAAATTGTCTATGCATATTCTTTTCTTATTAGGTCATTCTACACACTAAAGATTTCTTTATAGATAGTAGTTTAATTTTTACTTAAAAATCAAAGTATTTATATCTTCCCCATGGAGAAACTATAGTATTATATTCATCCTTTTTATTTTTGATTGCCCTACTTTCTTTCCCTCATCCGTTTGGTTTTAACAAGCCTCTAAGATCCATAAAAGTGGTTTTTTATACACTGAAAAAAATTACTCATCTGAAAGCACTGTGGTGGATTTGTGACTTTATAGATCTTTTACTTATGTGACAAACTGTAGTTCACAGCATTTTTTTCATGTCCTCCAGCTAACCTTTTAGATGAGATACTATGTTGTTGCTATACAAAGTTAGCCTTATCTTGCATTCTGTAAGAAATATTGTAAGCAAAAAAAGTTAGATTTAATTTCTTGCTGTCTGGTGTGTGTGCACATGAGAAAGTGTTATTTGATTGCAGTCGAGGTTTATACTGGAAACCTGTTGTCCTATGGGTTGAAAAGTCACAGAGCAAATATAATTCCCAAACCCACAGGCTGAGGATACTGAAGGTAACTTTTTGAATTCTAAAGACTATCACTATCCTAGAATCATTCCATCATTATAGCTTACTGAGGGTTGCTGTAGTCATCTTTATCATCACACCACATGCACTGCTCAGTCATGCCATGATGCCCAGAACCTACACCGTGTCCATATTAGTAGTAGTGGTTGTCTTCAGAAGACATATTCAACCTTGAATTACTGTTTAGTGATGGCACAGTCATTCCTCGGCAGGCAGAGAAAAGTAGATTCCTGTTAGACACCCTGGCATTGGTCAGCATCCTGGAGCTTTTAGACACCAGCTGCCTAGGAGCCCAGACTGACACATTGAGGAAAAATATTGTTAAATAAAGGGGGCAAACAAGATTCTAATGCATCATCTAATCCATCATCAAAAGCAGTCATCTATAAGATCCCACTCTGTGAGAGTCTTCTGAACACGATGAATTTTTGCCAGGGTCTAGTCCCCTGATTCTGATTATGGTTTCATCTCTGACAACATCTTTTCTTGACAACAAGCTTGGTACAGTAGCCTCTGGACCTTCTAGTTGCTATAACCACCTTTTCAAGTAGAAAAGTATCTACACTTGGGCTTCATCAAGGAAGCACTCAAGGATTTTACCCTGGAAGATTTGAATAAGATCCTTTTTGAATTGCGAACACCATATTCCAACAGCGGTTGCACCAGTGCCAAACATGAATAACCTCTCAACTCATTGAGAGTTTTTAAACATTAAGTTTACTCTGTGTAACCATCAAAGGATCACATTAGTCCTTTTGGCCACAGCATTGCAATGGAACTCAGCATGATCCCAAAATCTTTTTAAGTCACTGCTTTCCAGGATAGAGTTCCCTATTTTTTAAGTAAAGCCTACATTCTTTGTTCCTCGGCGTACACATTGCGTTTAGGCATTTTCAAACGTGTGTTGTTTGCTTGTGCCCAGCCTACCAAGCGATCCAGATTGTTCTGAATAAGTGCCCAGTTATCTTCACTCCCCCATTTTTTGTGTCGTCTGCAGGCTTTACCAGTGATTTTGTTTTTTTCCAGGTCATTGATAAAAATGTTAAGTGGCTTAAGGCCGAGAACTGTTCCCTGCAGTTCCCCACTAGAAGCACACCTTTTCAATTATTATTTTCCATTTACTATTACATTTCGAGACCTATCATTTAGCCAGTTTTTAATCCATTTAATGTATGCCATGTTAATTTTATATTTTACTTTTTTAATCAAAATGTTGTATAGTACCAAGTCAAACAACTTATAGAAGCCACCTAGGTTCTTACATTCACACTATTACCTTTCTCTCAAAACTTGTAGTCTCATCAGAAAAAGTTATCAAGTTAGACAGGAATTATTTTTCATAAATCCATTTTGATTGGCATTAATTATATTAGTCTCCTTTAATTCTTTATTAATTGAGTCCCGCTCCAGTATCTTGCCTGAGATTGATGTCAGACTGACAGTCTTATAATTACCCAGGTCATCCTGTTTACCCTTTTTTGAATATTGGGGTAACATTAGCTTTCTTCCAGTCTTCTGGAACTTCTCCAGTATTCCAAGACTTATTGAAATGGGCTGGTAAGCTCCTTAGACAACTCTTTTAAAACTCTTGAATGCAAATTATCTGAATCTGCTGATTTAAAATTGCCTAACTTTCATAGCTTTCATAACTTTCATAGCTGCTGTTTAACATCCTCCTGAGATACTAGTGAAATGGAAATAATGTTATCTTATGTGAGACTGGGAGAAGAACAGATGATATAAATACAGAGCAGAAATACATACTGATCACATCTGCCTTTTCTACTTAATTATTGATAATTCTACCGTTTGCAGCTAATAATGGACCAGTACCACTCTCCGGAGTTTTTTGTTGTTGTTCCTAATATATGTAAAAATCTCATTTTTATCATCCTTGCCTCTGCTGGTGATTTATTTCTCCTTTCGTCACTTTGCTTTTCTTATCAGTTTTTTGCAATTACTAGCTTCTGATTTATATTCATTACTATCAATTTCCCCTTTCTTCCATTTGTTTTATACCCAGTGAAGAAGGAAAGCAGCAATGTATACCCCTCTAAACTGGGTCCTTTTTTTAACCAATACGGCCTTATTCCTCAATTGTGGGATACTGGCTTTTGTGGGATCTAGTAAAAGTGTTCTTAAACAATCCCCAATTATCATTCATATTTTTCTGATTAAATTCTTCCTCACAGCTAATATGGCTCATAATTGTTTCAGCTTTGTGAAATTTGCCTTTTTAAAGCACCAAGTATATATATTACTGGTCTAAAATTTGATTCTGTTTGCTCAGTTTGAATGTGATTAAGTCATGATCACTTGTACCTAAGCTACCATGAATTTTTAGTTCTATTATCAGCTCATCTGTCTGTCAAGACAAGGTCTAATATAGCTATTTCCCCATGTTGGTTAGAACACTTGTTGATTTAGGAAATTGTCATCTGTAATATTTAGAAAGTATAAGGATGTTGTAGTACTGGCAGCATGAGACCTTGGGCATATGTCACTCATATTAAAGTCACTCATGATCGCACTGCCATTTTTCTTACACATTGTAGGTAGGTGCATAAGGAGCCGGTCATCCTGTTCCCTAGTGAGATTTGTAGCCGACACCAAGTAATACCCCATCTTGTATGTTAGCTGTTAGATCATTGATCCATATGCATATGGATTTTCTTATGAATTACCGGTGACTCAGAAACAGGTAATACACTTTCTGACATAGTTCCCCTCTTCATCCCCTTTTGCCCTTTCCTAAATAGGTTATAACCATTGATTTTTAACATTCCCATCATGTAAATCATCCCACCAGGTTTCAGTATTACAAACTGGATTGAATTTATGCTCATAAATGAGAAATTCTAATTCCCCTTGTTTGCTATTCAGACTCCTAGCATTGGTGTAGAGGCAATTAAATAATTTCTTTTTTTTCATGTTCTTTGGCTCCTTTATTAATTTTGTTCTCAACATTTTGATTCTTGGCTGAGTGCTCATACCTTCCTCTTTTTATCTTCCTCTTCTGTATTACTTTAATGACCTTCTGACTGCTCTAGCCATCCTGTCCTCAAGAATATTGGTTCCTCTTCTACTAAAGTAGAGGCCAGCTACACTATAGAACCCTTTTTTCCCCATAGAGGTTGGACCAATGTGCCACAAAATCAAAACCCTGCTCTTTATACCACTTACCTAGCCAGCAATTAACTTCCAGAATCATCTGCCTTCTATATTTCTTTGCTCAAGGGGCAGGAAGGATCTCCGAGAAAATCACTTGAGCATTCTTTTTCATCACACTTCCAAGCTCTCTGTGAGTTATCCTATGAGGCAGTGTCTTTAGTGCTAATATGAACCATCACCAGTGGGTCCTTCCCCGTCTACTTCAGAAGCCTATGCAATCTTAAAGTAATGTCTTATGTCTTGGCTCCAGGAAGACAACACACGATCCTGTTGTTTACTTGTCCCTTTCAGAATGTTTGCCTTACCACCTCACTTGCCAAGCACAATAAGATCCTACCCATTACAACAAAACTCTGGACTTCACCCCAGGAAATACAGAATGTTGGAGTTATTTCAGAGAGTTTCTGGTCTTCTCCCACTTTCAGCCTCTTCCACCCCAATGCCCAGAAAAGTGGGACAGAGTTCTACTCAGTGAAACCCCTTGCAGGACATCCATCCAGCTGCCCCATCCCCTCCCGTAAAGAAAATTCTTCATTTATTGTTGCAGATGGGGTTTAGTGTTCCACTTTTACTTCTTAGCTTTATTTAAAGGCATTATTAAAATGTATTGCCTACAAACCACTACTGTTATAATTAAAAAGTTCTGACTGAACATAATTACCGAAAAAGGAACAGCTGAGTAAACTCTGCTAAGAATACTAAGTTTGACCACAATCAAAATTAAAACAGGATTTATAATGATAGCATTGAAAGATCCTTAATTATGATATTTCTGGGTCATGATTCATGAGACTGCTTAATTTATGTATTTTAGTAACATAAACATCACCATAACAATAAAATATTGATATGTAATCTGTAATACATATTTATAGCTTTGCATTTCGTTGACTATATTCAGGTGAAATTCTGTGTACTATTGGTTTGGTATTGAACTTGGGAATGGATTAACGGGTAAGAACATTTCTCTTCGGTAGCTGTGATTGCTTATAAATGAACAGCTGCATCTTCACGGCCACAGGCTTAAATTAAAGTCCCAAAGTCCCATAGGTTTTGCATTCCATAGCATGTTAGCAAGAAACCTACAAATATAGAAAGTCTCATGTTCTAAGACTGCACACAAACCATGTAATGTTCATGATTAGTAAGGTGAATAAAATGTAGTCTTACAACAAATGTTGCAGAACGAACAAGTTTAGAAATTAAAAGTATAAAATGAAAAAAGTAAATCTGTATCACTAAGGTTTGTGACCACTGTAAATTCATTTCTCATTATAATGACATTTATATTTTTTATTGACTGTTCTGGATTTGTTTTAGTCACTACTTCCAAGTCTAGTGGTTTTATTTAAGTTGATTCTTTTTTTTTCTTGTATTGCTCAGTTTAACAATTGCCCCAGAAGTGCGAGAAACAGTTCTTTTGTCTATACAGATATGAACCTCTAAATTATGATTTATTTTGTGGTAACACTAAGTGAGCATCCCAGAATCAGGTTTGGGACCCCATTTTGGTAGGGGTGGTACAAAGAGCTTATAAGCTAAAACAGGCAAAAAAATGACAAAGGGAAAGGAAGCAGGATGCCACATACTAGCAAGGTGCTCATACTGATAATAGGCATACGGCTTCACCATTCCAATTCTCCTTAGGAGAAGCACAAATGAAAGGTAGTGGAGGGTATGCAATTAGAACATCTATAGTTTTACATAAAAGTAAATATCCATCAGCTATATGTGACAACCTCCCAATCTATCTGTCATTACTGTACCAGTTTTAGACATCAAGTAAAGCCTTAAGGAGGGATTTTTAAGACAATTTGACAAAGTCCCAGTGAAAAAATGTTGTTGTAATTTTCATAAACATGTTTTTAAAGGCATCATTTAGGAGAATGCTTTTTTGTATTCATAATATAAAAGTGAAGTTCAAAATGTAGCAATTCTAGTAGATTGAGATAGTAAATCCATTGCAGATAAGCTATGATTTTTTAAAAATATTATATGGTCTGCTGCAAAATCCTTTGAATCCAGAGGTGGTATTTTTTTCTTCTTTCATATCCTCTCCCATTTCTTGATTTCCCCAGCCTCAGAAGCAAATGGAGATTCCTTTCCCATTCTGAAGAGATAAAGTATTTGGAGTTGGAATCTGTGACCTAAGTAGAAGATCTGATTAAGTTGGCAATTGTGATTGAGATGTGGATAGATTCTGTTTCCTGAGTGGAAAGAAGTCTGACTGGTAGCAGAAAGGGCCTTTCTGAATCTTTTTTAAATGAGTTTTCCCATTTTTTTTCTTTCTTTTAGGATATATTGGTCTTTCTTCTGATACTGCATAGATTTTTGTAGTTCTTTCCATTTGTCCCGAACTAAGAGACCCTTAGGAATGAGTAAGTATTTGGGTCCTATTCCAGGTTGCTAGATGAGTTCTGTTTTGAGGAGGGGGGTCTCTGTATTAGTAGATTAGGGAAAAAGCAGATGGGCTTTACAACCAGTCATGGATGTTCATACTGGAGCAATCACTTGAGGCACCTATCTCCTTCTGTAGCCTGCATAGGTTGTGGATACAGAGGACTTAGATTTGTTTCCTGGAGCTTTGGTTAGTATGTTAAGACAAGATAAGAGGAGGCTTGTTATCAGATATAGTTATGAAGTGCATAACTTACCATCCCTCTGGTCTCATCTAGGTTCTCATCTAAGTAACATAAGGCATTAGCAGATGAATCTTGCTCTCATTGGTTCATGTTGTTCTGTTACCAACCATGATTCTGCTCCCATTGACTTTAAAGCAGGTAGGATTGGGCTTTTTGTTTGTATAAGAGAGTCTTGTCAGATTGATGCAGCTGGTCCTTTACACAGCTCTTTCCAGATGGTTACTCATTTCAGCTTGAACCAGCTGTGAACCAAAATGTTCAAGGAGACACTGTACCTGTGTTATCTGCATATACATTCAGATTTAAGAGGTTCTGCGGCTCCAAATTTGCTAAAATTCACCTTCTGTGCAAGTTCTGGAACAATCTTGCTCTCACCAACCTGCTTTTCTTGGACAAAGTTATTGAGAAGGTGGTAACAATGCAACTCTGGCATCATCTGATGTCGGCAGATTTCCTTGATCTCTGCCATTGTGATTTTTGGTCTGCACATGATATGAAGACTCTATTTGTTTAGGCTTGGAAGGATTAGATTTTTTTGGTAAATGTTGATGTCACCATACATATGCAAACTAACAAGATAATATTCCCATCGATGATGATAAAATGTACAGATAGGTAAAGTAAGAAAAAATGCTGCCTGAGAACTTACTAGAGTTTGATTTTAGGATGTTTATTTTGTAAAATTTGATGTGGTGTTGACAATTGGTGTTTTAACAGTTGTGAACCTTTACGTTTTTGAATCTCAGCTTCTATTTTAATTAAATAATTGTCTGTCCCCCACTATCTGACCTTCCCATAATTTCCTGCAAGTGTGAAAATTTAAATTGTTAAAAATAGAAAAAAGCTAAAAACTCATAATTTTCCACAACCACTAAAATATAAATAGACAAATATAAAAAATGCTTAAAAATAAACATTGCAAAAAATAAAAATTGAAAAAAGTTTAGTTTTATTTGATTATTTTTTATACTAGTAGTGAAAAAAAGATCAGATGTCCATGCTAATTCTTTTGAATCAATCAGAAGCCTCCAGTACTGTTGACTGCCAGACATGGATTCAATTATTTCAGTTTTACCATTTATAAAAATGTCAAAGTGTGTTTTGCAATGTTCTCATGGTTCGATTCTGTTATGGCTTCAATATATCATTTCTAATAAGGTAAGATTGCTAGAGGAAAATATGAGAATGCGTGCATTGCAGTGTGTTACTCCTTTGTGTGCATACTCTGTCAGCAAGGGTAGAACTCTACCTGCATATATTCTTTTCATCAAACCAGATGATCTGTTTCTCTTTTTTCCCGCACTGTGAATGAGTGTTGACTAAAACTCAAAGCAGATAAACAGAAACTTCTGGAGACCATGTGTGAACCATTGAGAATATTCACCTTCCCTTTATAAATTCCACAATTCTTCTAAATCCCATTCTCATTGATTCCCAGGTAGCTTTGGTTTCTGGAAATGCCTTTTAGGCTTCATTTTGTATGAAGATTGCAGCAGTGTGGACCTGGCAATAGTTATCCATGCCTTTGTGGCATCCACGTTAGATTACTGTATTGCTCTCAACACAGGCTACCACCTTCCCTTTATAAATTCCACAATTCTTCTAAATCCTAATTCTCATTGATTCCCAGGTAGCTTTGGTTTCTGGAAATGCCTTTTAGGCTTCATTTTGTATGAAGATTGCAGCAGTGTGGACCTGGCAATAGTTATCCATGCCTTTGTGGCATCCACGTTAGATTACTGTATTGCTCTCAACACAGGCTACCACCTTCCCTTTATAAATTCCACAATTCTTCTAAATCCTAATTCTCATTGATTCCCAGGTAGCTTTGGTTTCTGGAAATGCCTTTTAGGCTTCATTTTGTATGAAGATTGCAGCAGTGTGGACCTGGCAATAGTTATCCATGCCTTTGTGGCATCCACGTTAGATTACTGTATTGCTCTCAACACAGGCTACCACTGAAAACCACTTGGAAGCTGCAGATAGTTCAGTGTATAATAATCTGCTTGCTTAGCATTTTTAGGCATAGGGAGTATAGTACACCAATGTTCAAAGACTAAAAGGCTTCTTGATCACTTCCAGATGCAATTAAAGATTTGTATATTGTCTCCTAGTGTTCTGCCATGGGTGAGATCATCTGATGAGGTCTCTCTCTGTGTGTACTTTTGAACATCTAGGAGAATGAAATTTGCAGCGGAGGAAAATCAACTATTGAATTTACTTCGCACATTGGCCTTGAGGGCAGTTTTATTACATTTCAGGTCATGGTGTAAACACCATCTGGTTACTTAGGCTATTAGCTGAGGAAAGATGGTAGGTTATACATTTGCCTGTTGTTTAGTAGTTGAATCTGTTTAGATTTAAGTATCAGAGGTGTAGCCATGTTAGTCTGGATCTGTAAAAAGCAACAAAGAGTCCTGTGGCACTTTATAGACTAACAGACATATTGGAGCATAAGCTTTTGTGGGTGAATACTCACTTTGTCGGATGTGAAAGCTTATGCTCCAATACGTCCGTTAGTCTGTAAGGTGCCACAGGACTCTTTGTCGCTTGTTTAGATTTAGTCAACTAATTTTTATCTATTTTATAATATATTTTCATACTCCCAGAGACGTGATGGCATACTTTAAAAATCAAATGGCTTCACCAAAACAAATATCATCAAAATGTGTATGCAAACAAATAATCCCATGTTTAACTGCTTGAAGAAAAAGATGCATCGTATTTACTCTCTAGGTCATCAGTTGGGATTGTGTCCAGGTCAGAAATGACCAAAAGAAATCACTGTCCAGTAGATGTTAGATGGTGTATATTTAATGTGTGTGATCTAAGCCATAAAACAATGCCATCACCACTGCAGGTACAGGCACCAACTGGCAGTCTTGTAGTCAGTCTCTTCTCAGAGGCCATGGAGGATGAACTATTCATTTCACCATAGAGGTAACTTGACTAGGTCAGCATTGAGACATGTTAGCAGAGCAGTGTTGGAGAAATTTCAACTGTTGCTGCCCATAATGTTCTTGTTTTGTGATGAATTTCCAGGGTGCTTAGTCCAACACTTTTCAAATTAACTATTCATCTGTTCATGTTTCCATATTGGGAAATAATTTAATTTAATTTTTAAAATACACTTTTTAGGGCTTTACAATGTTAGCATTAAAAATAACCTCCCTTATAGGAAAAAATTGACACATTTATGCCCATAAAATTCAGAAACTTCATATATTAGAATTAAGCCATTGTTTTGTAATGTTCGATATGTCCTTAAGGCAGTAAAAATAAAAACAGCTGAGTTGTTAAAGCTTGAAAAATTAGTTATTGAACAGCATGGATATGGAGGTGGGAGGTGAAGTTCTGCAATTATGCAGATTCATCACATGTTCAAACTTATTTAGAGGTGCTCAAACAGGGGTGCCATTTAGGGGGCGCTGCTGCCCCTCCCGCATGATCCCTTCCCCCCCCCCCCCAGTTTCATACAGGAAGTGTGCTCCCAGGCAGAACTCCTAACTACAGCACAGGTGTTAGTGTGGAATATGAGTTCTGAAAAGGAGAAATGCCCTTGGGGCAGGGTGTCAATATTTTGTTTACAAACAGAGGCTGGGTGATCATACCATACAACAATTGTGGCCCGACGCTGTCTTCCAACACCAGCTGCAATGTCTGCCAGCAAGCCTGTGGCTCAAGATTTGGACTCCTCAGTCACCAAAGGACCCATGAAAAATAAAGCCTGTGAAAGAGATCATCCTCCACCTAGAGGGATTGCTGATGATTAAGATGAGAAAGGGCTGGTAATTTCCTGTAACACAGGAATCCCTCTTCAGGAGGGGGGGAGGGAAGAGGGGGTTGAAGAGGGAATGCAGGGGACTCAGAAGAAATGTAGCCAAGCCCTCTGAGCCAAGGTTACATTCAGAAAAGAGGGAGATTTGAGGGGCATAGGTGAAAAGAAGGGGACAAAACCCTGGGGCAGAAGAGCAGTGGTATAGAGAGGTTCCCACTTACGTGGTCTCATCACCATAGTATCTGAGCGCCTCCCAATGTCTAACATTTCTCCTGGATAAGATGGCTCAGATATTTAAGTATGAACTGTATTGTTATTGAGCACTTTTTAATATGTGAGTAGAGTCACTGATGGTAATAGAAGTTTTACCTGATTAAGGACTAGAAGATTTGACCCTCCAACTTTCCTTCAAGACAAAGATCTGCCCAGAGCTCCTGTGCCTGTTTATTTTCCTTTCCTGCCTGCAGTGGCTCTGAGATTTTCTAATCTATTACTTGTCCCCGGCAGGGGCAATTTAAACACACAGGACCTTGCAAAAGTTAAATGATCTTTTCTACTCTTGGTGAACTACAAAAAAGTGATAGAAAATAATGTAGATTTTTCTACAGTTTTTTCAATTGTTGTATTCAAGAGTTAGTAACAAAGTCAGAATATACATTAAAATTTTAGACGTAACCAGTGTCCCTTAAGTGACTTGACCCAAGGTGTGAGAACATGTTACTATTAGAGCTGAGTGTCTAATATTTATTTAATTCTCTTTTTTAATACAGGAATTCGTTACAGTGCTCCTATCCGCTAATTTCTAAGTTATCTGTTTAAAAACAAAACAAAACAAAACAAAAAACCACCTAGAGTTTTCAGTTGCCTAAGTAGCCCCTGGAATCATTGTTGAAGTTGTGCCCCTACCCCACCTACCAAAATCTAAAATGGCGTCCCTGTGCTCAAGAGACTAGAGTAGTAGTCATGGAATAGTTCCTCTTCTTTACAGTGCTCTGGGGGAAGAATTCCTTCCTCTCTTGCAGTCCTCTGAGGAGCTTTCCAGCACACAGCCTGTTTGGTTGCGCTGTGCTGTATTTTGGGGCAAAATTGATATGCTTCACACATCTATTGTTTCAGGCTGTCTGCAAATTCAGGAAGAGCTCACTGCATTGGTTTACTTTGAGACCGTATTCAGAAGATTAGTTAAATTCTGCAGAAATTAGATGGCTGTTTACCCCACTTGCCAATGAAAGTTTCCTAATTGCCATTGGATTTCTTCAGTCCTGTTTTAATGTGCCAACTGTTTATTGTATTATAACTGCTTCATAATTTGGGCTGACAAAATAAATAGAATTTTCACTGACAGATCATAACTCTTCCCTTGGACCTTTTGGTCTCTATTAGGTGTATATCACATAATTATTTTAATAGTTCCTAACTGTATGTTTTAATATGGAGCCTACATAGGACTACTGTCACAAATCTATTGCAGGTTAAGAGTGTAAGTACGGTAACTAGTAATCATTACTTATGTATTCTAAGTGAAGTTCACTGACATGCCAGTTTCAGCAACTTTACTGGAGACACAGGCCATTTTGATTCTTCCTGAACTCTGTTTTTATTGTAGATAGAGAAAATTTCAAAATGGTCTGTGTGTCCACTAAAGTTGGTGAAACTGGCATGTCAGTGAACTTCACTTAGAATACGTGAATAAAGATTACTGGTTACCGTACTTACACTCTAGGCTCTTAACCTGCAATCAGATTTGTGACAGTACCACATTCGGAGAGCTCCATTGATTTTATTGGGATTATAAGAAGTGAGGTAGTGTGGGATACTGCCCAGATTTCCTAGAATGCAACAACATAAACCTAGAAGTGCAACATGGTAAGTGTGGACAGGCCATTTTGTTTGAAACAGGTTTTCCCAAGAAGAATGCTGATGTGTGCATATGCTGCCCTATTCCCAGTAAATGTGATTTGTCTTTCTACTGAAGGGGTTTAGAACCTAAAGAAAAATACTGACTCTTATGTCCCTGGGTTTTGAGGGTATCTATGAAATTTTGGCAGCAAAATATGCAAACCATGGTTAATTAGTGGGGACATTAAAAAGGCCACTATATCTTCCCTGATTATTGGAAAACTAATGTTGTGCAGGAAACTGGAGGCCTTGGAAAATAGCTGTAAAAACAAGAATTTGAGTCCTTGGAATGAAAGAGTATGTAGCTCTGATATGTAAATAGTCAAAGAGCAGCTGTCAACTGATATAAAAACTTGGGGAGAAGTTTCTCTTAGAAACAGTTCTGCCTAGGTAACGTTTTCTGAACCTTCTCTGCTTTTTTAATGTGGATATTCACATGAAAAAATAACATCTAAGAATTTATGTTCATCTGCTGGTGGATGTAGATCATCCTGACACTGTTTTATGGCAGGAAATATCATTCTGCCACTGGCACTCCAGCTCACCACGTATGAGAATGAAGCATCTTACAAGCTGCCTTTACACTGCTAAGTCTACTTCTAAGTCTAGCAGTGCCCTGATATTATTATTATGGTGTACTATTATTAATGATTAATTATTTAACATCTATATTGTGGTAGAAGACAGCCAGGTGTGGCCTCATTCTGCTAGGCACGGTACAAACATCAAGAAAATGACAATCGCTGCTCCAAAGAGCCTACAATCTAAAAAGACAATAAATACCAAGTTAAAGAAACTACACACGGGTCAAGGTAGGTTCCTGGGAAGACAAGGTAACAAAAATAATTAGCTAAGAATTGCACTGTCCTATCAAGAGCAGTAATCACAAGTAACCACCTGCCTAAAAGTTTCCTCTGATACACATATTTCAGAGTATTAATTATATGTGCCACCCTTCAAGCATAAACCAGCAGATTCCATACAAGAATGGGATAGGTGTGTGTTTAGCCGGAAGGACAATAGTATGCGATGGCATATGATGAACCTGAAGGGAGATAGATATGATATAGACCATGATTTCCTCTGTGTGTGTATAGTACCTATCAAAATGGGGCCTCAATCTTACTTTTGAGGTCTTTGGTAATACCCGATGCAATAATACTGCACTCCCATTTAAATTTCAGTAGTGGAGTTTAGAACTTCTGTATTTATAGAATTATTACTACACAGCCTCTTCTGTTATTAATCCCTAATTTAAATTACCAATCTCTGTGTCATCATTAATCATCTCCGCTGTAGATAATTGTGAAGTCATGCAGCATTATGATTTTAATAGAAAAATAATCAAAAGGAGCTAGTAAATCCTTAAGAAACCACATTTTGATGCTCACTGACAATATATAATTGCAAATGAAAGAACCCTAGGGCAAGAAGGAACCTCAAGCAATCATCTAGTCCAGCCCACTGCTCTGAGGCAGAACCAAGTATATCTAGGCCCTCACAGACGGGTGTTTGTTTCATCATTCATTCATCCATGCCCGTCACCCCAACCGGGGTATGGGCCGCCAACCACAGATCTCCAGAGTCTTCTATCCTGGGCCATTCGCTCTAGCTGGTTCCAGGTATAGCCCATTTTTTTGCTATCAACCTGAAGGTCGCGTCGCCAGGTATTTCTTGGGCGGCCTCTTTTCCGCTTACCTTGGGGGTTCCACCGCAGTGCCTGTCTGGTGATGTTGGTTGGCTGCTTGCGTAGTGTATGTCCTATCCAGCCCCACCTTTTCCTTCTAATTCCTCTGCTGGGAGTTGACGGGTCCTCTCCAAGAGGTGTTTGTTTAACCTGTTCTTAAAAACCTCCAATGACAGAGATTCCACAACCTCCCTTGGAAGTCTATTCCAGTGCTTAACTAATTCTTACAGTTAGAAAATTGTTCCTAATATCTAACCTAAATCTCCCTTGCTACAGATTAAACCCATTACTTCTTGTCCAACCTTCAGTGGACATGGAAAACAAGTGATCACTGCCGTGTTCTTAACATCCCTTAACATGCATACATGTTAATACAACATTGTAAAGATTTTATTGGTGATTACAGTAGGCGCATTTAAAATTCCTCTTGAATTAGAATTACTGATCTAACATTGCAATAGAGCTCATTTACCTGAAATCTGCACTTTGTTGCCTCAGAACAGACTAACTCAATAATGTCTTTAGTACGCTACTTGATTTCTTGTTCAGTTGGCTACTTGATTTGCACAGGTTTGCACAGGCTTTTACACCTTGGAACCTGAGAAATATTTTTGTAGAGAATAACTTCCTTGGAGAATTGAGCTGTTATCACTCTAAATTACAAGATGTGTCAGTTCCTACAATTTTTAAAGTATTTTTTTCTAATGTTTAAATGAGTGGGCTTTTTCCTTTAGTAATTGTATGAGTAGGAGGAACTATTAACAAATGTTCATATTACTGTAGTGTAGCATAAAAGTATAATTGCATACTGAACTCTTACTTTCCATTAAAATTTTCTTAAGAGCTTTTGTTAATCTGAAAGTTCTTTCCAGATATCTTGAAAAAATATATATTATTTTTCCTTGCTATGCAGTCATCCATTTTCAAGAGCAGGGTTAATTGTTTATTTTCCCCTGCAGATCTTCAGTATTCTACAGGGAAGACCTGTGTGCAGTGAATAAAAAGATTCATGTTTGTTTGTTTTTTTTGCATAAAGCCTGTCTTCACAAATTTCTATTTCTTGGAAGGATGGAGGAGGAATTATAGCATCCTCTTTCCAAGAGCCTTCAAACTTTTAACCAAATGTAGATACTTGTATTTTAGTAGTATTTGTGTATTTGTTTTTTTACAATTCAACAATTGAAAAAAAACTTTAGGTGTCCTTGACAACATCTTAAAAATATACTGATAAATAAACAGATTCTTAGATTAAATGCCCAGCAACAGCATAGATATTATAAAATTTAAATCACACACCCAGCTAAGGTTTCCTACACAAGTCTCTCACACATTATCAATCACCCACCTTCCCATGGATGAGAGAGAAAATATGGGATTTGCAGCACTCCCTAAGAGTTAACAAACTTGAGTTACTATGAATCAAGGCAAGAAGCAAATTCCAAAGATGTGATTCCCTAACAAAGAGCATCATTCCAGAAGTCTCCTTTCTCTCAAATGTTTATAGACAACATTTAAAGAGAGAAATGGGGTTATAATATATCATTTTCCTGTATTTTCTTCAGGTGTACTTCAAAGTTTTTCATTACCAGCGATTGCTTTTTTATTGTTATTATTTTATTCTTTGGAGACATATGTTTAATCAACAATAACAAGTCTATTGATTTTTCTGATTATAAACATGAGAAATCATCTGCCTAGTTCATCTGAGGGACTTGAATCTCTCAGGTGAGTGCCCTAGCACTGGGCTATAGATGGAGTGTCTCTGATTTTGACCAAAAATTCCATCCTGGACCTGAGAAACCTTTCTGACAAAAGTTTTGTCAAAACTGTGTTGAACCCTGGGTTTACTGTATTCCAGGTGAGTGCCCCTAACCACTGAACTACAGAGTCACTTTCTCTTTCTCTCTATCCAGCCAAAGAGATTGAAAAAGAGACTGAATCTCCAGCCTGGTGGTTAGGGCACTCACCTGAGATGTGGGAGACACAGATTCAAGTCAGGCAGAATAAGGACTTTACACCTGGGTCTCCCACTTTCCTAATGAGTGTCTTGGCTATTCTGAAGTGTCTCTCTAGTTTTGACCAGAAATTCCATTGTAGATCTGAAAACTTTCTTGATGAACCTGTATTTTTCTAATGAGAAGACATTCATAGGAAAGATCCCAATCAGCTCTAGTAACTACACTAAATATAGGTCTGTAACTTCACTCTAGTGATGTGATCATGATGAACTACAGACTGTCATATAACTCCAAAAGGGAAAAAAAATACATATCGAGTCTTGACAGGTGCACTTTGGAGACTTTAAACCCAATGAGTTTCAAGATCAGAATTGTAGTTACTGAATCATAATGTCGGTAAGAGTAAAAAGAAATTACTGCGTTTATATAAGTATTTGCAAGACGATTTAAATGCATGACAAATTTGAGGTAGCCATCTTCTATTCCATTTAGTGAATTGCTTGTTTAATTGTGGAGACTTTGAATACTTCACAAATAATTTTGCTTTATAGAGTGATTAATTATCTCGCTTATTTTGAGCAAAATGTCATGATTCTGAATACTTGTGTGTCACTTAAGTCATGTTCAAAACTATCATATTATAATTACAGATCCTCCCGTTCAAGGAGTTTATTTAAAATATGAGTTTTTGAAGGGAGTTTTGGAAAGTGTGTGTGTGTGTGTAATCAAATGTAATTATATATAAAATATACTTTGTTGACCACCAAGAATCTGAATCACTACAAACACTTCCTAATATTGATATTTTCTACATCTGTGTATGTGTGTGTTTGTGTTTTTATATATATATATATATATATATATATATATATATATATATATATATATATATATATATATATATATATATATATATATAAAATATATGCACGCACGCGCACACACACACATAGAGAGATAAATCTCAATATTGGCATTTGGGATTTCAGGAAGAGAAAGGGCTATAGTTAAAACATAAAATGAGTATTTTATTACTTTCAGATACAAGCGAGTGCATTTTACTTAAACTAACTGTATCCCTTTTCTAAGGCCCCAGTTCAGCAAAGCACCCACACCAAGAAGAGAAAATGTGCTCTTAAAATTTAAATCAGACCAAAATTTACATTTTCCTGTGGTGTAGGGGTGGGAGGGAGACATGAGGAAGATCCTTACCAAAGTCATAACTCATTTTAATTTATTCATTTAAATTTGATGGCCAAACACTTTATGTAGCATCTCTGTATATTTTAAATACTTATATGATGATGGTTTGCCAGATCTGGACCTAAATCATTACAATGGTGCTAAAAACATTGTAACCCAATCATAGAAACGCAGGGCTGGAAGGGATTTTGAGAAGTCATCAAGTCTAGCCCTGTATGCTGAGGCAGGGCCAAGTAAACCTAGATGGTCTCAGGCAAGTGTTTATTCCTGTTTCCACATTTGTACTATATCTCCCCTTAAAATTGGTGTGTGTCTCTAACTAATATTCACTTCATAATTAGAAATGTGCATTACTCCATACTCCGATTAAGTCAGTTGCTCCCCTTAGGTACCAAAGAACCCCTTTACAAACATCAAACACTCTATAATATTATTTGTTAGCAGAAAACATTTGTTTGACCTTGTGTCCTACAGTACACTTTTCTTCTTCCTTTGAGTAAGTCCACACTTACAGTGGCATGTAGAGTACAGACAGCTAGCATGGGTGTAGATGGTGAGGCAGAGTTTAGGCGAATAGAATAGTGTCCTCAATGGGTGTAGATGGTGAGGCAGAGTTTAGGCGAATAAAATAGTGTCCTCAATGTCGAACCCTTAGTATATACCCTACATATTTCTCTACACGTCCAAGCAGTGCCTCCCCCGTCTTCACTATTTTTAGCAATGTAGCTTCTTGCTATCTCTCTGCTTCCGGAGCCTTTCCCTGCCACAGTGAAAGACCTCAGCAGTGGGGAAAAGCTTGTGGGTGGGAGGTTCTCTCAGCTCACCATCTGCTAGAGCCATCCCTAGCCATAGTGAAAGGCTTTGGTAGTGAGGAGCTGCTGTAACCGTTTCCCACTACCTCCCTCCTGCCTGAGCCTTTCACTGCCTTGAGGAGCTATACCTGGCGAGTGTGGACACAGCTGCATAACTGCATTTGGAGGATGGGGGCATCCCTAATATGAGCATCAAACATTTCTAATATAGAAATAATATCCCAACTGGTAGATTTTTCCACCTTTTGACTCATACTGTAATAGCTTTGTCAGGGAAACTGAAGTTTTCTGATTATTTGTGCATGAATAGTGTGATGTTTCCCTCTGGTGTTGGCTGGACTAGTGATCTGCTAGGTCACTCCAATCCTTGACTCTGGGAGCCAGCCTTACCCTGCTCTGCTGTGAGAATCCCCACTCCTGAGGTGTTCATGCACAGCCTCTGGCATGTAAACTGCTCCTGGGATTATGCAACCGAACAACACTAGCCAATATCTCCAGTCCCAGACACAACCCTAGGAACCTCCGTCTTGCAGTGTCCAGTTATGCCTACTGGATGCTGCAAGCTTATATGAGTTTGTCAATTTAACAAAGAAATGGATATGTACCAGGCTTGTTATTCCCAGGGGCGTCTCTGACATGCTTCAAACCAAATGCACTGCTTCAGGTAGAATAAACAAACAGATGTATTAAATACACAATAGAGTTTAAGTGATTATAAGTCAAAGCACAAGAAGTCAGATTTGGTCAACTGAAATAAAAGCAAAATGCATTCTAAGCTCATCTTAATACTTTCAATGCCCTTACAAACTTAGATGCGTCTCACCACCAGGCTGGCTGCCTTTCAGCCAGGCTCTCCCCTTTGATCAGCGCTTCAGTCGCTTGGTGGTGATGTCTGTAGATGGAGGTGGAAGAGAGCGAAAGAGCATGGCAAACATCTCTCCCTTTTATCATGTCCTTTCTTCCCTCTTGGCTTTGCCCCCCACCTCTCTCAGAGTCAGGTGAGCATTACCTCATCGCAGTCTCAAACTGACCAAAGGAAGGGAGGTGTCTCACTCAAGAGTCCAACAGATCCTTTGTTGTTGCCAAGGCCAGTGCCCTTTGTTCCTGTGAGGCGGGGCTGGGTTTGTCCCATATATACCCTGATGAGGTGTAAACTGCCCCTCTACTTCTGGAGAGTTTTTGCCCCGGCTTGCTTTAAGCCATGAGGACACATTCTCAGCCTCATAACTATATAGATGAAATTACAACCTATAATATTACTGTAACAATGATTACTATAACATTACAATAATAACAATCCTCAGTGCATCACGAGCCTAGCAAAGGCACCCAACATGACAAACTTTGCATTAGATACCACACAATCATAACGATGAATGTGGGGGTGCTGGGTGTTCCCCGGAGGTACAGAATGTCACAATAGCTACACTCAGCGTCTTTTATTTCTTTAAATGATGTATAGTATAGATGTATAGTGTGATTCACAGTCCTGGTTTCCAGACTGGGAGGCCTGTGGAGGCAACATGCTCAACTCTGGAAGAAGAGAATCCCTCCTGCCAGTCTGAAATGTCCCTCTGACTGATCTTAGAATGGCACTGATGAGCTCCAAAGTAACTTTAGCAAAGGAAAATAATGGCAATGTGGGGCCGGGGAGTTTAGAGGGATACCTTTGGGACATGAGGTGGAAAAAAGTCCTCTAAAGATTAAAAATATGCCAATAAGAACTCTGTGTAGCAATGTCTGCTTGTTTCAAACAAATTGAAATACATTCTTGCCAGCTGAAAATTGTTAGTAACACCACTATATTTTAAGGGTATGCACATGATGTACTTACTTAAATAACTATACCTACAGCCACAAGTAATTATATGGCAGAGACTTTTCACTTTGGCATAGTTCTGTGAACCAGAGTTCACGGAGGGATAGCTCAGTGGTTTGAGCATTGGCCTGCTAAACCCAGGGTTGTGAGTTCAATCCTTGAGGAGGCCACTTAGGGATCTGGGGAAAAGATTGGTCCTGCTAGTGAAGGCAGGGGCTGGACTAGATGACCTTTCAAGGTCCCTTCCAGTTCTAGGAGATTGGTATAGATTGGTATTTTGTCCGCAACTTGTGTAAGGATGTTTATGGCTGAGGCAATTCAGAAGTTTTAATCCAGCTACATCAGATTCACAATCCATAGCTATTCAGATCATGAGTTAAAAGAAAAAATCCTATGGGGCTTTTGCAACTGCTGTAGCTATGATTTGCCAGGTAAGAAGCTAAAAATAAATCAGCCAATGAGAAGATTTCAGATTAGCTTTAATTTTGTTCAAATTTTAACTCCTGTGGGATTTTTCCTTTTCTGTGTCATCAAAGAAATTGACAGGATACACTGGCAAAATGCAAGGAGATGTAGATGTATTGGGATCACCTCATATGGTGATGTATTATGCTTTTCTGATTTTCAAATGCCCTTTAAAATGAATATAATAGCACAATGAGAAATGTGTAGGATCCTATGAATGCCTGGAAGTTCTTTGATAAATGTACATTGCACTTCCCAAAGTCTCTAGGCCATGATTCAGGAAGGTATTTAAGCACATGAATACTTTAAAGTGTGTCAGTGTTCTGACTACAGTGGAACTACTCATGTGCTTAAAATTATGCACATACTTGATGAGAGCCACTATTTAAAAGTTTGAGTAACTTTTTTCAAAAGAACCTAAATCATTTAACAGCATTAAGTCCTATTGAAAGTCAAACCTAAGTCACTTTGGCACTCTGGAAATTTTGCCCTGTCACACTAGTTCCAGTCAGGGGCAGCTATAGGATTTGCGCCGCCCCAAGCAGGGCGGCACGCCGTGGAGGGCACTCTGGTGGTCGCCGGTCCCGTGGCTCCGGTGGACCTCCTGCAGATGTGCCTGCGGAGGGTCCGCTGGTCCCACGGCTCCAGTGGGCATGCCTGCGGGAGGTCCACCGGAGCCACCTGCCGCCCTCCCGGGACGACGCCCCAAGCGCGCGCTGGGGTCTGGAGCCGGCCCTGGTTCCAGTGGAATTAACTATAGCAGTGAAATGAGTTAAAAAATAATCTCTATTAAAAACTGTGTCTTTTTTTAAGGGTTATAACTTGACTTTAAAATTCTCTTCAGATTGAAGGCTTTCATACAATTTTACAACCTAGAAATAATTCCCCAGGAATAAAAATTGCATTTTATTAAAAATAAATAAATAAATATAAAAATAAAATAAAGTAATTTCAAGTTCTTTACTTTGGATTGTTTCTTCCTCTTGGTCTATTAGAGTTCAAACCAGAATTATTTTAATTTAAAAACCAGCTAATATGTAATACCTTTTTCTTCGGTAATATACAATTTTAATTTCATATGCAAATTGATTGTTTCATACTCAAACCAAAAGAACGTATAATTTTGCTGGCACAACTGAGACAAGAGCAAAATGTATTCCTTAATTTTTTATATTCTTTTAAAATTTTACGTTGTAAGCATTATAACAGTACTTTCTGTGTACGTCATATTTTATCTTTTGTACTTTACATTCCACATCAAAAATATAGACACTGCGTATTCACAAATTTGGATGCTGGTGCACAAAAACAAATGAATCAAAACTTGCTCATGGGTGGGGGAAAGATTTCCTATGAATGTTGAGTCCTTTTTTATTTCCTCAGAAAAAATCGAAGAGTGAGCTGGTCTTTGCTTGCAGCAACACTTTTTCACTTCTGCAGCAGCATATGTAAACTGCTAGTTTTCAGATTTGTTCTCTGTATTTTTTTCATTTTTTTGAATGGGAATATTGATCACGTACATCAGTGAAGGACATATTTGAGTAACTACCACTTCAAAAAGAATCTAACATGTGACCCCTTCATTCATTCATTAATTCTTCCATTTTTTTTAAATGACAAAACTGATGTCATCCTGCATATATGGCAAAAGAAAATGTACAGTAGTTTAAGTATGATAATTGGCATAAATAATTGACACAAATTTGTAAATCATTATATATTAATGAATATTCGTGTGTGTGTAAATATGTGAGTATGCTGTGCTTATTCAGGAATTTTATCACTTTCTTTTAAGCAGAAGTTTTAAAATTAGAGTTGTGCTACAAAGATGTATCTTCAGACTATGGAAAATGAGTATATCCGATATTGTGTGTATAAATGACTTTGAGCTTTTAACAGCAATTTGCAAAAAGGGAGTGGTTGCTACAACTAGAAATGATAAATAATCTGGCAGTTTACTTTAGACACTAATGGAACCTAAAAGCTTTTAATATGACAAAAATCTCACCAACTTTGGTGATTCATAATAGAATCGTTTTTGTTACACAGGTTGGTCATATAGTTGACAGTTTTCTCCTTTTGTGACTCTCTCCTATAAATTATTGTACTGTGTTATCTGAGTGAAAAGCCATTATAGTTGTATGGAAGAATATAACAACATTTCTTCTAAGGATTAAAAGCAGTTTCCAGCAGGAAATTTCCTACATGCCCTCCTTTTTCTTTTTTTGTAGTAGTTTCAGTGGAAGTCCCAGAATTTAATCCTCAAAGAAAATGTACCACTATTGTGAACTATCTCAAAACTGTATCATACTGTGTGAAATTTATTTTTACACAATTGTATTTCTTCATGGTACAGTGATTTCCATTTACTATATATTGGTTTATACATACTGAAATGTAGTAAAGCTGGTCTGGTGTATAACGTGATATGTATTGTATTAAACTGCAGTTTCTAAAACAACACAGATTGCAGAATCCTCTTTAGACATTCAGTGCTAAGTCTAATGAAATTTATGTTTAGCTTTGACCACTTCCCTTTCCACTGTTTTGACAGTAGTCATCCCTGTAAGTGCTCTCCATGGCAGGCTCCAGTAGCTTGAATGTAAGCTGATCTGTGTTTTGTATAAATGTGTTGTCTGCTGACCTAGAGAAGAACACTTGCATCAGCTACATTGATCAATCCACATCACTTCTCATCATTTAGTAGACAATTAATACTGCAGTGTAAAGACTCCCCAGAGCACTTGTTTAGAGCTGGATCGCTTTACAGAGGAACCACAGGAGCTGTGCACAAGCAGAGGAGTGGGGAGGAAAAGCTAACTAGAAAAAAAGAAAAGCATAAGAAAACTACATATACTGACCAAATTAATTTGCATTTCAGTTGTCAGGCTTCCACCCTGATAACTTTGAAATTGCATTGGTTTCTGCTTTAAATGCTTTTGGAAAAATTCCATGTTTGTAGATTGTGCCTGGGTTTAGATTTTTGTGCTTTTTGTTTTTGTTTGTTTGGGTTTTAAAAATTATTTTAAAGGTGCTTTATTGAAAAGACAGCAAAATAATACTGGGGCACATCCATGTACGTAATTCCTGAAAAATATGCACTCCATTGTAACAGTCATAAACCTTGATGTTTAATTATAAAATGGCAATACTTTTCAGTCTCATAGGTTGTGAACCTGGCATCTTTCAAAAACACTGATTTTACATGTTTTAGTCTTTTTTGCTTTTTTAGTCTATTTTGTTAAGAAAATATTTCAGTAGAGGGGATATGGGTTGGTTGTTTTGATGTCTTTCATTGTTGTAGGCCAAACACAGGATTCTGAACTAAGGTGTTGGCTGAATTGTTTCTAAAAAATATTTGTAATTTTTAAGTTTGCACGTGAATTCTGTTACTGAGCAGGGCTCTTAAAGCATGTACTTGTAAATCTTTAAAGCTTTGCATTTCATCTTTAGAGATCATCATAAGAAATCAAATGAAAAGAATTTTCTAATAAAGGGCAAGATTGTTGCATGTCCTACGTGCCCATGCAGGGGAGAAAGGGAGTGTAAGTTGCCCCCTTCATGTCTTTACAGGCTTCCCATGTTACTATACAGCGTGGAGAACAGCCATCACACCTCTCCTCCTTTCAAAGCAGATAGATTGATAGGAGAAGGGAATGAGCAGAATCAAGACTTGGAGGGGAAGTAAACTGCTACTGGTATAGACCAGTAGCAAATTACTTCTCCCCAGTGCTCAGCACAACTACACATTGCCCATTGCTCAGGACATACAATGATGATATAGCCCACAGTGATTTCAGAGTATTTCAGAATTCACTGTAAACATGTTAGTGCTCACTCGCTATATCACTTCACATTTATTTGGGGTGAAGTGGCCAGCTTTTTCAACAAAGCGTTTTCAGGCTCTGGACTTTGTGACTCCTTAGCTAGGAAATGTTATTTACTCCTTCTTATAACAGAAGAACTAATGAAAATTAGTGGGCAGCAGATTTAAAGCAAACAAAAGGAAGTATTTCTTAACACATCACACAATCAACCTATGGAACTCTTTGCCAGGGGATGTTGTGAAGGCTGAGACTATAATAGGGTTCAAAAAAACCCAAAAAACTAGATAAGTTCATGGAGGATAGGCCCATCAATGGCTAATAGCCAGGATGGGCAGGGATGGTGTCCCTAGCCTTTGTTTGCCAGAAGCTGGGAATGAGCAACAGGGGATGGATCCACTTGATGATTACCTGTTCTGTTCATTCCCTCTGGGGCACCTGGCATTGGCCACTCTCGGAAGACAGGATACTGGGCTAGATGGACCCAGGGCCAGCTCCAGGGTTTTTGCCTCCCCAAGTGGCAATCGTGATCGGCAGCAAGTTGGCAGTAGCTCCACTGCACCGCTTTCTTTTTCGGCGGCACTTCGGAGGCAGATCCTTCCCTCCGAGAGGGACCCGCTGCCGAAGAGCCCGACGTGCCGCCCCTTCCCCTTGGCCGCCCCAAGCACCTGCTTCCTGAGCTGGTGCCTGGAGCCGGCCCTGGATGGACCTTTGGTCTGACCCCATATGGCCGTCTTGTGTTCTTATGTAGGATCTGTTCTTATGAGACAGTGATGTAGAAATATATTTTTCTAAGTGAGATGTCAGTCACTGTGATGCACCATTTTAGTCCACATTATTTTTGTTGTCTGGGTATACTACAAGAAGGACAGGAGACTTGTTATGGGTTTTAATCAGGCCACAGCTTTATTATATAGATGTCTGGGACTACCCGGCAGATAAAGTATACAGTGCAGGCAAATCCATGCTTATTTAAATCAATTCTCTGGGGCTTTCACCAGCCCCCCTTTGTTTAATCCAGGTCCCCCAGCCGACCCATGGCTTGGACCTTACCATCCACCAGCCTCGTGCGATTTGGAAGTTTGGGGATTGATAACCTGTGCCACTGCCATGTTATTGTGCCAGAGGCACTTGCTTAGGTGCACTTGCTGAGTGACCAGTTGAGCACGGTCCCTTGCAACTGCCACCCTTTGCCAGAGGCACATCCTTATATTGCCCCCAAATTAATAACCATTTGTACTTGCACAATGATACCCCATTAAATTGAATTAGAAAACTTTTCCACACCTACAAGTCTTACTACATCTGTGTAGTGACTCGTACGTAATATGTGGTCTGCCTATGCCCCGGCGCAACAACCCTGCAAGCAAAGTTCAGCTCCAAGCCCAGGTAGATTAATGTAGTGTAAAGGTTTTTGTTTGTTTAACCCAGCTATTTAGCCAGGGCCTGAAATGTGCCCAACAGGTGAAAACAGTCATTTGACCCAGCTCACCCTGTGAACAAAATTATGCAAATAATGCACTATTTGGTTTAGTTCCCCGGGCCGCACCGTTGCCCAGTGCAACATTGTACTGAATTTATGAAAGGTTACACAGGATACTGAACAGCCCATGGGCATAGCCTTGTGGAAATAAAATTGCCGGCCGCAGGCGTCTTGCAAACATGCCTGTATTTACAGGGGTTGCAGAAACGACCACCCTTATTAAATGCCCAGCAAATACCATTATGGGCCTGGGGCCCCTTTCGAGCTTGTTTTGGTATGAACAAACCCATGGCGGCCTGGGTGTTATGCCTTTGAACCACAGTGTGTGATGCCACCTTAATTTAAGCTGGCTATGACATGCCCCCAAACATATTGGGTGCCCGCCTAATTATATTTGTATAATTAACAGAGGCCAAGCTGCTGTCTGAGTAGGCCTGTACCATAAGACCCGCCTAGATGACGAGGGCAGACTCCCAAATTTTTTCGGATTCTAAGCACCATTGGCCTCTTGGGCAGTCCGCTGTTTTGCTTAGCTTGTCCATTTTTACTGTCTGTGAACACCTTCCTGTGCTAGAGGGATATTACATGCACAAATTTGCCTGTGAGTGAATTATATATTTAGTTGCACTGAGTAGGTGAACTCCCATTGGGTAATCTACCCCGGCATAACCATACTGAGGATGCATGTAGGGAGTTCTGCAGAGCCGTGCTCCCCATAGGCCCCACGGGAGTGTCTACTCTGTCCCCTGTGGTTACATGCCCTGATGGCTGATGATTTGCCATGTGCCTTTCCATGTCCTGCTGCTGAAACTTAAGCCCATGCTGAGCCTACCCTGTCACCCTGTGCAAAGCCCTCACATCTAGCTGCTGTTGTAAATTCAAATTACCTTGCAGCAGCTGTGTAATACCGCCATTGCCCCCCACTGAAGGTGCCACCCCTAGGTGGGTTTGTCCAGGCTTCTCGACCTTCCACTCCTGGGCCTAGAGTATTTAATACCCCAATTGGCTGACTCTTGTTCCCCTTAGGTGCACTTGCTGAGTGACCAGTTGAGCATGGTCCCCTGCAACTGCCACCCTTTGCCGGGCTGGAAGGCCAGATACCACCTCTGCCACCCATTTCCCCAATCTCTGTGTGGTTTAGATTACACTCACCCTCGGGATCAGCATTACCACCATCCCTTGTGTTAGGTGGAAGAAAACATCCTGTTTTTAGGTGACCTTGTGCCCTTTGAAGCATTGTAATACTGTGAGAAAACCTCAGAAATGACGTCACTGACCATTTGCTGCACATCTTAGCTGACTGCCCCATTAATGCACACAGCCTGCTCACCTGAATGCGTGGACACTTCCCTATAATCATTTGCCTCCCTTAGTCCATGAGGCTTCCATGGGTTATGCCTTGGGTCAGAGACTGGCAACCTTTGGCATGTGGCACGTTGCCCACCAGGGTAAGCAGCATGGTAACTATGTCCACAGGTTCGGCCGATCGTGGCTCCCACTGGCCACAGTTCGCTGCTCCAGGCCAATGGTGATGGCGGGAAACGGCGGCCAGCACATCCCTCGGCCCATGCCTTTTCCCGCAGCCCCCATTGGCCTGGAGCAGCGAACCACAGCTAGTGGGAGCCGCGATCGGCCGAACCTGCAGGTGCGACAGATAAACAAACCAGCCCGGTCCGTCCACATGCCAAAGGTTGCTGATCCCTGCCTTGGGTTATTAAACACACCACCCTGGGCAGTAGTAGTCCAAGTACTTGTGAGCCCCCCTGCCCCTGCTGCAAGACTATGTCTTGGGTTCCCTTCCAGTCCCTGGGCTCCCTTGGGGCAGCCCTGCCTGTGCCTGTCCCCTTTCCAGCAAAGGTATAGGCATGAAACAGTATTTTTTCCCTTGCTCTGTCCCTATCCCTCCCTCCTCCACCCCCCTTGCCCCTTGCCTTGCTCCTTCCTCCTCCCAGGAGACCCCAGGCTTGCTCCAAGTGAAATGAGAGGAGGGTCCAAACCCATGCTGCCGTTTATAACTCCTCATTCCTAGGTGGTGAGTCATCCACCACGCTGACTGCTTTTCCAGCAGCTATATGTTTCCCTTCATCCCACCAGCCAGAAAGCCTTGGCCTGATCTCCCGGCCAGCCAGAACCCCACCTCACTCCCATCCCCCTCATCCCACTTAAAGTGCAGGGTGGTGACTATGAGCTTTCCTTGTTATGTTGTACTTGCATATTTTGCATCCTTGCCAAGTCCCCTTCCCCGATTTCAGCTTGCAAGGCCGGCTGGTACATGAAGCAGGTAAGTACATTGTCTTCCTTACCCCTCCTCCTCCCCCCGCCCCCAGCAACGCACATTGCTTGTTTGCTTTGCAAACTCTGAGTGTTTCAGACACCGTGTCAATCACTATGATGCACCATTTTAGTCCACATTATTTTTGTTCTCTGTAATCTGAAAGTAAAATGTATCCTGACACTGTGAGCAGGGATCTGTATTTGGGATTCTTCTAAGCCAGGGGTAGGCAACTTATGGCACGGGTGCCGAAGGCGTCACGCAAGCTGATTTTCAGTGGCACTCTGTCATAGGTCTCTCCCCCACTTGGAGCTGTTCGGTTCCAAAATGGGGACCTGGATGAACTCCTCTAAACTAAAATCCTAGTTTAGATCTGGTAAAAGCTGCCACCACGCAATAATGTACGTGTATTGGGACACAGTCCTTCCCCAAAATCCTTGGGGATCCCAAGAACCCCAAATCCATGGAGTTCTTACACCTAGGAGAAGTAAACCATTCCCCCCTGCTTCCTCCCCCCTCCCTTTTCCTAGGAGAGATACCGGGATTCAACTACAGAGGGATGCCTTCCTCCTCCCCTTTCCCTGAGAATTCACCCAAGGAAAGATCAACCAAGTCCTTAACAGAAAAGATTTATTAAAGAATAAAAAAAAATAAACTATCTCTGTAATACCAAGATGGAACAATACACAGGGTCTAAACTTATCAATCTCTGGAGAGAATTCTCCCTCCCTTCTTTCTCAGTAAAAGCAATAACAGTACAGAATTAAAGAAATTCTATAGCAAAACACAGAATTGCAAATACAGAAATAAAAGTATAAGAATACTAGTTCCTTGCTAATACTCACTAGCTTGAATAGAAGAATTTATTGCAGAAATCTGGGAGGACTTGATTAAGATGTCTGGACTCCCTTAACTCCCAAGAGAGACTCAACTCAAAACAAAGAACACAGGAAAAAAACTTCCCTCCACAGAGATTTGAAATTATCTTGTCCCTGATTGGTCCTCTGGTCAGGTGGTCATCAGGTACTGCTTGTTAACCCAGTACAGGTAAAAGAGACCTTAACCCTTAACTAACTGTTTATGACACACTCACACTGCCTGGGTCCTGGCCACCATCTGGGAGGCTCTGCATTTTAATTTAATTTTAAATGAAGCTTCTTAAACATTTTAAAAACCTTATTTCCTTTACATACAACAATAGTTTAATTATATATTATAGACTTATAGAAAGAGGCCTTCTAAAAACGTTAAAATGTATGACTGGCATGCAAAACCTTAAATTAGAGTGAATAAATGAAGACTCGGCACACCACTTCTGAAAGGTTGCCAACCCCTGCTCTAAGCTGTAGTGTCCTCTTGTTTTTAGTCCCACCACAGCTAATGTTGTAATACAATTTTCCTCTTAATGGGACTTTTCTAATTTTCTAGTCCTGTTCTGACTTAAAGCTGGTCAGGCAGGTCATCCACATGGAATTTGAAGTCAACAAAGATGAATGTGGATGATTGTGATGCAAGGAAGAGGGAGAGCCAGGAATTGAATATGAGGATAAGAGCAACATAGCAGGAGGTTGGAAAGAAGACATGGAGAAAGTGCTGTTCATGGGAGGAGAAAGAATAAGGAGGGAGTGACAGGTGAGGTTGGAAGTGACAGAAGCTATAGCACAGAAGCCCGACGCCTCTTTCGCAGTCTCTGGAAGACAACTCAGGCCTGGTCTACACTGGGGGAGAGGCAGAGAGGGATCGATCTAAGATATGCAACTTCAGCTATGAGAATAGCATAGCTGAAGTCGACGTATCTTAGATAGAATTAAAATTACTTAGTTCGTGTCCTCACAGTGCTGTATCGACGGCCGCGTCTCCCCCTTCAACTTTGCTTCTGCCTCTCGCCGAGCTGGAGTTCAGCAGTCAACGGCAGAGCAATCGGGGATCAATTTATCGCGTCTACACTACACGTGATAAATCGATCCCCAACAGATAGATCGCTACCCGCTGATCCGGCGGGTAGTGTAGACGTACCCTCAGGGTGAGTAATGGGTCTAAGGGCTGTTTTGCTTAAGGCAAGAAGAACACAAATGATTTATGTACAGAATCGGCTATGTGATTTATTAAAATTAAAAAAAAAACACGGTTATTCTGATGTACAGCATAAATATTTACACTGTCAGGTGGACACTGGATATATGCTTCCTGACATTCACAGCACTGTCTGATTTGATGAACAAGAGCACAAGGGTCATTCTGGAGTCCAGATCTCGAATGTAGCAAGTTCAACATAAGCCCTCTAAGCCAGAAGAACTCAAACCGTGGTCTGTAGCGAGCTGGATAATTATATGGTGCTGGCTTTTATTGTTTCCAGCTGCTAAATCACATTAGAAGACAGCTGAAACTACATTAACTATTTTCCTTATGTTGTTTTTGTTTATGTAGTAAGAAATTGTTGTAGTTGTTACAGGGATATTGTATGACATGGGTGGGATGGAAAGTGGACTGGATAGTGAAGAATGAGAGAGGAATTGGTCTTGAAAATAGTCTCCATGTTGAGTTGCAGTCCACACTCTGAAAAGGTTTAAAACTGCTGGGCTAAACCAATATATTTTCTATCCAGGTTACTGATCACAGAAATATTTTTAATGTTGATCTTTAGTTTTGCACGTGGTTATATTAATGCTTGTAATAGTTACATTTTAATAGCATATTTTAGCATAACACAACACCAGGCCTGCATGGCAAACGCCGTGAATCCAGTTCAGTTGTCTCATTCTTGCTCTTCTTTTCCATCTGAACTGAGACATTGTTTCTTTAATTTTTACTTACAATACTGTATGCACAGTTAGTTTTTTTTTAATTTAAAAGTAACTATAGTTCTGTCTAAGCCATATTTGGGCAAGGACCTAGCCAATATTGGCTAGTGTGTTACATAGATATAAGAGCAATATAAATAGAAGCTATCCAAAATAATTTTCAGATAATCTTGGCCAATAATTAGAATGTTACCATTTGAAATTATCTTTCCATATGTACACTTACTGTGGCAGGCGGGTAAGGGAATTTTTAAATGTTACCTCATAATAATTAGTTCTCAGTATTCAGTAATAATTCAAAATAGGGGTTTTTTGAGGTGTTGATGAGTCAGTGAGCAAGTGCCTAAGCTAAGAATTTATCTAAATAAGGGTCTTCTCTGTACAGGTACTACAGAGCGAGTGTGTTTGATCCAGGGAACAGTTGAAGCGCTGAATGCAGTTCATGGCTTCATTGCTGAAAAGATTCGTGAAATGCCTCAAAATGTGGCCAAGACAGAACCAGTCAGCATTCTGCAGCCCCAGACCACTGTTAATCCAGACCGCATCAAACAAGTGAGTTTTTGGTTGGGAAAACAGAGGCACATCAGCTGCTTAGCGTTAACTTCTTTTATAAAGAGCCTTAAATGTTTAACATTACATGTTTTACATTAAAGAGTTTGCATTAAATGTGTTTTAGGGGAATGTCAGTGGTTTTATTTTTCTCTACGAATTTTCTGATCTCCCTTTGCTTATAGTTCTGTTCTATATTCAGTTTTTCCTCATCAGTATTTATACATAATATCTTATCAATTCAAACACCATTATATGATATGTATCCTTCATATGCTTCTTTTCTTTATTGTTTCAGGGAACACATTTTTCTGTTTTATTTGAGATTTAAAATATGGGCCTCTCTGTAAATCATTAAGATTTATTACAGTTCAGGAAAAATGGACCCAACAAATTTCCTCACTCTTGTGTTTCAAAACAAATTATTTTTGATTTATTGTTTGGGTCATATTATGTACATTTAAAAGACCTACATCATAAAGCTGATGCTTGCAAATGTAAAGATATTTTGTTGTGGGTATTTTCAGCTATTTTAATCTATGCAATTTTTATCATCCTTGCATAAAGCTTGTATTGGCTTATCTTCAAATATTAGTACGTTTTGTGTAATTGTAAGGCAGTCACATACAAGGTATAATGATCCAACAGCCTTCTTTTATTGAGTCACATTTTCCAAGAAAATTTGAAACTGAGAAAAACATATCCACTAACAAGGCTCAAACACAATGACTTAAGTAACTTTAAATTTATAATTTGTTTGGTTTGTTACTTCTGGAGGAGGAGAGAGAAAATTAAACGAATGCGCATTCAGAGGGAAGTTTCTTTTGTCTATCTAAACATCATGATCATATTGCTGCCCTAAATATCCCAGAAAACCTCCACTCCCCACTACAGTGGAATCTGCTTATACAGGGCAGGGATGAAGAAAAGTCTGTAGGCTTAATGCTTGCAATTACAGAGTTGAGAGTTAGAAAAACACTTGAATAAAAAACCACACACCCAATATTGTTTTCTGTCTCCCCACTCTCAAGCCTCACTTATATAGGTTTGTTTGCTCAAGTTTTCAAACAAATTGCAGGAGGTGTGGTGGGTTAAGAGTGGAGGTCCCTTGAGTAGTTGGACTCTAAGCTGTTTAGAGTTTTGTAGATAGTATTGAATATCTTGAATTTCACCTGAAAATTGACTGACATCTTTTGTAGAGTCTGAAGATTGGTGTGATATGTTCTTGCCAGTCCACCTTGTTCAGAAGATGTACGGTTGCTTTCTGCACTTGCTGAACCTTCCAAGCAGCTTTCACAGTTATTTCCAGGTAGAAAGTGTTGCTGTAGCTTATCCAGGAGGCAATACAATTACTGATGGCAGTTGTAGATTCTGAATAAAGGAGGGAAGAATGAAGTCTTTTGGCCAGCCAAAGATGAAAAAAGGGTATTTCAGATTACTCTTGTAATCTGGAAATCCAGGCCAAGTTGTTAAAAATATAGGACCCTAAAATTAATTCAGTACTTACAATGGCAGCTACTGAATATTCAACCCATTTGAAAAAGGGATCTTGTTTAGCGGCCTAATTTTGGGTGCTAAACTTTAGGCTCCTATTTTTGAAAACCTTTGCCCCAGAGTCTTTACCAGCATGTTTAAAACTGAATGCCTGAATTCAGTCTCTTAAATACATATTTATGTCCCTAAATAAAACTTAAGTCAATGGGAGATACTAGGGCTCATCATCTTTTGAAAAGATGGCTACTTTTGTTTTGGTTCCTAAATACGGATTTAGGAGCCTGACTTTATGCACTCAGGTTTGAAAATGTCAACCTAAGTCCAGGAAGAACCATTTTGATAATATTTGGGCAGAGTCCTTCAAATCATAGAGTAATTGTAGACATTGCATATTCCTTAAAAAGATTCTCCCCGTCAATCAGCATCACTTCCTTTATTATCCATATAGATCTTCAGCCAACTGGCTGTCACCCAGGTCCCCATATCTGCAGACAATGAGAATGTAAGGAAATAGCTCCATCTTGGTCAAACGAGAAGTATAAATATAGAGCTAAATGTTTTCAGAGAACCATAGGGTTAGAGGGGACCTCAAGCAGAGGCACTGACTTCCCCAGTTCCCAAGGGGTGCTCGACCCCCGCTCTGCCCGAGGCCCTGCCCCCACTCCACCCCTTCCCCTAAGCCCTCACCTGCCCAGCCTCTTCCTGTCCCTCACCTCTTCCCACCCATGCCCTGTTCTGGCTCTTCCCCCCACCTCTTCCTGCCCCCAGTTCTCCCCCTCCACCCCAGCACCTCCTGCAAACTGCTGAACAGCTGATCATGGCAGGTGGGAGCGCTGGGAGGAAGAGGGAGGAGCTGCCCCGCAGGGCTGCTGGTGGGTGCTGAGCACCCACAGAGTTGGCACCTATGACCACAAGGGTCATGTAGTCATGCCAAGTTACAGGATTTGTTCTATCTAAACCACCCAAGACAATCTGTATGCAGCATTGATGATTGCAGACAACCCCACCTCAAGACCTATCTATAGCTTCTCATAATCTCTGAACAAGAAGGGTGACGAGATTGGCCTTGTGTGACTTCACAGCTGAGATGCCTTAAAGAGGAAGAGGAGTCAATGATCTACCATCCTCTTGGATCTGTCTGTATGAATAGAATGACTTTAAAGCTGTGCTTCCAACTCTTGCCAGATCTAGCAGTATTTGAAAGCACATCTGATCTTTGTTCATTGCTCTGAGAAGATCATTGACTGTTGAGGCTAATAGCATTTCTATGCTATATCTAGGTTTGAAACCTGACTTGCTGACAGTCTCAAAATTAGAAGATGCCAGATGCAACCGGTGTTGGTCCCCACTACACGCGCATGATTTTTCTTCTAAAAGACTTACTTTTGTTGTTATTACAGGATTAGGCACCTGGCGAAAGCTGGCGAGCACATTAGTGTCAAGAAATGGATACTTAAGCAGACACATCATAAAATCTCATCCCATGTTTTTATATGCCTCTTATTTGAGTGTCCTCCTGCTCACTTAGGCCTAAGTTGGTATAACTTGTCACTCACGGGTGTGAAAAAACCACCCTTCTGAATGACATAAATTACACTGACATGAGCACTCGTGTGCACATGCTGTGGTGACGGAAGAGCTTCTTCTTCTGACATAGCTTCTGCTGCTCCTGGAGGTGGTTTTATTATGCCAATGGGAGAGCTCTCTCCCATCGTCATAAAGCATCTTCACCAGACACTGCAGCAGCGCAGCTGTATTGGTACAACTGCACCACTGCAGCGTGGTACATATAGACATGGCCTTACTCAGTTTTATTGGTATATAAAGGGGGGACATGGGTGAAGAAGGGGGGCTAGATCTTACAATTTTCCTCCATTATTATAACATGTTGCGGGGCAGGCGCAGGAGGAGAATGCTAACTCCTGCCTTTTTCCTTTAGCCTCTTTCCCCTCTTCCCCCAAGCCCTGTACTGCAAAGTTCTGCTCCCAGCCCCTTGTCATTCCCAAAGGGCTCATGAGATGCTCTTTTTCAGGTAACATACCAGAGCAGGACTTTCTCTTGTTTTGTGAACAGGCCCTCATGGGGGACCATAAACCCTTCCAAGAGCTACTAATCCTCATTTTTGCCATGTAAAGTGAAAGTCAAGGATAAGACAGCATTTTAAAACCTTTCATAAATGTCTGTCTGCATATATTAACTTTGGTCCTCTTTCTCCCTTACCTTGCACCCAACATAGTTATTTACATTAGTGCAGATTGAGTGCAAAGTGGTGAAACACAACCACCAGTGCCTTACACCCACTTTGCTTAGGTGCAAAGGTACAATGCAGTGGGAAGTCAGATCTTCAAACTGTAATATCAACAAAATAACTTCTCTATGCGCTGGACTGTGATTAATTAGCTAATATTAATTATTGCTTAATCAAAACAAGCTTTTTAAAATCTATACTTATGTATTTACATAACAGACCCTATTTTTTAAAGATACTTCATGATTATTATGTTGCCTCACTAGAGTCACATGTTAAGAGTTTGTAATAGATTAAAAAAATAATAAACGGCAAAGTGAGCAGTTGCAGGGGAGACCCCTTCTGGCACTGTAGAAAGCGTACCAAGCCAGTCCTTCAGGTCCTCCAGCACAGTGATGTGGTGGATTCTTGCACCACAGCTTTGTCCCTGGCCTGTCTTTAGTTGCTCAAGCTATTCTGCCCTTAATTTTCATCAGCAATGGAATTCAAAATGATAGTAAAGAAGTGTAAAAACAGACCTGTTGACTTAAGCAATTTAAAATTAAACCACAGAAAGTATGTTCACATTATTTTAATGATGCTTAAAAGTGTGGACTTTAAAAAAAGGCTGAAACTCATTCTGACTTTAAGCTTGTGTTATGCAGGATCACTATTGTTTGGCAAGCACTGCCATAGCCAACTACAAAGTGGTAAACTGCATGGAGTTTCAACTTTAAATGTGAATGTCCTACTTCTTTGTGGTGTTGTCATGGCTTTACCATTGTTTAACTGTGGTATTTTATTTTATTTTCTGCCTTTTTCCCCCCCTTCATCCTTCATTACAAAAAAAAAAAACCACCAACCATCTAGTATGGCACTAAGAGTTAAAGTACTGAACAGTTAACTCACTCAGTAGAATACTCATGATCTGGAAGGTAAATATTTAATCTTATTTTTTAAATAATATTTAGGATGAGAGTGTGCCAGTTAGGCACAGCTCAGCATTAAGTGAACTGTGGAGACTGCCCACCTCATGAAAAAGTCTCAGAAGGCCTCCCTGAACACCCACTGTAGCCAGCCAACTCCTTGCTCAAGGGTGTGAAGTATTAGGTGTATTACCACTCTGTCTTCCTCCTACCTACTTTAGGATGTTATGCACCTAGAGGGACTGGGTGAGAGAAAGAGAAATCTCAAAACAAAGTGGAATTCTGTGTGAGCCACCTAAGGATGAAAACGCATTTTGTATTCTCCCTAAATGCTGCACACTCTTGTGCGTGTCAGGCAGAATCTGGCTGTTGGTCAGTAAACCTTTTTTACTGTTTACTTTTGGAATCACTCTGTTCTAGGAGCACAAAAATATCTATTACCTGTAAACATAAACTATAAGAAAGGCCATAAAATTTGAGAACAAAGACAAAAACTCACTCTGGCTTGGACATTGTTGGTGAAGTTTTAGCTTGCTTCAAAATTTTATAAGCTCTTAAAAATGGTGTAGAGTAGAAATTCTGACTGGCCTTTTACTATAGCCTTGCTAGAGGGCAGCCTTTAATTACTGGAGAGCTTCAGTAATAGTATGAATGTTTCAGTCTTGAAAATTGAGACTCCTTAATGTAAAATCATCGTATAATTTCTAATCACTTTATAATTCTCATTCCCAGAAGCCTAATAACTTCTAAATTCAAGTGCTTGCCTAATGCAAAACCCTCACTCAGTTTTTAAAATTATTCTACACTATATAGTAATTCAAAATTGAATTATTTCCAACTTTCATTAATAAGCAATTCTGTCTAAATGTCTGTTTCACAGATTTCTTGTAAAGCACTTCAAGACATATCGATGAAACATAGTTTCCAATAATATGAAAGGAAATGATTTGTAAAGTAACCCAAAAAACAAAACCCATCAACTTGCCTCTTTCTTTCTGAAAATTCTTATTCACAGTTGTGTTCATTAGGAAATAAATAGATGGTTCACATAAATACATATAACGTATATGTTAAAGAGAATCATATTGATTTATTTTGGTGGTGATGAAAGAGGTTTGGTTTGTATGCCTAAAAAAAATGCTATCTGATTATATATTATGCACATCTGTGAAATCTTTATTAAACTATGTTATCCAGTTTGTAAGTGACCTTTTCTCCATGATGCACTTGAGGGATATGTGACCTGAAAAAACAACTGGAGTTAAAGAGGGTTGAGCATGGGAAAGATGGCTACAAAACATGCACAATGTACAAATTTAGAATCTAGTCCCTCTCTCATGGATCTTAATGGTACAGAATCAGGCTCATTTTTTAATTGAAACATATTTGACAAAGATGGAGGCTGCACGAGTTAAGAAATCCTGTTTCTGTGAGGACATGCATTAGTTTCTTGCATTATTTACTGTACTAGTCAATGAAAAAGAAAATAGTGGTTATGACAGCAACCACAGAAACAGCCCCTGCCTCAGACACAAAACACTTTGATTTGAAAAGCAATTTGCTATACATAATTTTGAATATTTTGTCACTGGTGTGTGTGTGTTTATGGAAAAATGTTTATGCCCATTTTGATGCTTGTTTATTAACAATTGTTTTGTATTCAACTGTTCTTACCCCTTTTCATTGTATTGTAAAGAAGTTTTTGAGAAAATAAAATAGTGAACTGAGTGCTTCTATTATGGGGAATGTTCTGGTAGGTTCAGTAGACAGAATACATAAAATGTTAGCATTCCTTTTTTTCAACTGCCATATTTTTCTGCTTTCAGGAAGGTGAATGTTGTTATTAAATAAGAATTGTGTATATTCCAGCTGTTTTGTGTAACCTGTACTACTGGTAAACAGGGTATTTCCCAGTATTAAATTGTTCCTATTTCCACAATAGTTGTACTTGCTGAATTCTCTCCATGTATGTTAGACAGCTGTTTTAAAACCTCTTTTTTTCTTCTGATTAATTAGTGTTAGAATATAAAAAAAAAACCACACACACAAATTAATGTCGGTGACACAAACCATCAGATGCCAGAAATATCACAATTGATGCCGGTAGTCAAAAAGTCTAATCCTCATCTCGAATTCTGAAGTGTCTGTAAAATGTTTTTTGTTCTTTAAATACGTTTTAGGCTGAGAACTTTAATATTCAGTTTAGTACAGGACACTTTTGGCATGATGAGTTACAGCCTGTTTACTCCCCACCCCCATCCTGTTTCATAGCAGTAATGTAGATTTTTAAGTAGACCAATGAAGATCAGCACATTATGATCCACAACTTCTTTGAAATTTTGCCCTGAGTTACACTTGTGCAATCTCATTAAACCAGAAGGGTTACATTGGTATAATTGACCACAGTTAGCTCTGGTAAAATCCACAATTCCTTTTAAAAATAATTCTATCCCAAACAAAGATATAGGACAAACAAAGCCATATACTGTAGAGAAAGATGTGGGAAAATACTTAATAATTGATCTGTTTTTCTTTACAATATTTCCTGGTTTCTCCAGGTTTACATAATTTAGCAGAGCCCTATTATTTTTGAGGGAGCACATGGCAGAATAAAGCCCTAGCTGATGCTTAGGATAAATTATTTTTGTTTATGGTGAGTTGAAGGTATGAAATAGAAGCCTGTTTATTTATTAAAATTTCTATTGCTTTTTTGATGGCTTTATTTACAAATATATTCTGAAAATGTAAAATAAAGAGCTCTACACTGCTCTGCATATAGTCCCAAATATTTAACGCTGTATGCACAAAATGCCTGATGCATATCTATCTGCAAGCAGTATTCTACCATTGCATATAACTTTCTGCATACATACAATCTCAACTTGCTCACATGCATTATGAGGTTTTGTTAGTGCTAAAGTATGTACACACTTTTAAAAATGTGGGTTATACTTCTTAGGACTGTAAATGAATGCAGATACCAAAAATTATGAAAGTTTACAAGTTTTGCTTTATTTCTAAGTAGTTCTGGTTATTAATTGTATGAGAATATTAGGCACTAGGGTTGTCAATTTTGGTTGGACATGTTCCTGGAGATTTCATCACATGACATAATCTTTAATTAAAAGTTAATCTTTAATTCCTGGAGACTCCCGGACAATCCTGGAGGGTTGGCAACCCTATTCTACAGTACTTAAGTCCTTATTTCTCACAGTAATATTGGTGTACTTTCAGATTTTCTAAGATATTTGAACATTGTAAAGATGTTCCAGAAAGTCTGATTTGAATGAGTATTGTATATTATGTCTTGAAAACTGAAATCTGACATTCTCACTACATTTATATAAATAAGTTACTCTAGTAGGAACTAATATGTTTGAGAGTTATGTATCTAAACATGTACATTTTAAATAGAGCAGTGTTTTTTGAGAACAGATGTGTTCAAGTATTAATGTTAAGTATATGTATATTTAGGAAAAAACATATCAATAAATATGACTTCTAATTCTTTTTTGTGTTAATTTTGAACACAGGCTGGTGCTGCATTATTAACCTTTGCCCTTATTAAATTAATGATCTTTGAACACTAATGATAAACATAGTAAATTGTTGCGATGCCATTAGTTGCATGTTCATCCATCATAAGATCGATGTTTACATTTTTCTCACATGGCTCTTGATTGAAAAAATCAGTGAATATTTTAGCAGTTTCTTCTATTGTTAAAAAACCTTCAGTAGCTGCGATTTTAATTGTTTTAAGATATGGATCAAATATTTTATGAAATTCAGTTTGTTGGATATAGTCAGCATACAGAGTGGGTGAATAATTTAATGCCAAAGTAAACGTCACCACTTTTTCCCAGCACTAGCCTTATTTGCTGTTAGAAAGTTTTAGTGTACTCATTGAACTTGCTGGAATTTTTATTTACTTTAGTCTTTTTATGTACCCCAAGAAGAGGAGCGAGAAAAGAAAATATTCATGTGGTCAGCATATCTTTTAGTATTTATGTGAGTTCACCATCTTGATTTCAAGTCATGAATTTGTTTTTACACACATATGCATGCATATTTACATGCATTACTTATTTATTCAATTGACCTTAAATTCCATTAAGTTCCAATGAGTAGGAGAAAGATTTTAGTCTTATGCTTTATTTTAATTTTATTTTTCTGGTTACATTACTTTTATTTGTTTATTTTTTAACTGTTCAGTCTAAGGCTTGTAAAGGTTGATTTGCTCCTGAACTGCTTTGTTCCCAGACATTGCCATCTTCCCCAACTACCACCAAGTCCTCTCCATCTGATCCCATGACCACCTCCAGAGCCAATCAGGTACAGTATCATCCTATCATCTACACCATACTTTTCACGGGTGACAGCTTGCAAACTGGAGAAAAAGATATGGTGGGTTAAGGATTTATTCGTTCATTCACATATATACACCCATAATCATAGATATCTAACACTGTTGCATAAAGAGCACTTTTCAGAACTTGGAAAATTAAATGGAAAAATCATTCTTCTCTAAATATGCTTTTAATTTTTAAATCTCTGATAGTAAAATAGACTCTAAAACAGTAATTTTATTTTTTTTTAATCTTACTATTTTAACCTGTATTTGCAGGGTGTGTATTTGTGTATCATGAGTGCAGTAATTGTCTGTGTGTGTGTATGTTTATGTGTATGTATATACGCACACACATATGTAGTCTCTGGATCCCTTGTAAAATAGAATGGAATTATCCCTAAAACCATATTGAAATAAATGAATGTGATATTAGGAATGGTATATATTTAATTTTGGTTTTTAATTGTGACTTGTATGTAATGTAGAGGTATTAGTATTTAAACAGATTATGTAGTAAAATAAATTAATTTGGAAGTAAAATTTAATGATGAAAAATAAAGTAAAATTAAGTCTATTTTAAAACATTTTTAATTACACATTCATTTGAGGTTTGATTACTTCTAATTTGGCTCTTATTTTTTTAAATGCAGATACTGTAATATTATTTTGTTATCAGACTGTTTTATTTTTCTTTGAACTGGGTAATATGTGCAGTTCTTTATCACATAATCATCATATTGTTTATATTGTTGCTTTACTCCTTTATGTAAAGTTCCAAGTTACTTACTGATCTTCATACTATCCAGATTCAGGCATAGTTGTTATTCAGTGGCTGATTTTAAGATATACAGTACCTGTGAACTGTTGAGGGAAAAAAATGCCCTGTATGTATTTTAATATTTACATTCAATGTGTTAATTTTAACACATACTTTGTTTATTTATGTCAGCTTCTCTTGAGATCTCGTGCAAATTTTATTCAAATCTCAAGAAGGTTTTTTTGACAGCAAGCTGTTTTTTTTCCCACGGATGCCTCTGAATGATTGGTGCTAGAATAACTTGTGATAACTACATTAGAACTTGTGTGCTGTGTAAATAACCAGGTTCAGCATATAGCAGTGCATTAAAATTTATATATATAATATTTTGATCATTATAAGAGAATCTGTTGAAAGTGACATCTGGCACAAAAACATGATGAAATTTATTTTCAGGGAGAAATTTTATAGATAGAAGGAAGGAAGCTTTGGTCAGAGAACTATATGTGGTACTATCCCACGGGTTGATTTGAATCTCTTGTATATAGCCTCCTGCCACTCCAGCAGTGATTATTTGACTTCCTCATCAGTTAAAAAACAAAGAGCTAGTAAAACTTCTTTATGAACACCGTGTTCAGCATTTCTTCTTTCTGTATCTGAATGTTAGACTTACATATACTTTAATTAAAAAGTATTTAAAATATTGAGCAAACAACTAATTATTATGCTATTTTAATTGTCTCATTGCCTTTTTCTTTCTTTCTATCTATCTATCTATCTATCTATCTATCTATCTATCTATCTATCTATCTAAGAGGCTACCTGATGATTGTTGTAAGGCCAAGCATTCATTGTTTGCAGGGCAAAAAAAGAGTGTTTATTTAACGGGAAACATGATTTTGTGCATGTTGATTGAATAGCATCAGAGATGTACCTGCTTTGGATCTGTTTCTTGAAGTTTGAACTATCCAAGATTTAGCTTAGAGTATCAGTATACGAAAAATAAATTTGTGTTTACCTATTAAAAATGTTTTGCTGATCTTCTAGAAAAGTTGATCTATGTGGAAGATTTTTCTAATAAAATCAAGTGCTGTATTGAATATTCAAACCGGAGGACAAATATCTATGTTTCTGTGTCCTGTCCACACTTCACATTACATTGTTAAATATATTTTATTCATAACCTGTTTTGCTATTTAGTTCTTATACAAATAATCAGAATCTCTTTTGGACAGTATTTTAAAAGGTGTAAATGGAGAAAGATATGAGAACCAAAACTGATGCCTGGAGCTGTATTTATCATTAATTTTGAACATTCTTATTAGTTTATAATTATTTTATCCCCCACAGTATTTCTTAGTGCTGTCTATTTCATTTCAGCAGGAAGCGTGTGGCACATGATAAGGCAATTAAGTCAAGGCTTTGCTGTTCATTCTGGTGATAAGTGACGTAGCTGGCAATTGTTTCTAGACTGTAGCAGTGATTAACATTCAGCACCAGTATATCGACAAGTATCTGCACTGCGGCTGTCACATGAAAATAGGTTCCAGCATGGTAATCTCAAACCTGTCAGTAGTTGTGTAAGTAACCACCACAGGAGGACTAGAGAACAAAACAAATGTTTGTCTTGATAGACTCCTGTAGTTGTGATGATTCTTAACTTCAAGTAACTGTACAGATATGTATATTCTCACAAAACATTATGTAAAGATAACATTAAGCAGCTGTTTTAACTGGACAAAAGTCAGGAAATTCAGAGTCAGGGTTGAAACTGCATATACAATATGAGCTGTTGTGCCTGTACTGCAGCTCTTATGAGATTTAAGATCACCCACTTTTCTTAGAGTTTTTGAAATAACACAATATCAAACATTATACTCAAGATCAACAGGGTGACTTAAGCAGGACCTGAACACGGATTCATTCTGGGGAAAGATGGGCATGGATTCTGCCTACATCAGGGGAAGGCTACTTTAAACTGGGACAGAGGGCTTCTTAGGAGTCTTACTGGGGGAATAAGTGGATGAGCTCATCTCTTACATGCTGTTTCCCTGCTCACTGTGGGAGCTGCCAGCAAACTCTTGTTTCCTGGCAGAGCTTGCGTTATGGGCAGCTTATACTTGTGCACCCTGTCCTCGTACACACTTTCAGCCAGGAGAAGCCAAGAACCTGACTTTTGCCAGCAGACACTAGGGTGACCAGATGGCAAGAATAAAATATCGGGACACATGGAGAGGGAGGGCAGCCACAGGCTCACAGCCCCCGCCGGAGCCATGGGGGAGGGAGGCGCATAACCCAAGGAAGCTGCATGTCGGGGGCGCACAGCCCCGGCTAAGGCCCCTGCTGTGGGTTGGGGGCTCATGGCCCCAACAGCAGCCCCTGGCCACAGTTCACGGGTTGGGGGCGCACGGCCCTGGCTCTGGCCCCTGCCACATGCCATGGGTGGGGCCACACATGGCCCCAGCTCCTGCCACAAGGGTTTTGGTTTTTTTTCAGAGCTGGGGCAAGGGGTTGGGGCATGGGAGGGAGTTCATGGTCCTGACTCTGGGAGGATGTTTGGTTGCAGGAGGGGGTGTGGGCTCAGGCGGCTCCCCAGAAGTGGTGACATCTCCCTCTGGTCCTAAGGAGAGGCGTGGCCAGGCGGCTGTGCGCGCTGTTTCTCCTGCAGGCACTGCCCTTGCAACTTCCATTGGCTGCAGTTCCTGGCCAATAGGAGGTGTGAAGCAGGTGGTCATGGTGGGAGCAGCACGCAGAGCCCATCTGGCCGTCCCTGAATCTAGGACCAAGAGGGAGATGTCACCACTTCTGGGGAGATGCGCGGAACCAGGTAGGGAACCTACCAGCCTTGCACCAACCAGAAGCCTGGCAACCTTATAGTATCAGGACAAATGGCATCCCGATTGTACATAGGTCGGGAGACGGGACAGAGTCAAGTATCGGGACAGTCCCAATTTTATTGGGACAACTGGTCACCCTAGAAAATGCCAATAGAACCCTTGCAACAAAACTGGTCTATTTAATTTTTTTTATTTCTTTGAATATTTTGTTTTTTTGTCAATTTAAATCATTACCACTTTTTTACATGATAATCTTTCTAAGAGTTGTAATTCTTTTATGTAAACCTACTATTTATGAATTATCTCTATTTTTCTATTTAGCTTACAATAATGGCTATGTGTCAATCAGCAGTAAGCAGAGATTCTCTAAAATGGATTTTGCACAATGGAACATGGCAAATCCTTCAGACCTGTTACCGTGTAGTATTAATTGAATTGCCAGGGATAAAGCAGAAACCTAAAAAATGTTAGAGATGTTTGTTACAAGAAGCTATACATCTGCAATTGCTATTGTTAAAATGCATTGCTTATATTATCTTATCAGAGTGCCCATGGGCATTTATCCACATTAAAAACTAATGAACTGCAAAATTTCAGTTGCAAAAATAAAAAGCCAAGGATGTTAAAATTTGTAGTACTCAAAAAGCATTTGAAACTTGCCTCTTATGAATGTCTATCATGTTAAAAGGCATCACCCAATTTTTCTATTTTTATTTACATTACTTTTATGCTGAGAATTTAAATTTTGCCCCAGTGTGAACTTTGTCAGCCATGTTTATAGTGGAAATGTTGACAGATACTGAAGGAGAGCAGTAAAATCGCTATAATAAATAAATAATATATATTTATTTATAATAATATAAATAATAAATGCTATAATAAATGTTCCTGAAATTGGAGGAATATAGCTTTACTTGTATTTATCAAAAAAAAAAAAAATCAATTTTACTTCTCTGCAGTATTCTTCAGGTGGGAGATTATTTTCAGGGTGATGAATAATGCCATAAACATCATATTAAAATGGTTGATTTGAGGGCTTTTCCACCCCCAAGACCTGTAAAAAGATAGAATTTTAATAGTTGGGTTAACAATTATTAAATAGCAGTAAAGTAACAGAAGGATTTCTTAAACATGTTATCTATTTTGCTTTGTTTATGGGATTATTTCTAATTTATTTGACATGTTTTACAGATACACATTTATTTTAGTTTAAAAAACATAAATTCTATATGTATAGTCTGCTCTGTAGGGGGGCAGTGTATAGGTGTAGCACCCAAAGAACAACAGCACAGGGAAGTAATTGTGCATCAGAACTGTACGTTCCTTCCCTAGTTCCTCCTTGCTCCACATGCACAGCAATCTGCTGCTGTCACATACCAGTGACCAGAGTAGTACCATTAACTCACACTGACCAGAGGAGCTGGTCCATTCTCCACCTCTCTCATCCCTCATGCTCTGGGGAAGTAATGGGCTTGCAACACATGCTTACCCCTAGAGATTCAGACTCAAGGTTCAGGAATACCACACATGGGTTAAGCAGGGATGGTCTTTCCCGTCCTCATGGGCTAACACGGGTGCATAGGCTGGGTCATGATTTGGCCCTTACTATTAAAAGCTACTTCCAGCTCTTTGTACCCAGTTATATTTTAAAATAGTGCACTGATTTTATCACTGGTGATTTATAGTTATATCATCAGATCATCTATTTTACTTCTGTTTTGTTAAAAATAGAGTAAATTCCTCTGGGTTATGTACAATTATATGAAGTCAGTGGGGTAGCAGGTGGATGCAAGGATCTGCTCATTCATTTCTCAGGGCCTAAGACTCTTTGGGGCCATTGACTTAGTCTTTGTGTGTATGTATGTGTGTGTGTACGGTGCCAGCATAATGGAGCCCTGATTCTGCTTGGGGCATCTGGTCTCTGCAATGAATATATTAAATAATAATAAATCTCAATCCTGATCTCTCAGCCCCAGCCTAATCTATCAAGAGACATGACCTAAAATGTCTTACATATAAGTTTATTGGGAGTTTGTGAAGTTGAACAAAAGACTGAAGTGATTAATCATATGGTATTGGATGAGAGAAATTGAATTCTGACCTTCAGGAAGTGGGTAACTGGTTGGGTACAGAGTTGTGGGCAAAGAGAGATCTCCATCCTTCAGTAATGCTGCAAGAGAAACTGGTAAGAACTAGTGTGGCATAGGGGATGGCAGAAGACCTCAAGGATAGGAATCAGTTATATTATAGCACCCAAAAAATCAAACTGGCACATGTGAGTTGAAATGAGCTTGTATCCAGAAGTAGCTTTGCTCATGTCATGTGTTACCACAAACTACATTTTTTATAGCTGAGAAATGAAAATAAAAGTATATTTGTAAAAATGAGAACAGAATGTTCATAACACTGAGAGCCTAATAGTTGCCCTTACATTATAAATACATCATTTGCAATCTGGAAATCCCATCACTTCTGAGGCTAATTTCGTGCTTCTGATTCTGAGACAATGGGGCTGATTTTCTTCTGTGACAGAGCAGGAGGGCACAGGGGTGCCAGTTCCAGCTCCCTGATTCTCTGAGCCAGCCCAGTGCTGATGATGCATAACACTGTGTAGGCAGCTCTGAGATCTGTTACTGCAGTAGGATAATTTAATGGACCTTATCTCAGTGGAGGATTGCCATATTGGAGAATTTCTTTGTCATACCCTGTACCCATCCCTGTATGCCCTTATGTGATCCTTATGCCATCGGAATTGTGCAAGAAGAGAACCTGCCCCAAGGTACCATTATAAATCAATCCCACTGTCTGTGATTAGCAGGAGATATGAAATAGGATAGTTTCTGCCCATATCATTGTAACCACACTGAGCACATTGTAATACATGGAAAGGAACTCAGTTTTCATAATTTCCGAAGGCATGTTGTTAATTTGTTTATATTATATATATTTATTATAATATATATTTGTTTATATATATTTATTTAGATATATAAACATGCACTGTAAAGATAAATTAACTGATCAGCTTGTAGATTAGAATATGTTATATTTGATATATGACCCTGTGTAATCAATATGATGTCTGCAACACCGTTGCACCCTTCTGGAACCCACCCTTGTGGGTTACTTGCCACTATCATTTGAGTGATAAGTAGAACAGACAGAGACAGTCTCATTAGTGAGACAGAGTTTTGTGGTAGTTACACCACAGGACTGGCAGTTAGGAACTCCTGCTACATGGATTCTAATTCTGACTCCACTACTAACTACTTGTTTGGCATTGTGCAAGGCACTTAGCCTCTGTTTCCAAGTTTCCTAATTTGTAAACTGGATGTAAAAGTACCAGTTTACATAACCCATAGGAGATTAGGAGGTCAGGATTAATTATCTGATAGTTAATTTCTGTAAAGTGTAAGTGTTGGGCATAATTATTGTTACAAAAGTTTCAGTATCAAAGGTATGTCCCAGCCTGTCTTCCATGTAACCCAGTGTCATTGGACCTAACTGTCGAGTGATTTGCGGTAATCCTGCTTTTATTAACTGACTGAAACATATTAAATTGTACAAAGGTAATCCCCAAAGTACTCCCTTAACTCTTACCTGTGAATGAGGCTGTCTCAAACACCCTGAATATATATCTTCTCTAGGGGAGGGGGAGCGAAATGGGGAGAAATCTTTGATTTAGTCTTCTGTTATCTTTACAATAATGCTACTGAGTTCTGTTTCCAACTCTGACACAGACTTTCTGTGACTATGGGTAAATCATTTGACCTCCCTGTTCCTCAGCTCCCCATCTTTAAAAGATAAGTGAATTGTTAACTATCTGTCTCTAAAATATTTTGATCCTCTGATAGAAGGTCATTAGAAGTGCAAAGCTATTATTATTATTATAGTTTATCTGATCAGAACATGTGCCCAGATATCGTCCCTGTGGGAAGTACAGAGAGCAATTAGACAGATATTGACCCTTTCTCACCATATCAATCTAGTAGTGAACAAGTACAGAACAGCTGTGGGAAAGTGTGTTTAGTCCCAGAAGATACTAATAAAATCAAAGAAACCCAGGTCATACTCACAATAGTGATACACTATGTGAGAGGGGCTACCCTTAATGGGTATCTAATCTATCATATTTCTAATGCGCCTATCACCAGAGGATCAAGTACGGCAGTTAAATAATGAAAAAAGAGAAAATCTATTTGTGGATGGATTACTCTAATTAATTTTGTTGTTATTCAGACCATGTGTTACTCACTCAGACAAGCACGAGTATATCTGGAAATATTTGTGAACCCTGAGTTTAACAAATTCATACCAGAAATTTGTAATTTGCTATTAATCATTCATTATTTTCCTGATGAAAAGTTTGTCATCGAATAAGGAAGCAGAAACAATATCATATAACTAATCACACACTGTGAATTGTGAATAAAGAATAATGCAGAAGTTGTAGTGAATGGTTTGTGGAGCACTCGGGATCTAAAGAGGATTAGTCCAAATCAGATATCCGATATATCAGCTCAGGAATTATTCAGAACCCCCTCATCTTGCTCCCTCCACCGCATGCCCCCCAAAAAGCCTAAATTTATAAAATATTTAGTTTGAAAAATGCTTTTTTACCATTTCTAGTATCTGGGCATTTCACGATAGCCTGCCTGAAGGGTGCAGCTATTTGTCTGTCTGTTGGGCCATCCATCTGTGTTCTTATATCATAGCCATTATTGTGGTATCTGAGCACCTTACATATCTATTAAAGTGAGCACAAAAAGATACATTCTGTTCCAAAGGGCCTGACGTTCATGTTTGTTCTGATTATTTCTGGGAAAGTGTCCTATAGTTGTGCTGAGCCAATTGTTGAAACTGTTTTTTCTCCTGAACTGGAATTCAACACATACACTCTCATAGAATGGGGTGGTCCCTCACTTAACATGAGCCAGACCTGAGAGCTTTGAAGATATAGATCAGAAACTTGAATTTGAACAGTTATTCAAGTTCATGTTCTCAGTTCTTTTCCTGTCCCAAATTCAAACACTGTCTTTCATCTGTTTGCAAGACACTATCACAAGGAACATTAGACAGATCCTTTCCCTTCCCCTGTGTGTTAAAATATTGCTGTTCTAGTGGAGAGTTATACATTAAAGGGATCTTAAAGCCATAATTCTTACCTCCACTTACTCCAAATAGGCCTGTTTTGTACATACTGTATAGTGTTCTGTAAACACGTTTTGGCCTCTGCCCCAGTTTTCAATATGAAAATGAAATACACCTCTACCCCAATATAACGCTGTCCTCAGGAGCCAACAAATCTTACTGCATTATAGGTGAAACAGCGTTATATCGAACTTGCTTTGATCCACCAGAGTGTGCAGCCCCCCCCCCCCCCCAAGCACTGCTTTACCGCGTTATATCCGAATTTGTGTTATATCGGGTTGCGTTATAATGGGGTAGAGGTGTAATTGGTGAGGGTTTAACCTTCCAACATAATAGCTAGGTTTAACCTTCCAAATTAAGAGGTTTTCTCTTCAGTGTACCTGTATATTGTTCTATGTTACTGTAGAATATGAAAAGTGGATTTCATTTGGTATTTGCATAAATTCCATGGTCCCCTTAGTTAAAATCTGGATATTCTTCAAAGAAGTATTGATATATAGGTCTTGCCATCAGTGCTGTCTGGTGGTGGTCCACTTTATTTGGGTAGCTTCCCTCATTAGCGGCCCAATTAGACATGCCATTCCTACCAGGAATCTAAACCTAGTCTTTCACTCCTTCTAGTCCCCTCTTAGGCCATTGAGCTCCCCGTCCCCATCTCTCCCCTGTCTTTCCTCTCTTAAAATGCTATTTTTGTGATCAGTCTCTGAGAATGGATTTGGGAAGAAGAAAGTTCTGTCTTTTTGATCTCCAACCTTTGAAAGCCCTCTCTATCCTAAAAGTTTTAACTGAGTTCATAACCCATTAGTTCTGTGGTTGCTTTAAAAACATGATTTGTGTCCCCACATACCATGGTTAATACCAGTACTTGATTAATAACTGGCAGCTAATGGGTTTGCTCTTGCCAACTGCCTAAGTTGGCAGATAACTGTTATCTTGTAACTGCTTTGTAACTCTGAAGTTTGCTTTGTTGAGGTACCTCTAAGCTGTGCTGGGTCAGCTGATTTAGCCAGTCCTCTTGCTTCCCAGCTCTCCCTGCAGTAGGTTTACATTGCTCCAGGTGCTGATAATAGCAGTCCTGTCATTTAGATGCTGTATCCCCTACTGAGACACTGTTGGATGACTAACCAGATTTTCCCAGAATGCACTGACACAACCATGGGTAAGTATCATGATAGGCTCAGACGCACAAACCTGTTTGACATATTGGTTATATCAGTGTTGTAACCTGGGCAAATGAGAGTGTCTAAAATAGTTACAAAAACACGGATGTCTTTGTAGGTTGGACTAGCCCTTAGTGTTCCACAGTAATAAGGTAGTTTTATGGATTGTTAATTCGTTTCTGCATAATGTGACCTCTCCATTTCAATTTAATAAGAAGGCGGAGTTCTCTGTCTGAGGACAGTGCCGATTGTGCACTCTGGACATAAGGTACTCATTAACACCTCTGATATATTATCTGGAAAGAACTAAGGAAATACATTTTTCTGGGCTACTGTTCATTCTGTGGTAGGAGTCCAGGGTAGATGCCAAATCTCTATGGTTACCTTGGTTTACTGGATTGAAATTAGCATTTGGGAGTTCTGTTTGGGTGATGGGCCTCAATGTTTTTGTCTGCAACCAATTCCTGAGCAGAGTTAAAGCTATGTGCTATTAACTGCATTTGCTTTTCATCTCTTCATTTGTGTAAGTCAAGTGTTTTGTATTATAAATCTTTGTTGGTTTAGAACCTCCACATCTCCCTATTATTTTGCAGTGGCTGAGATCAAGTGATGCGCCTTTGCTGACCATACTTGTGTACTCCTATGGATATGAAACAGCATATTTCCAATGCCATAGAATTTAGTACATAAAAAATAGTTGAAAATAAATATATCCCAGCAGTTGCTATTTGGTGTAATTATTTTTTTACCTTCTAAATTATGTTTCTCCCTCTCTGATGTGCCAGTCAAATGACTCTGAGGTTGATTATGCTATTGATATGTAGGTAGGTAGTGCTTAGTATTTGTACACTTGTCTTTATTTTATTTTTTCACTTTCTCTCTGAGTCATTCCTCTCTACTTGAGTGTTATGGAAACTTCACCTGGGAAATTCCTGAGACGCAGGGCATAACATAGTCTTAGTGCTAAATCTTTAGACACTATTTGCCTATCACTTACCTGACATACCTGATTAGTCTCATTATAGCTGGTATGACAACACCCATTTTTTCATGTTCTCCATGTGTATATATATCTTCCTACTGTATTTTCCACCGGATGCATCTCATGAAGTGGGTTTTAGCCCACCAAAGCTTATGCCCATATGAATTTGTTAGTCTCTAAGGTGCCACAAGTACGCCTCGTTCTTTTTGCTGATACAGACTAACACAGCTATCACTCTGAAACCTGACATAGTAAGTTTCAGATTGGTGTATCAGACTTAGAGATATCATTTCCAGTTTAAGTTTTCAGTTGTACACGATTTAATTAAATGACTCCTGTTGACTTTAATGAAAGATCTTTGGTCTAACTCCATGCAACTCTGAAACTTTAGGATGTGACTAAGTCAAAGTCAGGGATCTTTAATGTGGGCCAGATCTGGTCCCATTGTGTGCACTGGCACAAGTGAGTAGAGGTGCTTAAGACATCCATCCCCTTACCCCATTGTACTTCTGCAATAGACCACAGCTTCCTGTGCTCAAAGGGAAGCAGGCTCAGTGGAGCTGCTACTTTCCTCACTCTTGCAGGTGGGCAGGTGTTGGGGAGTGGGCAGAGCCATGACTACACCCTCTCAATGTGCCCAGCAGCATAGCTGTGCCAGAGCATCCGGGAGCGTAGGCTGCAACAGGTATAGACACATCACAGTCGACTTCTTCTCCAGAACAGTAAGGAGACAAAGAGGCAATTGTGACTCAGGGAATCACTATCTCCCTCCCAGGGTGCTTCCAGGGGCAATGAACCAACGCACTGCACCTTAGTGCAGGCACTATCCCAAACTGATCATCTGCCGTGTGTTGATGACCAGTTGGGATAATGTCTGCACTAAGGTGCAGTGCGTGGGTTCACTGCCCATGGAAGCAGCTCTGAGGAGGAGAAAGAGGAAGGCAGTTGACTCCCTGCACTGTTGGGAGTAAGAGGATGATTTTCTGCCTCCATTAGTGAGGAGCCCTTTTTCTATAGCACAGTATCGTGGACTCTGAGCCAGCCAGTCAGCCCCTGTTAATATCCGTTATGCTACAGTCCAAAAAAATGTGACCTCACAGCTTATTTAGAAGCTATAAGCATCATTTTTCCTATTCTTGTGCATGTGGTTATTTTCACTGTTACTTTTTCTGACAGTAAATTAGATTTCCTGTAGGTAATAACAGTCAAGGCCCAGTCAAAGAATTACTGACCAGCAGGAATATTGTAACCTTAGCCACTTAGTAATGACCTTAGAAATGCCCAGGGGCCAAGTGCAATATTGCTGTTAAACCTGCTTGGGTTTATATTCTGTCCTAAATTGAACGTTTTATGCTTTTCCTATTGTGCCAAGATTCCTTCAGCATACCTTCCAGATAATTGGTCACAGCAATGCTCCAGTTGTACTGGGTATTTCTGGAGAATGAATGCACAGAACAACAGCCAGTCATATTTTCTCTTTTATTAAGGACATGCTATTTTTATGATCAGAAAGGTGACTGTGAAAACTGATATCTTAATGTTTTGAATTTATTTTTCTATCAATTACTTCATATCAAATTAGTCATAATTATAAATTAAAAGAAGCAATTTCTCAGCATACTTTTGTTATCTACTTAGATTGTAAATTTTTCAGGACAGGGGCTTTAATTATATGTTTTTCAGTGTGTAGCACAGTGGGGCTAGGGGTCTTTAGATGCTACTTCAATAATGATTTACTAATAATGTAAATCAATCTGCCATTTCTGCCTCCTGCATCATCACTACTATGTTGAGAGAAGAATAAAATCTTTCATTAAAAAAAACACAACTGGGAAAACACGTAGCAGGTAACATGCTATTTCAGATGCATATGATCCACAGATGCTTCTGTTGCAGGGTTACAATTCTAACCAAAACCACTCTTGAAAAGATGGTAAATAAAAATTAAATGTAAATCTGTAAGTAACCTGCTCACAAGATAGTCCTGTTCTTAGGTCTGGTTTTATTAACACAGAAATTAACTATAAGAAAACTTAAGTATGTTCAAACTTTCTCCCTACTTTTAGCTGCTCCTAGTGTTATTTCTTCCAGGCCTCCCAGTCAGAAACTCTTTTTAGAATGCCACTCCCACTTCTCTTAGTTCAGTTGGGCTATTGAGCCACTGTTGTGAGTCACCAGAACCACCTTTACATTCCCGAGCAGGATCAACACATGCTAACATGGTGAATTGTTTGTCATTGGTTTTAAGGTTTCAGAGTAGCAGCCATGGCAGTAATGTCTATAATTAAAGTTGCCTAACACTTGTCAATATGAGACATCGTTTTCAGTTATCGGGGTGGCCGTGTTAGTCTGTATGCACAAAAACAACAAGTAGTCCAGCGGCACCTTAAAGACTAACAGATTTATTTGGGCATAAGCTTTCATGGGTAAAAAAACCTCACTTCCTCAGGTGCATGGAGTGAAAGTTACAGATGTAGGCATTATATAATGACACATAATTTCTCAAAATTTCTGAAAATTTCTACTTTGGCAATTTCCACTGCATTATAAGTGCTTCATTCACATCTCTAATGTAATATGTCACAGGTGGCCAAACTGTGGCTTGTGAGCCACACTTAGCTCTTTTACAGTTAAGTGCGGCTCGTGGAGCCCTCCACATACCCCCATTCTCCATGTACAGATTGGGGGGGGGGGAGCTCGGGACCTCTGCTTTGCAGTGGGGTGATGGGATAGGGGCTTCTGCCCAGCAGGGAGGGGGGTCTCAATAGGAGTGGGGTCAAAGCCCCAAGCCCCGGCAGGTGTCTCCCAGGGGGCTGAAGCCGCAAGCCTTGGCACGTGTGCCTTGGCTCTTGATCTTCTGAAGATTGTCATATGCAGCTCAGAGGGTCAGTAAGTTTGGCCACCCCGTAATATGTTGTTCTATTTTCATGCTCCTACAGCCTTTCTTATGGTTATTTATTGTTCACTTACCCAGTGCATAAATGTAATAAGAATAATTCAAGCCATTTTATTTTCTTAATTGTAATTGTAATAATTTGTGATATTAAATTAACATATGCCCTCTACCAGTAAGATGCTGAAATGCAGTCTCCTATTTAAGGTCCTTTTAAAGTGTTATTGCTTTGTGGAGTAGATTAATGATGAAATTAAACTGTGATTAATGTCATGGGAAAGACTCTAGTGAAGCAGAACAGAATTCCTTACAGATCTTTTACAGACCAGTGCTTATTTGCAATTAAATGATGCAGAAGAAGAAACCATGTCAGAAGATAAGCAGGTCATTGAGGAATTATTGATCATGTTATGTGCAAGAATATCTAGTTGAATGAGCTTTACAAAAAACGTATATATCTGCTCCAGAAGCAAAGTTACAGCTCCTTATGAACAGAAAGAAATAGTTGATAATTAGTTTTTGATTAAAGAAGTTCCTCGGTTTATATATGATTATCTTTCATTTGTGTTTGAACTGCTTAGTGTCATTCGGCTTTGAATGAATCCCTACTTTTATTGTTTCACAGTAATTAGAGAATTCATGCCAGACATTTCAAATATATTCTCAATAGCAATTTACAAATAATGTTAGACTTTGAATTGCTGGACAACACATATTTATGTATATGACATTAATAGCAGTCTTTATTACATACAAGTTTAAATAAATATTTTGTTGTAATTTTTGGTGATTAAAATAACCTATTCCTATTTTTCTAACACTAATATGGGAAAGTATGAATGCAAGACAATGACATACAAATTACAACTCAGATTGCAAATCTGTGTGAAATTTAGAATTCTGAATTTAAATTTGTTAGAAACTATGAATGATTTGAAGATAATTCAGTATACAGTAGAACCTCAGAGTTATGAACACCAGCGTTATGAACTGACCAGTCTACCACACACCTTATTTGGAACTGGAAGTACACAATCAGGTAGCAGCAGAAACAAAAAAAGATTGAGGGGGAAGCAAATACAGTACAGTACTGTTTTAAACATAACCTTCTGAACAAATAAAGGGAAAGCAGCATTTTTCTTCTGCATAGTAAAGTTTTACAGGTGTATTAAGTCAGTGTTCACCTGTAAACTTTTGAAAGGACAACCAGAATGCTTTGTTCAGAGTTACAAACAACCTCCATGTCGGAGGTGTTCGTAAATCTGAGGTTCTACTGTAAAATACATACATATGTGATGCCTTGATGCATTAGTTTAATATGTTCTCTATATTAGATATGGTTTAGTCACAAATTACAAATGTTATTACTGTTGTAGATATAATATATCTATAATCCATGGTTTATACCGTTCAACACTTGTCACTCAACCTCAAATGTAGTAGTGTAAGTATAGTACAATGTGTATCATATGTCAGTTAAAATGTGTCAATTATTAAATAAAATATTGTTGCTCTATTATCGATTGTTCCAAAACATTCACACCGTCTTTCCTTTTGACCACTGACTTTTTAGAAGTAAGAAAAGTAGAGGAATAGTAGTGAAATATAAGAAATAAATGTGCCTATGAGTCCTTGGAGGTGATAAACCATATCAATAAAGTATGAGTAGTTTACTATCAGTTTCTGAATATGGAATTTTTTTGGAATGTTTTGTCATTTTTATAATATCAGATTACTTTTATTTGAAATATGGTCTAGTTAGTGTCTAAACCATGAAAAAAATACCCGTTGCTCTTAATATTTCATGCCAATGTTAATATGGCTGAATGAACTGGCACCAATACTAATGACTTTCTATTTTGTGCAGGTTTGAGAATTTTCATAAACAATAAATAATTTATAATACACAGATTGAGCTCTGTCTTGCAAACAGGCAGTGTTTTACTATAAAAAATTACAATTCAGAGTTTACCTCTTAGCCTTGTGAACCTGATGCTTCATGGGTGTGATGACATAATTATAAATTAGTCTTTAATTGGTGAAATTAAGCCCTTTTTTAAAATGAAATCACCACCTGCTCTTAGAAGTAATAAAGACTAATTGTATCTAATTAATTTTTTTCAATTAAAAAGAAACCATATAATGAACAGTATTGAAATCTGCAGTCAACAAGAATTTGTAAAGAGAAAAATATTTTAAAAGCATAATTTTGATCTGCTGGTTTCCTCACTTTTTATCAGTGCTTGGAGACAGATGTGTTTTATTTTGTGTTTTTAAATGATTGTTTTCAAAATGACATTATCAGAGCTGTGGTTCCTAAAGGACTAAGCGCTAACAAGAACATCTGCATCAGAATATAAGAAAATTGAAATCCTTCACAGCAGAAAAAATAGTGGTGGGGTAGTAGGAGCAGAAGTTAAGGCAACAGATGAAGGAAAGGAAACCTATTGAAACTATGAATTCCAAAAATGAATCTGATGACTCTGCCTTTACTCTTTTGGAGTTATATTTTTAAAGTTAGATGCACACAAATAATTACTCATCTATCTTAGGTATATAAATGCTTGATACATGTGTGCAAATGTGTGTATATGAACAGTTGGTGTAAATCGCCATTTCACCATGTGCCCATTTACAGTAGCTGAGCATCTAACCACAGGTATTTACATGCATATAATAGCTACACTTCAATAGCTGTGCACGCCTTGCTTTTATCATTCTTGCTCACAATTCAAAAATCCTCACCATTTCTTTGTTTTTATGCTTTATTTTTACTCAGTTTCCCTTTCCTGAAATATAGCTACACAGATCCCCATTTTTGGAGGAACATATCCCCAAAAGTGTGGATCTGTGGAGACAATATATTTGGAGAATTTTTGTTCAGTGGTATGCATTTGTAATTTTCCTCACTGGGTTAGCTTTAATAGGATACACATCTCAGTCTCATGAGGCTCCTGTGGAGAATGCAATCATCTACTCTTACTCCAGCCTACTTGTAACTGAACTTTTTACCTTTCAGGGAGGTTGGCTTTTACCACTGGCCCACCTAACACTCACCAACTCTTTTGTTGCATTTTTTGAGAAGGGATATCGCAACCTCTTCCGTGTCTTTGATCTTATAAGCAAATAGTTACTAATTTCTGGCACTACTTCCGCCAATGTCAGGAGTTCTGTTTCTCTCTCTCTTAGATGCCTTTCAGTTATCACCACACTTCCATAATCTAGTTCAGGTTGTATTGATTCAAAGAACATTTCATTGCCAGTTTACAAAAATAAAGAGAAAAAAAGTCATAAAATTAAAGGTGACTGTAAATAAATCACACTTAAACAAATACTATAATAAGTGCTAGGTTGTCCTGTAACTTAGTTACAAAGTATAGAAATATTTTCCTAGACCAGTGTTCTGGTATTATTAGCTTGTTTTGTTCTCTGACCCTTGTCAGAAAGCACCATGACAGCCTCTGAAAGAAAATATTCAGAGTGTCTGTGAGAGGAGACCCTCATCATATCAACATGTCAAAAGTCTCTGTTAACATTATGGGGTTATGTTGTCCCCTAGTCCAATCAACGGTGGTTCTTATACCTGGAAGACATGCATTCATTAGTGAAACTACATTCCTTTTCTAATATAGATTCTGCCAATTAACTTTTTTTTAACCTTAAGAGGTATGGATATGTTTCTTTAACTGTCCAGTTCCTCTTTTAATAATGCCATCTTTGAGATAGGTCTTTGTTGACATATTCACTGTGTGGTTCCTACTAGATGAGCTTCCCATTCTAACAGTTAAGCAGATGATAAGACAATTGTCTGTTCTGTTACTGCCCCTTTGCACTGCCAGAATGATGTAAAGGGATCTTAAAACTAGCAGAGGCAGCCACTGGAAAAGATCCTCAAGATAGGAAGAGTCCCCATATGCTGTAGCACCAGCAGAGTTGCTCTACACAGCCTTCCTCACAGCCAGTGATATAGGTGCTGTATAGGGACTGTGGCCAAATTTCCACTGCACTAAAGCTATTCTCAGCTGTGTGAACAGCCCTAGGGAGATGAGGAGAGCCCGATGTAGTTCAGAACAGAAATCAGGCTGCTCTAACTTATGCACAAAAGTAGCTTAAAGTCAGATTTGCATCCCTTCACTTCTCCATTCTTACACTTAGCAGAGCTTGGCAGAACAGAGACTACAATCAGAAAGTCTGTATGTTGAGTATTGTATATATTATTAGACAACCTTATAGACTTAATACAAAACCATAATTGTTAATTTAAATACAGCAGTTTAACTTCCTACCCTTCAGACTGGTCATATTTTTCACAATGCTCATAAGTATATAATGCAATAATTAATTTGTCTTTCACCATCATTGTGTGTGTGTGTACACATATATATTCTGTGGTGTAAATGTTAAGCGTTTTAAACTAATCTTTCATTGTTACTTCACAATTTTGTACCGGCACACAATTTGAATGTACAAAATGGGGAGCAGTTTAAAAATATCAAGCCCCCAAAATATCAAGTGAATTAGCCATGCCACAATTTATGGTACTAGGAACTGTGCAGTGTTCTTTATCTGTGTGTGTGTGTGTGTGTACAGGTGCTCTGTCAGATAAGTCATATTTAACAAAATTCCTTCCCTTCATACTAGTATCACTTAAGATTGGGGGGAGGGGAGGAACTGTTGTTTACTACATATGTGCTGCAAGAATAAATTTCAGAGGCAGAGATGGAGTAACTCTAACACTGAAGTATCAGAGGGGTAGCCGTGTTAGTCTGGATCTGTAAAAAGCGACAAAGAGTCCTGTGGCACCTTATAGGCTAACAGAAGTATTGGAGCATAAGCTTTTGTGGGTGACCCACGAAAGCTTATGCTCCAATACTCCTGTTAGTCTATAAGATGCCACAGGACTCTTTGTTGCTTCTAACACTGAATCAACTTAACTCTATAACAGAGAGACATGCTTGTTCCATAGAACCCTTCTATGGAAGCTTTTCATTTGTTTTATTTCATGAACATACTTATCCATTAGGTTATTTCAGCTGTGACTTTCTAATACTTGGCTTTAGTTTAGTGTAAATAGAGTAGGATAATATACTTGTCCTGTGTAAGGAAACATTTTTGCTGTTTTTGTTTTGTTTACTTTATTTTCTTTTAGAATCATATGAATTCTGGGACAATGATGTCCTTTTGTTATTTTCTTCTTGAGTTGTTCCTTGGATGTGAACGTGCCATACCTATTTTCCCACACAAATAAGCAAATGATAGATTCATGTGTTGTGTTATGGTGGTAGTTCTTCCCTTTCCTCCAAGCTTCTCTGTTAGAACTATCTTCAGTGAGAGAGCAGTAATTAGGAGTTTATTTTTTTCTGTCATTGCATTGCTACTGGGACCTTTTGAGAGAATTACTATCTTAGTGCCTCTTTTTAAATTGTTCAACTACAATCATATTAGTGTGTTACTTCTGAAGAAAGACTGGTGCTTATTTAAGAAATTAAGAATTCATGAAAATGTTTCGATTCATTTTACTCTTTGTAAAACCCTTTTTCAGAATGTGGTCCCTAACCATGACAGTATCCTTCATTCTCACATAAACTGTGTTGGCTTCAGTGCACTTATATGAGGAAGAAATAAGCTTTTGCCCATGCACAGACTAGTCGCTTCTCTGGTCAATGGTTCGCAGGTTGACTGTTGATGTTACACATTGGTTGAGAACAAGGGAACGCGGCTTCAGTTCCAAACTGGCAGAAAAGTTCATGGCCAGGATTTTCAAAAAGAGGTGCCTAAAGTTAGACTGGTGAATCCATTTTTAATGGACTGAGTACATAATCTGGTTTTCAAAAGTGCTGAACATCCAGCCGCTACTTGTATTTAGAGTTCTAAATGTGTACGTAGAAGTCTAACTTTAGGCACCATTTTTTAAAATTATGGCTCACGACTTTTTAAAAATAGACAAGGATACTGTCTAAAGATGGTAGGGAATCCTGGAAAAGAGGAGCTCAGTTTTAATGAGGTCATCATCTACCTTCCTAACTGAGAAATAAATGTCAGATCCTTCCATGACCTAACACCCAGATACTGGTCACTATGCCAGGGATGCCATTAAATCTTGTTCAGAGAGAGATTGAGTCCTTTCATGAACCCCATCAGCACCAGATGGAAAGGTTGATTCTCTTTCATGAGAAGAGATGTAGGCCAAGCCACAATGAAGCTGAGAAGTTGCACTAGCTCTGTACTACTTTTGTCACTCAAGGGAGACTGTTCTACCCCCCCCTCTCCCATTTTATAGTAATGGCCCCAAAGTTGCAGTCTTATTATGGGAAAGAAAAACTAGTTTAGCAAGTACACTACAGTAAAAGAAAGTGTATAGTAGATAACAGATATGCCCAGTATAGTTAAATATTTTAATTACATCGAGGCTGTATTGCATATATTAAATATTTGTATGTACTCAGATAAAATTAGTCTAGAGCAGTGTTTCCCAAACTTGGGACGCCGCTTGTGTAGGGAAAGCCCCTGGCGGGCCAGGCCGGTTTGTTTGCCTGCCGCATCCGCAGGTTCAGTCAATCGCGGCTCCCAGTGGCCACGGTTCGCTACTCCAGGCCAATGGGAGATGCTGGAAGCAGCGGCCAGCACATCCCTCGAACCGCGACCACTGGGAGCCGCAATCAGCTGGACCTGCAGACGCAGCAGATAAACAAACCCGCCTGGCCCGCCAGGGGCTTTCCCTACACAAGCAGCATCTCAAGTTTGGGAAACACTGCTCTAGAGAAAAAGTGGATCAGTGTGAATGAATACCAAAATAATATTTTTGTTTTCAGAATCTTTTTCTTTTCTCCATCAGCATAGTGTTGCCTTTTTCTTTTTTTTTTAGTCTTGCCCTTCTTAGAGAAAAATATGTTTCTCAGGTTACCATGTCCCAAGGGGAGACCATAGCAAAACCTAAATGTACATCAAAGAGATTGTCTTCCGAGCATTTCAGGGCTGAAATTTCATGGCTTTGAAAATGTTAGTTTCAGGTTGGCCTCACTAGGAGACTCTCACCAATGTCCTCTGCCTCAAAGAAATAACTGGGAAGAACAGTTGAATGATGAATTGATCAAACACTTTAAGGAGTCCAAGGGAGCTTTAACTCAATGTAGCTCTCTACAGAAGCTCTTCTGCTTCTGAGGTCAAGTATTTCAATTGAGGTAGTATTAGATAACCTATATGGCAACACTTAGCTGAAAAAATTGTCTTTTCTGCTAGGAAAATAAATAATGAGAGCATAGGAATTCTCCCTTTATTGTTACTAGAGAGACAGTTGATGAAAGAGTGCATTCCAAAATACGTAGTAGTAATGATGATAATAATTAGCTCTTCATACCAAGATCCAAGTGTGGTCCTAGAAGTCCTTTACTAGCCATTGCAAACTGTAGAGATTAAAATTTAAAAGTCAGCGTTTGCTAACAGTCACAGTTGCAGCTGATATACCTCAGTTTTTCCTTTTAATTAGCATAGAAAATAACTAAAAAAAAAACAAATATCTCTGTATAACTGTTAGTAAATGTTGACTTTTAAATGGCAAACACTGAAATTTTCTCAAGATGGGAATGAGATTTTATTCTGCTAGTTTTATGAAAGTCACTGGACTTGATCGTGAAGAATCAATTCAGTCTTCTCCATTCCTGGAGTCGATGTTGCTCCTGAATTCAGGAGCATCTGAGAAAATGTATGAGCTATTTATAACTTCACATTAACTACATTTTCTTATGGTCTATTCAAGTTTGTGATCCCACCATGCTTTTTCAGTTGTTTGCCATAGTTTTTTAATATAATCTTCAGGCATAATAAGAAACAAACATATAGATAGCTATGCCAGTGAAAACCCATGGAATTTTGCAGGTATAGAATTATTAATGTTACCATTTTTCAAAAGATGGAAATCAGTAAGCAACCTGATCAACTGTGTTGTGTCCTATGGAATTCCATAAGAATATTTTGTTTGCAATAGCTCTGTTGTTTCCTGTGTACTTGCTTCTTCCCCTATGGGGAATTATAGGCTGGTTAGTCTGTGTATGGGAAAGAGCCACTTCTTTCTCCAATCTGCCTTGCCACAAGAAGCTCTCAGTGAGCTGTGCTCCACAGCACGGTGAAGCCAACCTCCTCCATGTGCTCCCCAAACCCTACTGCTCCACACTGCAGAGTGAATTGAAATGATTGTTTGGTCTGGAGACCTTCACAACCTTGAGGAGACATAGCACCAGATTTGTCCCAGGTTTATAGGCTTTATTATATGAATTGTATGGTTTGGTTCTGCTGTGTACTGTACATTATGGATATGATGAAAAAATCTTGTAAGATTAGCTGTAGCAGGTAGCCCTCTTCTCGCTGTACTAGAGCTGTTTATATTAGAGATATTGATCAGTGTCCACAGGAATACTAACTTAAGCCTTAAATATTCAAAACAAATCGCTTGTTCATTTTTTCCTGTCCCTAATGATGTTGTTAATAAATGATTTGTCATGAATCACATATTAACCCAGGAGAATTTATTACTTACAGGTTTAACAATACAAGCTTTCATTACCTGACTGATAAAGAGCAATAAATGGATTCTAAGTACTATTTTAATAAGATTTTTAATAGATTATTTTTTTAACAGTATGCTTATGTCACCATGAGTAATATCCTGGTGTCTGTAAAGAAAAATATGCTTAAATCCTTTTTAAAGTTAGCTTTCAATACTGACAAGCTTTTGCTCTATGGAAGCTAACAAACCACTCTTGCTGAAAGCAATGTTCATTAGTAAGATTTAATAGGAAAATTTTAAAAATCTTTTGTCAATAAAAATATGATGTAGTTTGGAGGGTCATTCAAAAATGCTATCGTTTAGCCAACAGTATTAAAGGAGGAAATTCATAATGCATTTTTAGGATATCTTGCAGGTAGGATGACCAGACGTCCCAATAAAATTGGGGCTGTCCTGATCCTGAACTCTCTGTCCCAGGTCCCAACTGATGTACGATCGGGATGCCATTTGTCCCAATATTGTAGGGTTGCCAGATCTCTGGTTGGCGTGGGGCTGGCAAGCTCCCTACCTAGCTGGCTCTGCACAGCTCCCCGGAAGTGGAAATCTCCCTCTGGATCCTAGGTGCAGGGATAGCGAGGTCAGCTCTGCGTGCTGCCCCCTCTATGAGTGTTGGTTCCGCCGTTCCCATTGGCCAGGAACCGCAGCCAATGGGAGCTGTGGAGGTGGCGCCTGCCGGCAAGGCAGCACACAGAGCCATTTAGTCGCACCTCCATCTAGGACCCAGAGGGAAATATTGCCACTTCTGGAGAGCTGCCTGAGGTAAGCACAACCCAAGCCCCAGCCCTGAGCCCCCTCCTGCACCCAAAATCTCTCCTGGAGTCAGCACCATCAAAACCTCCTCCTGTACCCCAACTTACTGCCGCAGCCCCAAGACCACCCCTTGCAGCAGGGGTCTGAGCCGGAGCTGTCCGCCCCCACATGTGGCTTGCAGCAGGAGCCGCGACCACGCGGCATGCGGCGGGGTTCAGGGCTGTGCGCCGCCGACTCACTGTTGGGCTGGAGCTGGGGCCGGGCAACCCCAACCTGTGGCAGGGGCTGGAGCCTGGGCTGTGTGCCTCCAACCCACGGCTTCCATCAGGGGCTGGAGTCGGGGCCATGCACCACCCCACCCGTGGCATGCGGCGGGGAACTGGAGCCAGGGCTGTGTGCCTCTGACCCGCAGCATGCAGTGGATGTTGGAGCCGAGGCCCTGCAGTATGTGGCGGGGGCCGGCGCCTGGGCCATGTGCCCCCCCGACCCGTAGTATGCAGCTGGGGTTAAGCTGGGGACCTGTGACCCATGGCATGGGGCTGGAGCCAGGGCTGTGTGCCCACCGACCCGTGGCATGTGGTTGGGAGTGGAGCAGGGGCCATGTGCCCCCCGACCCGCAGCTGGAGCCGGGCCATGCTTACCTGCAGCTTGCAGGGGGGCCTGGAGCTGGGAATGGACCCAGGCCGTACGCCCCCCTTGCAGCTTCCTAGGGCTGTGCATCTCCCTTGTCTCTGGTTCCGCAGGGAGCTGTGAGTCTGTGGCTGCTTTAGTTCTTACTTATAGACTTTAAGGTCAGCAAGGACTATTAAGATCTAGTTTGATATCCTGCATAACAGAGGCCATAGAATTTCACCCAGTGATGCCTGCATCAAGCCCAATAACTTCTGGTTGAACTAGAGCATATCATCTAGAAAGACTTTGTGCCGCTCTGGTGCCACAAAGCACCCATAAAGCTAATGGATCCAGCCCTTTAAGGATTCTTTTGGCAGTGCAGAATTAGCACAATAGCTCTAAACCAAAGTCTTTGCAACTGAACTTGTTCCAGGAAAAGGGAGCAAGGTTGTGGCATTGCTTTAAACAGGGTCAGCTGGGCATAATTCCGGGACCAAACCATCACCCAAAGGCCTCGAGCCTGAGAAATCAAAAAGCTGTTTGAAATCCATCTTTGTCCTACCTCTGCTCCTGCCCGCAGTACAGCTCAGCCAGACCAAAGAATCTGAATCATAGTATTTCTTTAAAAAGTATAAATAATCTTTCTGAAAATGAAATCTCACATTTATTTTGCTACTACAAATGTAAAACAGTTCCCAGAGTTTGCTAACAATATTTGCATTTTGTAATACTGAATGTAATGAATTAGACTTTAAATTAATTTGTATAGGTGATAAAGTACAAACAGGGTAATATATTGTGTTCATTTGTAGGGGAGCTGCTAAAATAGTTTATCTATTCAGGGGCATGCCCAGCCCCCCTCTTGCATGCTCACTGAGGTTCCACAGCACCAGGGATTTGAATAGGACATGGGGAGACACACAGTAGGTGTGCACTCCATGACTGGCATTGAGCCCCGAACACAGCAGTAAATGGAGGGTAACGGGTGCTGGTACAAAGGATCAGCTACTGCACAGAACTTCCACTCCATCTCCTGTGTGGGGGACAAATTTAATTACCTGATGTAGGCAATAGTAGCTTCCATAGAATAGGTCTGCTGTGCTTGGGGATGATGATTCCTTCCCCACTCCTCTGAGTATCATTCAATTACTAAGATACCTAATTAGACCTTGTGCTAGGTATTGGGGCTCAGTGTTAAGGTCAAATACGGATCCAATCAAAGTCAGTAGGAGTTTTGCTAATGAATTAGGTAGGACTTGGATTTGGCCTTTAAAGATTTTATTTTATTTCATTGCCAGATCATTGCACACTTTCTTTCTTTTAAGCAATTCCAGTAATAATATTATCTTATATTTACATCATGTCTTTCAAGCATAGCATCTCAAATTACTGGACTTTATAAACACAATAAACATTCAGTGATTTGTGAAATACAGACATGTCTGAGTGCATTTGTGGCAACAGTTTGTGCAACTCTATACAACAAAGTAGAGCAAGAAATGAAGGACTGAAACTGTATGGTGATTTTAGAAAGGCAATGTGAAATTATTTTGAATTTAGCCAGATGACTGAGACTAACTCCACAGCTCTTACTAAAAGTGCCATAAGATCTTTACTGATCACAGCAGTTAGGACTTCAGTTTTACATTTCTTCTGAAAGATGTTTCATCTGAATGACAGCTTAGTATGTGTGAATGATTACTTCACTACACACACTATAGGTTCAGTAACTGAGTGAAAATCCATGTTTATGTGCGCTTGTATAATTCAGTAAGTAACCAGCACATTATTTCTTTTTTAATTATAAAAAAGTGAGAAGTGTAAAGGAAGCTACTCAAAATACATTAACACTCCTCTTCAAATGTAATTTGAAACTCATGAAACATTAATACATGAACTAGGTAATCTTGTTTTTATGTTACACAGAACAAAAAAAGAAAGAGATGTGACATTTCATTATATGTTATTAAAACGATGTATCATGGAGAATTCATTTTCTTCCTCTCTTCCACTCGGAAACTTTTGATTTATGTTTATACAAGGAAGAAAGACCTATACATGGAATTTTTGTGCCATTTTTCATTATACCTTGGAAAGATATATTTGTCAATGGCTAAGTTCTCTGAGAAGAGTGTGACCATATGTATAATTGAGCAGAGACAGAATTCTAATAATTCTCCTTTTTCAGCCCACAATTTTTACTTGCAAGTGGAAATTGCTGTTGGAAAAAGATAGCCTTTCCATATGGATGTTAGACCCCACATGCAGCCACTGGCAGAAAATCAGTCTCTGCTTCTGCACCTGCAGCTGGCTTTTCTTTCACACGCCAACATCAGACTATTACAATTTGGAATGTAAACTGGGAAGAAGGTTTTTATTTGCCTATAAAGTTCAATAGTCTGACGTTGGCGTGTGAAAGGAAAGTCAGTATTCAGGTGCTGAAAATGGGGAGAAGTGTCAGAAGTGTGATGAGCCAGACCTCTCAAATGGTCCAGGCCCAAACGTGGGACACAGTGGGTGACAAAGACCCAAAAGGAGGGACAACAAAACAATTATTCATGCAGGAAATTTAAAACACTACAGGATTCTTTCCTTTAGAATAAATAACTCTTCCCGTAACCTCAGTTCTGAGTCTTCATTTCTGATGCAAATAGTTTTCAACAATAAAAGTAGGCACCAACTTTTGTGGAAAATTGGTAACTTTGATGCTAAAATGAAAGATCTCGAGAAGTATACGTTCAGCTGAATGGAGGATTAGCAACTGGGTCCGACTGGGCGCTGAAGATCATGGGTGGGGGAGGAGCCAGGTTAGGCTGGTTGGAACAGCTTGTGACATTTTTAGATGTAAATATATCCCTGCTGTATCTGCAGCACTGTACTGGTGCATGGGAGCAAACTTACATTTAGTACAAAGAGACCAGTCCAGTTTCATTGTCAAGCTGACTAAAGTACAAATAGTAAATAAAGAGCATAATGAGAAAAAGTGAAATAGATATATACAATTATTTTATTATTGTATAGTAATCCAAGATGATTGTAGAACAGGAACGACATTTTTAAATGCTGTATATAATTTTTATTGTTTTGGTGTCCCTCATCAGTCAGGGCTGTGAAAAATCCAAACCCCTGATTGATATAGTTATGCTATCCCAGGGTAGGTAGGTGGCATGGAGCCCCTTTCCTCCCTAGGACGAATCTCCTAGACCCATGGTAGCAGTGCATTTAATCTGCAATCAGAGGTGCGAGGGTGGGTGAGCCCTATCTCTTTCTGCCAGGCTGTCTAGCAGTCCCAGGTGAGGTACGTTAGTTAAGATGAATACAATGTGGAATTTTGATGAGGTAAGTGGGGCAGAGTCTGGATGGAGTTCTGAGTGGTTAAAATAGAACTGGTGAGTGTGGCAGACAGAGAAATTAGATAGAGGGGGAATTTGGAGATCAAAATACAATTAGGTCAGTGTGAAATAGATTTTTAAGGGAAGAAATATGCCTTTATTTTGGGGAGGAAAGAGGTGGAATTGTTTCAGAGTGGGAGGAGAGAGGTAAAATGAGATAGAATAACAGATTGCAATTAGCTGAAGTGTATAAATGTCACAGAAGGCGAGGAAATATTAGGAGAGATTCAGCGTGTGGCTTATAACTAAAAGTAATGAGATGAAACATCTTGACAGTTATATGTATTAGGTTATTAAATAATCTCCATAAAGAAGTCCTATCACTTGGGACTTTTATAACTAGAGAGGACAAAATTGAAGAAGAGAATCCCACGTCAGTAGGGATATGAAGAGTTTTTTCATAGACCATCAGGGTTGGAAGGGACCTCAGGAGGTTATCTAGTCTAACCCCCAACTATTTTTTTTGCCCTAGATCCCTAAATGGCCCTCTCGAGGATTGAGCTCACAACTCTGGGTTTAGCACACTAGTGCTCAAACCACTGAGCTATCTCTCCACTGCAATTAAAATTGAATTTTGGTGTAATTTAGAGTTTTCTTTAAAACTTTCATTTAGAATAGCCTTTACACCCTATTTGATGTGTTTTTAAATGTGTTTATACATCCAAACAAAATTTATTCCTTACTGGGATTATAATAGTAAATCCTACCTTTGAAGGGGATTGTCATTTAAAGAAGAGTTAATGATGAGAACATGTAATTCACTATTTCTAAAGGAATTTGATATTTAATAGAACGTGTTTTCTATTTCAGTAGGTAGAAAATGTATAACAATGTCTAGAATCCAATAATTATCACATTTCTTCTCCAAAAATAAATTGTAATAATTTGTGTATTAAATTTGTATTTTTAAGTACTGTACAAAGAATTGTTGCCTATTTATCTTCAACATTTAAAAATACTCATGGTAGTGTTTCTTATTGTCAGTTACTATGATGCTTTTATTGGAGAACTGAAGTTGTGGTTTTACACTGAAAAGTGACTATAAAGTTGACAACTTTTTACTCAGCAGATCTGCTCTCTGTGTATTTAGAGTTATATCTTATTACTTACATGATTATATTATTATTGGGTTTTTTTACTACTGACAGTCCTGCAGATCAAACATAACTATGGGAGAGTGAACTGGATTTTGCATGTGACAAGAATAGTTCAATTAAATACCTAATACTGAATACTTTTGCAACCCCACTGACTTTGTAACTGGGGGCAAAATTCTGCCTCCAGAGCCTTTAATGTTGGTGATGAGGCACTCTCCAGAATGAACTCATTTTGACTTCAGATTCCATGCTGAGTTTGCAGGGTTGGCATTTATTTAAAAAAAATGTGTAAACTGAAATTTTGATATGAAAATCAGTGAGACACAATAGATATGAAGCCCCACAATGCAGTTTTAAGGTACCTCCTACCTGCCAAGTCATTTTTAGAGTAGAAGTGAAAACAAGTACTTTGGATGATTCCTGTAGATGGACTGAAACGCATAAATTTAAAATTAGAAAACTCATATTGAATTATTTTTAATTAACTCAAAATGTCATTGAACTAAATAGACATATATTGTGGGGGGGAGGAGTTTATCTTGTGAGAGTTCATATGCCTTGCTTATGAAAAATGTAAAAAAGGACTTTAATAAATCATGTGACTTTACTTAGATATTGTGTGTGCAAATGGTAAAACATTCACAATTGAATCATGAAAATAAAATGTATGCAGTCAAAATTAACTTGTTAGAATTGACAGTAAGAATCTAACCTTCAAAAGTGCATAGTTAAGATCTGAGTCTGACGTCTGTATTTAAGCAAGACACCCACGGATTCCAGTGGAACTTCTGATAAGAACCAGCGAAAGCACCAGCCCCAAAAGGTTCCAAATGATCTTTAGTTTGATGGGGTTTGTTCTTTTTTTAAATCAGCTAAGTCAGTATGTCTTTCTGTCTTCCAGCTAGGCTTTTATACTGCACCTATCACTGTGGTATCTGACTGACTTGCCTGGCTATAATGGCACAGTGTGCCCAAGGCTGTCAAGTCACAGCTACCGCAACCCCCCAAAGGAGCTTAGCATGGCATATACCATTGGGGTCAGGTAAGGGTTTTTTTCAGTATGTGGCACAAACCATAAACCTTTAAAATATATACTAAAAGAAATGCCACATTATTGAGCCTTCTTGGCTGATTCCATGTTCCCTCAGGAGCTGATAGCTTTGCATTTCAGAAGATGTAAACAAAAACAGATAGGAAGGTTTCAGCTAAAATACTTAGCAATTATTTAGTATTTTTTATCTCTAGATCTCACATAACTTATATGCATTTTATCCACGTTTTATAGATGGAGAAACTGATCAATAGAGATGTTAAGTGGTTTGACCAAGTTCACACAGTATGTCAGTGACAGCTTGGAATATAACCAAGGTCTCCTGATCCTGTGCCTACAGGCTCCTTGATATTTAGGTCTAGAAGCACAGAACTGCACTTAACTCATTTTTAATGAATAAGAACCTTATGCTTTTATTTCTTTAATTTTACATAACATCTTTTGGTACTGATGAAATGTAACTGAAATGTTAGAGCTTAAAAACTTCAGATTAGATGCAAAATAATTCAAACATTAAAATCTGTTATTTTAGATTAATATTTTGAATTTGCATATGTTATTAAATGGAAAATATTAACCATTCTCCATTTTTTTAAATGTATCATACTTTTAAAGATTTGACTGACACTCTCAGCATATAGATACTGAGGTGACTGGTATTTTATTAAAACCTAAAACAAATGAATGGGCAAACTAGAACAAGTTTATTTTCTAGGACAGACATTTTATTTGAAAGTTAGCCTCTTGAAATTAGAATAATAAGATGGTCATGTCAGAACAATGAAAATCACTTTAATTTTTTTATACTTATGTGTTTTTATTGTTGCTGATATTGAAATGACAGATTTTGGTAAAAACAATTTCAAAACTAAAAACTATTATCCCCATCTTTCTACTACACGTAACTTTAATGTATGAATGAGTGGATGTCAATATGCCAGTGTACATGGAGGTTTGTGCAGAGAAGTTGTTGTGTTAACAGAGTATTATAAGACATACGGTATATTAAAAGATCAAAAATATTTTTAAAGAAATGTATATTGCAAACAAATGTGAGAAAAATCACCAGTACACTATGTTGAATTTTTATTTCTTTGGGCCTGATTCTCTACTCACAAAAATGTGAATTGCAAGTTAATCTATTGAAGTTAGTGACGTTATACCAGCGTAAAGCTTGTTTAAATTAGAGGAATAGTCTGTTCTTTTAGGGAAATGCTCCTCACTGAAAACATTTCTGCAGAGGTAATAAAACATGTAAAAATGACACATCCTATTAATTAAACAAATTTTACCTTTTGAGTGCTCCCTTCTCTGATGGTGCTACATTTGCATAAGATGAATAACATCTTATCTTGCATAATACATTTCTATATACTGGTGAGAGTGAAAGTTTGAGCTATTAATTTCATGTCACATTTGGAGCTAAGCACATCATCCAACCATTCCTTGCTATATTTGCTTTTGCCAAGTGCTTTTATTTTTTTATTATTTTAAAAGTTATAAGGCAAAAAGTGATTCTAGACAAATTGTATCAAGGAAGTTAGTCGTCTACTTTAATCTGGAAGGAAAAGATACAGGATGAATATGTTCAGTTTGATGTAATATTAAACATTCTT